>NC_134880.1:44860637-44870637 GCF_041734735.1 Babylonia areolata
CACACACACACACAAACGGTGTGAGTTCAAAATTTAAAATAAAGGGTCTGTTCTCTCTCTCTCTCTCTCTCTCTCTCTCTCTCTCTCTCTCTCCATTTTAACCAATATATCAGCTTTTTTTTTCTCTCTTTTTTTTGTTGTAACAGATGTCATGTAGCGTATATGGATCAGTCCACACGCTCTGACACCTCCTTTAAACTGTAACTGACACTGAAAGTCTAACATCACTGTCGGTAAACAGACGCCTTTAATCTCAAATCAGCCAATTATCAGACTCAAGTCGATCTTTATTTAAGAAGAGGCGGAGGAGGAGGAGGAGGAGGAAGAAGAAGAAGAAGAAGAAGAAGAAGAAGAACAACAACAACAACAACAACAACAACAACATCATCATCATCATCATCATCATCATCATCATCATCATCATCATAAAGAAGAAGAAGGAGAAGAAGAAGAAGAAGAACAACAACAACAACATCATCAGCATAAAGAAGAAGAAGAAGAACAACAAGAACAACAACAAGAACAACAACAACAACAACAGGACAAAGAAGAAGAAGAAGCGAGCGAGAGAGATTGCTGAGTCTCAGTGAAAGATTTCAAGCGCCTGTGCAGCGGAGTCGATGTATTGCACAACCATTGACGTTCGCTTTATATACCGCCAGATAAGCGAAACTTCCCGGGCAGGCTTAGTCGTGTGGTTACTTCGATGTTTTTGCAATTATGAACTTACCTGTTGAGAAATTGGGGGGCCCGGGGTTCGAGTCACCGCCAGTACATCAGCGTCACGAGATGATCTACATTACCATTGTCGTCGTCATCGCTTCAGGAGAGGTCTTCGGACCTCTTTCGAAATACCACTGACGCCATCCTGTCCAAATTTTTTTGGTGTGCGTTAGTGTGTGTATGTGTGTGTGTGTGTGTGTCGCTATTCTTCTTCTTTATTATAATTATTATTATTATTTTTAAAAATTTATTATTTGTTTTATTATTTATTTATTTTATTTATTTATCATTATTGTTTATTATTTTTAATTAATTAATTGATTATTTATTTGTTTACTCGATTGTAAAGCGCTTAGAGCTTTCTTATGCTTGTATTATAGCGCTACATAAAAATAAAATATTATTATTATAATTATTATCATTATTTATTTGGTGTGCGTGTGTGTGTGTGTGTCGCTATTCTTCTTCTTTATTATAATTTTTTTTAAAATTATTATTTGTTTTATTATTTATTTATTTTACTTATTTATTATTATTGTTTATTATTTGTAATTAATTAATTGATTATTTATTTATTTACTCGATTGTAAAGCGCTTAGAGCTTGCTTATGCTTGTATTATAGCGCTACATAAAAATAAAATATTATTATTATAATTATTATTATTATTTATTTGGTGTGCGTGTGTGTGTGTGCGTCGCTATTCTTCTTTATTATAATTTTAATTTTTTTTTTAATTATTATTTGTTTTTATTATTTATTTATTTTACTTATTTATTATTATTGTTTATTATTTGTAATGAATTAATTGATTATTTATTTATTTACTCGATTGTAAAGCGCTTAGAGCTTTCTTATGCTTGTATTATAGCGCTACATAAAAATAAAATATTATTATTATAATTATTATCATTATTTATTTGGTGTGCGTGTGTGTGTGTGTCGCTATTCTTCTTCTTTATTATAATTATTATTATTATTATTTTAAATTTATTATTTGTTTTATTATTTATTTATTTTATTTATTTATTATTATTGTTTATTATTTGTAATTAATTAATTGATTATTTATTTATTTACTCGATTGTAAAGCGCTTAGAGCTTGCTTATGCTTGTATTATAGCGCTACATAAAAATAAAATATTATTATTATAATTATTATCATTATTTATTATTATTAATTTTTTTTTATTTTTACTTTATTTATTTATATTATTTTTTTTAATTTATTGTTTATTATAATTTTATTTTTTTATTTTATTTTATTTTATTTTATTTTATTTATTTATTTATTCATCTTTTTGTCTTTCTCAAGGCCTGACTAAGCGCGTTGGGTTACGCTGCTGGTCAGGCATCTGCTTGGCAGATGTGGTGTAGCGTATATGGATTTGACCGAACGCAGTGACGCCTCCTTGAGCTACTGATACTGATACTGATATTCTTCTTTTCTTTATCAGAACATTTTATTTGTCTGTGTGTGGCCTGGGGGTGGAGAGGGGGGTGGGGGGGGGGGGTTCTTTCTTTCTTTCTTTTTTTCTTCTTATGTGTGTGTTTCGCAGTTGGGATGCGTGTGTGGAGAAAGCGATTTATTATTTTTTTTTTCTCTCGTTTAATTTACTTTATAATATAATCATTTATTTGGTCAGAATTCTGCGTCCTGTGTCCGGCGAAGTTGGTTTGAAGCTGTGTGTCAATGTTTTTTTGGGTTTTTTTGGTTTTTTCTTTGGGATTTTTTGGGTTTTTTGTTTGCTTATTTTTTTTTTTTTTTTGCTGTTTCTTTTCTTTTGTTCTTCAAGAGAAAAACTACATTTTAAGCACGAATATCTGTGCGCCTGTCAGTTTTTGGGGTTTTGTGTATGTGTGAACAAAGTCTCCTCAGAGCATTTATTTGAGAGAAGCAGAGATCGTTTCGCGAAAGTCTTCTGGCTGTTTTTCTCTCTTTTTTATTTTTTTTATATTATTTTTAGTTGTGGTTTTATAGAAAATTCAGTGGGTTTTTTTTTTGTTTTGTTTTGTTTGTTTTTGTTTTCACAAGTAAAAGCTGTGTGAGTGAGTTCGTGTGGAGTGAATGTGAAGCAATGTACTATTTATTCGATACATAATTGTTATTTTTGCATGTGTGTTTTGGAAACAGAGAGAAGCGGAAGAGAATAAATTTCGTGTGGAAAAGAAATACCTGTATTATGTCTTTGTGTTGTCTGGTGTTAGGCTTTAAAACACCTCTCGGCCTCTTCCGTACACACACACACACACACACACCACACACACACACACACACACACACATATATATATATATATATATATACTATTATACACACACACACACACACATATATATATATATATATATATATATACTATTATATATATATATATATATATATATATATATATATATATATATATATATATACTAATACTTAATAGAGCCAGATACAGACAGAGACAGAGACGTGTATGTGTGCATGTCTGTGTCTGTATGTCTGTTAATCTAAAGAGTCTATCAACAACTGTTGTAGTTTCAGGAAGTGGAGAGGCCTCAAGCGCCTGTGCACAAGATTATAGACGCTTATCGCCTTTATATTATCATTGTATTACAGATGCTACGATATATATATATATATATCAGACAGGCTACAGTCAATTTAGTGCATGGTTACTTCGCAGTTTGTCAAAAAAATAGTGTATGCTTGTGGAATGGGTATTGACTGTGTGACACGTACCACTGACGCAGTCCTGTCATCTTTTTGTTTATTCATTTATCTATTTATTTATTTATTTATTCATTCATTTATCTGTTTACTTATTTATTCATTGTTTTTTATTTTTTTTTTTTTTTTTTTTTACTACGCCCGCAACCCTTGTCTGCCTTTCTTGCTACCGGTGGGTTTTTTTGTGTTTTTTTTGTTTTTTGTTGACTCACTTGTGTAAACAAAGTGAGTCTATGTTTTAACCCTGTGTTCGGTTGTCTGTGTGTGTGTGTGTGTGTGTGTGTGTGTGTGCCCGTGTGTCTGTGTGTCCGTGGTAAACTTTAACATTGACATTTTCTCTGCAAATACTTTGTCAGTTGACACCAAATTTGGCATAAAAATAGGAAAAATTCAGTTTTTTTCCAGTCATCTTGTTTAAAACAATATTGCACCTCTGGGATGGGCTCCAAAAAATATTTTTAAAAAAAGAAGCCTAATTATATGCAAACTGCATTTACTGTTATATTTATACTTTTTTGTATTCTCTAAACTTGGCACCTTGACCTCTTATTCTGACACAACAACAAGAGGATTCATTATTATCATTTTTTGTTCAAACAGGAACTTCTTTTGCTGAGCATGGAATTTTTATTTATTTTGCAAACGTTTTGGTGCAGATAGTAAAAAAGGGAAATTACTCTGTAATTAATGCTAGGGGACGTAATTTATCACAAGTGAGTCTTGAAGGCCTTGCCTCTCTTGTTTGTTATCTTCTCCAAATTTCTGTGTTGTGGCGTGGGTTATTTTTGTTTTGTTTTTTATAAATTTTTAAGCTTTCAAGCATATGCTATACCATACCTAAAATTTCAAGAACGAAACAGCGTTAAAAATCTCAAAGCAGTATTAAAAAAAAAAAAAGATTTAAAAAAGAAGACACAAAGTAAAATAATAAATGAATAAAATACAAGTATGAAAACAAAACGAAGGAGTGTGTGTGTGTGTGTGTGTGTGTGTGTGTGTGTGTGTGTGTGTGTGCTCTGTAATTAATGGTAATTATTATCAATAATGATTGACCTATTTTTGTATTCATATGTCTCTCTCTCTCTCTCTCTCTCTCTGTCTCTGAATGTTCAGCGTTTTATCCCGTTTGTCCATTCAGTTCACACACACACACACACACACACACACACACACACACACAAACACACACACACACACACACACAAACACACACACACACACACACACACACACACACACACACACACACAGACATGTACAACACAGATACTACAGGCAACTCCGGGCGGTAACTGACATCAGCCTTTACCGAGATGGTTCAGCGAGCGAGTCGATCGCTTTGAGTCAGCATTGACAAAACGTGAACAGATTTTCAGGGCTTTTAGGAACGTCTCTCTGCCTCTGTCTCTCTCTCTCTCTTTCTCTCTCTCTCTCCCCTCCCTTATTTTCCTTTCAGCGTGTCTACATGCGCTCACCTCACACAGACCCACAGTATGTTGAGTGCTGACCAAGTCGTAACGCGCGTGAACCTGCTGAGCTTTCGGGGGGACCCAACCCCTACACCCACCAGTACCCCCCGCCCCCCCCGTACCCCCCCCCACTCCCCCGAGGCCCCCCTCAGTTGGACCTCAACTGGTAGTGGTCTGAACGCTAGTCATTCATATTTATCATCCCTCCTCGCCAGCTAGAGTGCTCCAGCCTAGATACTACGAAACATGCGTCTTATCTATTTATTTATTTATTTATTTATTCTTGGTACCTTTTCCCTGTAGATCCCCCCAATCAGTGATAGAATAACCAACAAATAATTGTGATCACTCCATGGAAGGAAGGAGCTAGGAAGGAAGGAGGGAAGGAAGGAAGGAAGGAAGGGTTCGAGGGCAGGGAAGGGGTTGAGGGTGGTGGAGGAGGAGGAGGAAGGTTTCTGTACAGCACGAGTGGCTGTTCAAATATTGACAGGATTTTTTTCTTCCCCCTCCTCTCCCCCCCCCCCCCCCCCCCCCCCCCCCCCCCCCCCCCCCCCCCCCAGCTGTGCTGCGCTGTCTCCCGTCTGTTATCCTCCTCTTGCCCCGCCCCCTCCCCCACCCCAACACCCCTCTCCCCTCCCCCTTGAGGGGCGTTTTGAGAAGTCACTTGTCAGCTGAATCCAAGGTCGTCCTTGAACTAAGCTGCATGAGCGATTTTTTGCATCGCGAAGATTGCTTAGCGTTAAGATTTTATTCATTCATGCATTTATTTTACCAAGAGAACATCAAGGAGGTTGACAAGTTTGTCTACTTAGGCAGTGTTGTCAGCAAAGACGGGGGGACGGACGAAGACATCAAGAGCCGTATCAACAAAGCAAGACACGCCTTCAACACCCTTCGACCAATCTGGAGATCGACAGCCCTCTCAATCCGCAACAAGATCCGGATTTTTAACACCAACGTGAAGTTGGTTCTACTCTATGGCTCAGAGACGTGGAGAGTGACAAAGACCAGCACCCACAAGCTTCAGACATTCACCAACAGATGTCTAAGAAACATCCTGAACATCAGATGGCCAGAGATTGTCTCCAATGAAGAACTTTGGAACATGACAAAACAGGCCCCACTGGAGACGGAAATCAAGAAACGGAAATGGGGATGGATAGGCCATACACTACGCAAGCCTGCAACAAACATCACAAGACAGGCTCTTGATTGGAACCCACAAGGGAAAAGGAAAGTTGGCCGTCCGAAGCAGAACTGGCGGAGAAGCATTGAGGCAGAGACCAGGGCGGCCGGAATGACGTGGGCTGAACTGAAGAGGACCAGCCAGAGCCGGGTGCGTTGGAGGAGTGTTGTTGCGGCCCTATGTTCCCCACGGAATCAAGAGGAATAAGAAGAAGATGCATTTATTTATTTATTTATTCATTCATTCATTTATTTACTTATTTATTTACGTGCTTGTTTATTTTCTTATTTTTCTTTCTTCCCCTCCCCCCCCTTACATTTGTATGTGAGTCAGTCGTATCCGACTATGGCCAGAACAGCAGAGGAGACATCTATCCCAACTGTCTGGGCTAGAATTTGATTATAGTAGAGAGTGCCTTGTCTAGGTTATAATTATATATCTCCCACTCTCTCGGCCAAGAGGGTTTCAGGACAGTCGACTTTGGGATGGCTACAGCCGGCTAAAAGCCAGTGCAATCTTGTCTGCTAGTTTGAGAGCCACAGCCCTTTACAAAAGACTGAGCTGTACAATACACAATACACAAACTTTATTGTCTATACTTTGGTACAGAGATTTTCTTTTTGGCAGCAGCACATGTCCAACATAAGAAGAAAACAACAAACAAATAAAATGAATAGAAAATTAAAAAAATAAATGGTACCAAATGGAAATAGCTATATACAAATATACAGATTACTGAAATTTACGTGCCTCTCCATTTCAGTCAGCCAAACCGCATTGCACATCTACCCGCACACACACACACACACGATACAATTCCAAAATGGCGGAGACTACACTCAGCGGATAATTTCTTCGCGGTAAGAAGTTGTCGCAGACGTTTTGGAGACATGAGAACAAGAAAATCGAGCGGGAAACCAGTTGCAGCTGCACACAGTAAAACCGCTCAGAACAATGAGGCGACCGGACTCCTCCTTAAAACCGGTGAGTCCGTGAAGGTTTTGCGAAGCGAGTCTGGGAGTACTGAACGTACAAAGCGGTTGTCCAATCCCACCGACACGAGTTCCACGAATACAAGACCGATGAGCAATCTCAGTTCCATTCCCGAGATGTCCGACACGATCATGGATCTAAGAAAAATAATAATGGTTTTGTGTGATCGTGTCTCTTCCCTGGAAGCAACTGTACGGGGACAACAGGAGCCAACAAAACGTTGCTGAATGGAACCTGTTTCCATGACAACACAGGCAACACAAACTGAAAGCCCCAGTCTTAGCCCCAGCCCCAGCCCTACACCTACCTACGCCGACGTGGCCAGAGTTTCCTCATCAGAGAACCCGGCAGCAGACAAAAAACGAGCAAGCCACCAAGACAAAACTGCCCTTCAAAAGAAGAAAAAAGAAGTTGAAAAATCGGTGACGTCTTGTGACGAAAAGACGATGGATGACGTAAAAAGTACAAAGTCTGGAAATACATGCTCTGTGCAGAAAGAAGAAAACGGGGAATTACCCAAGGTAATAATTCTCCATGATTCCGTGCTCAACCGTGTGCAGGAAAACAGACTGGGCAGATCATACCACTTCAAAGCCTTCATGCAAAAATCCCACACAGTGTCTGAAACCAGAAATTTACTTCAAGCTGTCACCACCACAGAGAAAAAGCCTGAAGCTGTTGTCATTCATTGTGGCATCAACGACTTAAGATCAAAAGATACAACAGAAGTCAGTAATTTCTTTACCTCAACAGTGAAAGACACTGCAAAGAAAAATCCAACAACAAAGTTCATCGTAAGTTCAGCAACCACCGTCAAAGATTCAAAACTGGAGGTCAAGAGACAACTGTTCAACGCAATGGTGGCTTCGGAACTGTTTGACGAAAAAAACATATCATTTATAAAGAACGACAACCTCAAGACCAACGCCCTCAGAGACGCTGTCCACCCCAACGGCAGAGGAGCCAGCATCCTCGCAGGAAACATCGGGCGACATGTTCGAGATCTTCTCTGGGAAACACCGAAGAAATCAACACGCAGAGCCAGGTTCCACCATCACCAGAACCCCGCCCCCTTTCATCACGGCTGGTACAATCCTTACGACGCACTGATGGACTGGCCAGTGTTTTATTAACATTTGCGTCAACTTCTGCCTGGCACTGATAAACTTTTGTGCTGAGCGATATTCTTGTTTTGCTGAGTGACCTTTCTTCCTGCCGTTTGCAAGTGCATTTTTTGTTGACAATATTTAGACTATTATTTTTGTTTCCCGTTTCCTTTCATTTACTGTTTATTTTCACCATCATACAGTTTGATTTATTCATAGTATTGATAACATTATTTGCCTATCTGATAGGAAAGATAATCAGTAATGAAAAAACAAACGCAATTGCAAATTAGGCTGCTCCAGTGGAACTGCAGATCTATTCTATCTAACCTGGCCTATTTGAAACATTTTCTAGCATCAAGTAAGTGTGATGTTTTGATTCTGCAGTCACTTAATATCAGTGCATGTAAGCTTCCCAAACTTCCAAATTATTATTTTCCACCAGTATATGAAACTGGGAACGAGGGCAAGAAGATAAGTACTGCTATTTATATACTTAGGGAATTACAGTATAATCTATGTGAGTCTCCTGTTTTAAAATCTATTGCAAGCTTTGACATACACTCTTGTGCAGCTACAGTAAAATTTAGCAACAAGCTAATTCTTAACGTACTTTCCGTTTATCTTCCGAAAGGTCCAAACGATCGAAATACTGAGTGGCTTAGAACATTACAAGAACAACAGCCTGGTAAATGGGTAATAGCTGGTGATTTCAATGCTCACGCTCCATTCTGGGAAAAGGACTGTAAAACTGTAACAAGCAATCGGTTAATAGAAAACATCACTGACAGCCCCTTTTATCTTATGAATGATGGTAGTGTTACTAGAATTCCTGACGTCTCAAAACACAGACCAACAGCAATTGACCTGACACTAATATCCCCGGAGCTAGTTCCATCATGTACCTGGGAAACACATAAAGACACATTGGGAAGCGACCATGTGCCTATCATCATTACAATCGCTGATGATGATAATCAGCCTGATAATAACGTCGACATAATTCCAAAATATAAATATAAAAATGCAAATTGGGATTTATTTCAAAACATTCTTACCTCTCACGATTTTGAAAAACTTGAGAATGAGAGTGTAGATGTAATGTATTCAAATTTTACAGAAGCTGTGTTATCAGCAGCTGATATGTCGATACCAAAAGTAAAGGCTGTGAAGTCAGGTGACCGTTCAGGCAATGTCTGGTGGAATGATGCATGTGAAAAGGCAGTTAGTTACAAGAAAGAAACATTTAAGAACTACCTCGCGGACAGTAAGCCCCCAAACCACAAAGAAATGAAGAAAGCAAACACTCAGAGTAATATGACTGTAGCCCAAGCTAAAAAAGATCATTGGTCATCATTTTGTTCACAAGAAATTTCAGATCATAAAGACTTTAATAAAGTTTGGACAAAAATGAAAGAAATGAAAAATGGAATAAAGTTACCAAGTTGCCCAATATCAAATGACTCACAAAACAAGTTTCTATCAGATCAGGAAAAGGCAGAAATCTTTGTTGAAATGTTTGCGAAAAATAGCAAATACGAAGGCTTATCACCTGAGTGTAAAACACACAGAGACAGGGAAGAAAATAGTGCTTTATACAGTGATCCCATTCCGCAAAATGACTTGTGGTTTAATTCTCCTATTACGTATGAGGAGTTACAAACCGCTATAGCTTCCCTTGGCAATAAAAAAAGTTCAGTTGGAATCGATGCACTATCGAATGTGATGCTAAAACACATCCCAAAAAATTGTATCGTTTTCCTACACAAAATATATCAGAAATGTTGGACATCTGGAACTGTATACAAGAT
>NC_134880.1:44880637-44905637 GCF_041734735.1 Babylonia areolata
CATGATTTTGCTGTCTATAACAACAGTTGGTTTACAGCGACAACTTAACAGTTTATACACTGCTGCAACTAATTTACAGCTAAAGGTAAATATGGATAAAACAAATATTGTTGTTTTTCGTAAGGGAGGGTATTTGGCAAGAAATGAAAGATGGTCATATGGAAGTGAAAGAATAACTGTCGTAAACGCATATAAATATCTTGGGATTTATTTTTCAACAAGACTTAGTTTCAACTTTGCATGTGAAGACATTGCTAATAAAGCAAAAAAAGCAGTTATTTTGATTCTTCATATTTTGTATAAAGTAGACTGTAGTTCTTTTAGTGTATTTGTTAGATTATTTGATTCGCAAGTTCAGCCAATATTACAGTATGGAGCAGAAATCTGGGGACTGGAAAATAGGATAGTAACAGAAAAAGTGCACTTGTTTGCATTGAAACGTTTTCTTAATGTAGACAATCGAACTCCAAATGATCTTGTTTATGGCGAACTGGGGAGATACCCTATTTATCTAAATTCTTATATAAAATGTATTAAATATTGGCTAAAGTTGACTAGAATGAATGAAAACAGATATCCATTTAAAGCATATAAAATGTTATATAGTTTGGATAATAATGGTAAGAAGACTTGGGCAACGAGTGTTCGTCAGTGTTTAAATACATATGGCTTTGCATTTGTATGGGATAATCAAGGGGTGGAAGATGTTGTAGGTTTCTTAAAGTGTTTCAGACAACGTATTATTGATTGCAGGTGGCAAGACTGGCATGATCATATACAAACTAGTGATAGATTCGCACAGTTTAGACTTTTTAAAACATCACATGTGATTGAGCCATACATTAAGTTAGGACTGAACAGATATATAAAATGTACACTGACAAAATTTAGATTTGGTATTTCTAGTATTGCTTCTCATAGTTTTAGGTATAGCATTCTAAATGAACCCATGTATACATGCCGATTATGCAGTTCGGGTAAAGAAGATGAATTGCATTTTTTGTTATGTTGCCCTGCTTTGTGTGACCTTAGACAAAAACTTATTCAACCGAAATATTATAGAGATCCGTCTAATTTTAGGTTCAGTTTACTCATGTCTTCAAGACAGGAATGTACTCTGCATAACTTGGCCATATATATATATGAAGGATTGAAGAGACTAAGTACAGTTATCTCGTGAATGTTGTTGAATATTTGTGTTGACTATTTTGGGTGATATGGTTGATATTGTGCTAACAATTTTTGGTTGATTTGAATTGTCTATTTACTGTGTCTTGTCATTTTGTAATTATTATTTATCAATGATTCCCCCTTCAGTAAGGGGCTCTGGCCTTATCTGAATAAAACATTCGTTCGTTCGTTCGTTCTCTCTCTCTCTCTCTCCGGTCAGTACTTAGTCCGTTTATAGACTGCCATTCCAGTCCGTTCCACATTTTCAAAAATACAAAAAAAAAAAAAGCCTGATTCTAACATTCGCAGCAAACACCATTGCCTCGTGCCACCGTCTCTCTCCTGAACGGACGCGACCGACACCCAGAGCCAATCCCTGGTAGAGCGATGAGTGAGCTTACTGTTCGCTGCGTGTGTTGGTATCGTTGTTCACAAAAGCCAAAACCAGAGGACTGACTGACTGTTCTCTTTCGAAAACCTATCTTGTTATCACAACGTCTTAGCGCTGGCAACGAAAACAAACATATTTGTTACAGAGCGGAATTGTTCTTTTTTTTTTCTCTCCCCCCTCCTCCCCCCACGCCAAATGTAGCCCCTCCCCCCTCATCCACCCCCGAACACCCATTGCCCCCAGGTGTAGCCCTACCCCCACCAGCCCCCACCCCCACCCCCACCCCCCAGTTCTTCACCCCACCTACTTTTTCTCTCTCGCCATCTCTCGCACCGTTAGACAAACACGGGGAGTGGCAATGGAAAGTGTTAATGCTCAGCGAAGTAGTAGTGACTGTTAACCCCTTCTGTGGCGAATTTTATTGTGATCGGAGTGTGTGCAAAGCCAGTGCTTGTGTCAGAAGTTGTAGGTCTTTTTTTTTGTTTGTTTGTTTGTTCTTGTGTGTGTGTGTGTGTGTGTGTGTGTGTGTGTGTGTGCATTTGTGTGTTGTGCGCGCGCGCGCGCGTGTGTGTGCGTGCGTGTGTGCATTTGTATGTGTGTGTGTGTGTGTATGTGTGTGTGCATTTGTGTGCGTGTGTGTGTATGTGCATTTGTGTGCGTGTGTGTGAATGTGCATTTGTGTGTGTGTGTGTGTGCGCGCGCGCATGTGTGTGTGTGTGTGTGTGTGTGTGTGTGTGTTTTCCTGGCCCTTACCATTGAGGGGTGAACATCAATCAAGGTTTTTACTGCAAGTGTCCCACCAAATATTAGTTATTTCATTTATTTATTCATTAAGACGACATGCTATTGCACATATTCTTGAAGCTCTGTGCGCTTTTATCGTTTGTATCTCTTGTTGTTGTTTGTTTTTCTGTTCTTACTCACGATTAGGGGGTAGTTGTTTTATTCATGTGTGTATCAACGTATGTATACATTGTGTACGAAAACAATTATGTGTGTATCTCTGTTTATTTAGTGTCATTTTGATTTGTATTTATCACCGTTATTCAATAACGTCATTCTGATTGATTTCTGATAGACTTTTTGCCTGCTGACTATATACATAATTCATGTGACAATATACTTTAATCTATGCGACCATATTGTACTATGTATTATCTTTTTTTTTTCTTTTTTTTTTTTACTGTGTACAGTAATTTTCCAGTGCTGGTCTTGGCGTGATGTGGCTCTAAATGCATGCTTTATTGTGGGGAAACCGTTTACCATTTGAGTGGGGGTGCTTGCGAATGAGTGTGCGCGTGCGTGAGTGCGTGTTGCAGGAATGCGTTTTCTGGAGGGTGCCTTGGGATTGGGTGATGTCCATTGTTCAACTGCGCGAGTGTATTCTCCCACGTGTTTGTGTGTGTGTGTGTGGAGTGGGGGTGTGGGTGTGTGGGTGTGTTATGGAGGGGGTGGGGAAAGAAGGAGGAGGGGAAACGGAATGATAATCACTTTGACTGAGCAGTCTTTCTGGGGGGGAATAAACCATGGTATATAAATATCCAAGTTGTTGTCATTATTCATTGTGTGGGTGATTATGAGAGATCATGGGATGTGGGGGTGAAAGTTGACAATATCTCTGTAAAGTGCAACTCTGGAAAACTTTGGGGATGAGTATCATCATATTCTAAGCATTCTTCAATTGACGAATATCGAAATAGATATTTGATTTTGTTTTAAACTGCAGATGTCCAAATGTTATCAAATTTCATGCATTGTTTAACACAAAATTGTAAATTTTGCCTCACGAAGTTGATAATTTTCCCCAAGAGTGCTTGTGATTTTTCTTTTCCTTTTCCTTTTTTTTTTTTTTTAAATTTGCGGTAAGGTCTATGGTCGCAGTGGTGTGTTCCTTTGTTAACTTTGTTAA
The DNA here is from genome assembly GCF_041734735.1 of Babylonia areolata. Taxonomy (NCBI): domain Eukaryota; kingdom Metazoa; phylum Mollusca; class Gastropoda; order Neogastropoda; family Buccinidae; genus Babylonia; species Babylonia areolata. Next base: position 44,884,108 of record NC_134880.1, read on the forward strand.
CGTTCCTTATTGGTCTACCCCTGTGGGTTTGTTGAATGGCTTCTTTTGTGCTTTTTTAGTACTTTTTTTATTGACTATAATCCTTCTTGCCTTGTCTAGGGTCCTATGATTTCTTCATTATGTCATATCATTATGAGGTGCTGTGGAAAGCCTATGATTTCTTCATTATGTCATATCATTATGAGGTGCTGTGGAAAGCCTATGATTTCTTCATTATGTCATATCATTATGAGGTGCTGTGGAAAGCCTATGATTTCTTCATTATGTCATATCATTATAAGGTGCTGTGGAAAGCCTATGATTTCTTCATTATGTCATATCATTATGAGGTGCTGTGGAAAGCCTATGATTTCTTCATTATGTCATATCATTATGAGGTGCTGTGGAAAGTTGGATAATAGTTTACAAGTGTACCATTTATTGTGTCTTCACCTTTCTCACCGCCATAAGTAAAAAAAATATATAATATAAATAAATGAATAAACAAATCAATAGACAGACAGACAGACAGTCAGTCAGACAGACAGACAGACAGATAGATAGATACATAGATAGATAGATACATAGATAGATATACATTTCGGTTAAGTTCAGTTCAGTTACTTAAGGAATCTATGAAGGATTTCAAAGAAACACTAGCAGTAGCAATCGACCTTGAAGATGCCTTCAATAAAGTCCAGTTTGCGCACCTCATGGAGCTGCTACTAAGGTATGAAGTAAGTTTGATACTGACAAGATGGATAGCAGCAGCGCTTCAGGAAAGAATCGTCGTCCTACGCCTCGGAGATTCGATGTCTACACCTTCCAAACTATCCATGGGACTGCCACAAGGGTCTCCGCTCTCTCATGTCCCCTACAACGTCTACACGAAAGGCAGACTTAAACAACAATGGAATAGCTCGGGTGCTTACTCTTGCGGATGATGGCCTGGTCTTCAAAACTTCGAAAGCTGCTCAAGAAAGAACTAAAGCCGTCCAGAAACAACTGAACAATATCACGCAATGGTGCAAGGACACATGATCTTCCATCAATCCAGCGAAAGCCCAAACGTTGATGTACATCTTCAACAAGAGGATGAGGTATGTGTGGGTATGCATGTATGTACTGTGGGAGCAATGGAATATTGGAACGTGCGGGTGTGCATATATATATATATATATATGGGGGTGGGGGGGAGTGGGTGACATAGGCGTATGTGTACAAGTAAGTGTGTGTGTGTGTGTGTGTGTGTGTGTGTGTGTGTGTGTGCCGTGCAAGCTGTGATATGAGTGTGTGGAGGAGGATATATATATATATATATATATAGAGAGAGAGAGAGAGAGAGAGAGAGAGAGAGAGAGAGAGAGATCCCTTACCAACAGAATGGAAGAAATTAAGGCAGACAATCCATATCCCCACCTGAAGGGACTATATCGTGCTTTTACACACACACACACACACACACACACACACACACACACACACACACGTACACACACACACGCACACACGCACACACACACACATACATACACACACACACACACACACACACACACACACTCACACACACACACACACACACTCACACACACACACACACTCACACACACACACACACACTCACACACACACACACTCACACACACACACACACACACTCACACACACACACACAAACACACACACACACACACACACACACACACACACACACACACACACACACACACACACACACACACACACACACACACACTCCCCCGGCTTCTTTTTTTTCTTCCACCTCCTCCTCCTCCTCCTCCTCCTCCTACTCCTCCTTTCCCCACCAGACATAGGCCACCCTTACCCTCACTCTCACCCACACACACCCCCCTCCACCACTGCCACCGGCATGACACGGTTCAGCCTCTCCACCCCCACGCCCCCCCCCCATCCCCTCCTCCCCCCACCCCCCACCCCCCACCCCGCGCCTTCCCAAAAAGGGCAGAGAAGCCAAGCGATGCATATGGAGTTGTTGCCCCCTTACCTCCTGAAATACCTCTCTTACCCCATGACACAACAAAGCTTCGGCACATTTCTGCCCCTCCTTCCATATCCCACCTATCCCCCCCCCTCCTCCCCCCCACCCTAGTCCCCCACCTCACCCCCATCCCCCCCCCCCCCCCCCCCCGGGTAGTATGGAGCTGTGGACAAACAACCACACAGCTGACCCCCTGTCCTCCTTCCTTTCCTTTCCCCCCCCCTCCCACCCCACTCCTCCTCCCTTCCAGGCTTAACTCCCCTCCTCCCCAATCACTCTCACTCTCCAGGTAAACATCAGAACTTCCCAGGCTTCCCCCCACCGCCCCCCCAACACCCCAAAAAAAGAGAAAAAAGAAAGAAAGAAAGAAAGAAAAAAAAGCTCTGTCCCCCCCCCCCCCCCCCCCCCAAGCCCTCTCGTTGGTGTTTCTGCGGTTAAGATTTTAGAAGTAGAAGGGGGGTGGGGAGGGGGGTGGGGGTGCGGGGAAGAAAGGGGTGAGGAAATAATTCACATACTCACATTCTTATTGTAACCGTTGTTGTGTGAAGAGAGTCAATATTGCCCGGGAGTGAGATTCACAGGTGTGTGTGTGTGTGCGGCGGGGGAGGGGGGGGGGGAGGGGGCGGGGAGAGGGAAAAACCCAGATCTTGGACCGGTGCCGGCATGTTCCGGTAGGTCCTCAACAGATCGGAAACGGAGGCAAAAAGTCAGTACTATATTGGATGTGAATTTCATGTATGTGTGTGTGTGTGTGGTTGGGAGGTGGGATGGTTGAGGTGGTTGGGGTGGTGGAGAATAGGGGTCATTCAGTTGAATCGTAACTTCAGAATGAAGTGTAGGTTTGGTTACCGAACTCTCAATATTTGAATTGAAACTAATGAAGTGAAAAAGATGATTCATTTCCAATGGTAAAATCGGCGACACATTACATTACTGAAAGAGTCAGGATCGTCCGATTGTTTTGTTGTTGTTTTATTTTGCTTTTAATCTTATTTGTATGAACTAAAATGACTATTAGTGACTGAGTGAGTTTTGATAGTTTCATTTTTGATTGTGTACTATTTACGATTGTGTGCTTTGACTTGTGTGTGTGCGTGCGCGTGTGCTTGTGTGTATTGTGGGTGTGTGTGGGAGGGTGGGGGTGAATAATTTTTATGATGTTTGGTATCTTGTGTTCAGTTTTTCCTTTTTGATATTTACATGTGTTCGGTTTGTAAACGCCTGGGGCTTATTTTCAAGATGAGGTGTAAATGCTCATAATAATAATAATAATAATTTGTTATATATTTTTTTGTTATTGTTTTTCTTGCTTCGTTTTTTTTTTTTAAGATCAAGAAAATACAGCACACCAAGCTGGATAATTCTCCTTCTGGTTGTTAGAAATGTGCATGAGGCTGTCTCTATGTTCTAAACCGTGTCACGTTTTTAATTCAGGAGTCGTTGGATTTGTTTTTATCATTGTTGCTGTTGTCGTCGTTGTCGTTTAAGACTGGGGCGTTGTGTACAGCAGAGAGAGAGAGAGAGAGAGAGAGAGAGAGAGGGTCAAAGACACACCTTTGGTAGAAAATGATAGGAAGTTTTGAATGATGGCCAACGGTCTTTCGACACCCACCACCATTTTGACCACAAACACACACAGGGACAGACAGACAAACACACACAAACTCACACGCACGCACACACACACAAACACACATACACGCGCGTACGCGGCATTTACAGGCACACCGAAAAAAAAAAGAACACGAATGGTGCCTTTATATTAGGCTTAAGTATTATTGTCATGTGGCGATCAAACAATGTCAATGAAATACAGAAAATACACAATTAGCCCTTAAAGATCACCGAACATTGATCAACACAGCCTGGTATGAAACAAGAAATACGAAATCAAGTAATGCTTTAAATTACCGGTAAACTGGGACACCGTTTGGTATAAAACACATACAATACAGATTTAACTCTTTAAAATCCTTGGGCGACGTTTAAGCCCGTCAAGCAAGAAACACAACCAATTCAGAAATAACTCATTTTGAGCCTGCAGCACAGTTTGTCATGAAAAACAAGGCATACAGATTAACCACTTAAAATCCTTTGGCAATGTTAAACACACTCTGTCAAAAAACGCTCATCAACATTCACACCTCAGGACAATAAGTGGTAATAAGTGTATGTTTCATACTGATATCAATACGTCGGAAAAAGAGTTAATAATGAACACTGTGGAGAAATGACAAGAACATCAAACACACACAAATCAGACCATTCTGTGAAGTTTGTCAACTCTTCGAAGAGACATCGGAGTCCTAAGCAAGTCTCCAGGTCACCCTGGTATGGTGTCACATATTTAAAATGAAATAACAATAATATGTTTTTAATGACAATAAGGTAGCCCTTGGTTAATCTCCTATTAGATTTGTCTAAACAATGCGTCGGTAAATGCGACTTGAAAAGGAAAATAAGCCAAATGTTTTCTTTTGACGCCCGATTTGTCTTGGGGACACGCCGTAACAATCAGTGTTGTCCCAATCCTGTTTCATATCCTGACGGCGCAGTCACCATCCTTCCGTCATCCGTCATTTAAAAAAAAGTTTAAAAAAAATAAAGGGACATTTGTCAAAGCTTGGTAAGTTCACTGCATTTCTTAAAATCTGTCTTTTTTTCTTTTCTTTTTGTTTCCTTAAGAACAACGCTATCTTCAAAACACAGGGCATACTGTGCGCTCAGATCCAATTCGGACTTTTAGAAAGAAAAAAAAAAAATTCCGTCCTGAGTCAAGTCACTTCATCAAATGTCCTAAAACGGGAATGATTTGATAAAAACATCCTCTTGCTCCGGAATCGAGATTGTCTAAAAAAAAAATAACGTCTTTTTCTCACAGCTAACAGCGCTGTGTTCGTCGATTTACACAGAATGCGTGTCTGTGTTGTATCCTTTTTGACTCGTACATGAACAGCAGAAGAATGTTATTCGTCCCAATAGTATGTATTCTCACACCAGTTCAATCATCATTCATCAGATATCTCATGAATCCTTCGGTAAGTAAACCCGTACTAATTCACCGACGAGTTGCATTTGACGTGAACTCTCTCCATACGAACCGCGAAAGAGACGACGTTAACAGCGTTTCACCCCAATTACCATCATCAAAATATTGCAAGAGGAAGGCTCTTATACTGAAGAGGTGAATGTTGACAAAGGATACCACAATTCTTACGACGGAGGCTAAATGTTGGGTCATTCAGACACCCACTGGACATCCGAGGGGTCTGTGTAGAGGAGAAGAGAGGACTGACCGTACTGAGTGAGTTAATGCTTCAAGTACATACAACCTTGCTGAAAAGATGTTTCAGTGTTCCCTCGCGTTTTCAGAGTATGTATTAAAAGTTAAACTAAAAATGTGTATCGGCCGAGTGGTTCAAAGCAGCCAACACATCATTGTCAGGTAGCATAGTTCTGCAATTTCAAGTGACAAAAACATCCAAAAGGATAAAAAAAAGAAAAAGAAAAGAAAAGAAAGATATGTCCTTTCTCTGAGGTTCTGTCTAAAATTGCCATGAAAATACGTTTCCTTGCAGTGTTCTTTCAAAATGTTACGATCAATAATAATAATAATAATAATACTATTTATAGTGATGATGATGATGATTTTGATGATAATAATGATAACAATGATAATGATAATCATGATAAAAAAAATTATAAAATGACGACAACGACACATACTTATCATCAGTAAACAAACGTAACAACAAGTATCAGATGCTGAAGTAACCCTCCAACACACAGATCCTATTTCAACAGCACAACACAGCCCTTCTTTGTTAGAGTGTTCGTCTTTTTCACGTGTTGCATGGCATCTGGCATTTTCACGGTGTGCTGCTTCTCTAACACCGTGTATAGATTCTATGTCGACAGCTAACAACACTTCGATATTTTCCATCATTCATTTTAGCGATACTTTTTAATTTTTTTTATTTTTATGAAAGTACAAGTTTTGACAGAGCAATGCCACATAGTCGGATAATGAAGCAACGACAAAAAAAAAAAAAAGAAAAAAGAAAAAAAAAGTTACACTGTTCTAAACCTTCGGGCATAATTACACACACTCAGGTAAATGATTTGAGGTCACTCTGGTCTGACTTGGTTTATAAAACAGGTGGCGAGTTTGAGCAGATGACATGCAGACTTCACAAAATGTTAAGGAACACTTCATTGAAAAAAAAAAACCAACAAAAACAACAACAACAACTGAAAACAGTCTTCAAACATACTACATATAATATACAGAATAAAAAAAGTAAGTTGCCAGCTTTTGTATCTGTGCTATCAGTACGAGGGAATAATTCTGTTTATATATTTCAACCAGACCAATGAACTGACTGAAACCAGTGGGCAACGTGAGTAGAGAGTACCACAAGTTAAAAAAAAAAAAAAATGTTCGTTAGTTTTATTTCAGTAGCGAGTAGGATTGTTGCTGTTGTTTTGTTTTGTTTTGTTTTGTTTTCTGTTTGTTTGTTTTACTTAAATACTTTAAATGAAAATGACCAGAGAAAAGAGAAAACCTGATGGCCAGCACTTTCATTGAAATGGTATTTTCAAAACTTAATTAACATAATTATGTATAATTCAGTTTTACTTTTACAATGTATTCTCTTTAAATATTTCAGTACTACATGTATGATATACATGGATATAAATAGATAGACGCGCGCGCGCGCGCATGTATGTGTGTTAAAGCAGCGATTTTATGCTCAAAATGTTTGGTTGTGCAAATATTGAAACGTTGCTTAGGTCTGGCTTAGATTTCGGTTTCATCATGGCCACTTACATTAAGAACTCGATTTACCTAGCAGCAAACGATTCAATGCTCACACAACTCATTGTTTGTTTGCATTTTTCATGAGATTACAATTCGGTATTGTGTGAACGATAGGCATCAGATACGTTTTTAAATTCAACCTTCGGTTGACAATCCTCCTGCATTTTCAGATTTGATATCCAATTGTTTCCAGAGTAATTCCATGTTTACAATCAAATATCTTGATGTGGATTTACAATCAAAGCGCACTTCAACGTCTGTAATCCAATTTATTTGCGTAGCTTTGTTTAAATATTGATATCTCAAGTTTACAATCCCGTCTGGTTTAAAAATCACAATTGTCTGTTTACAATCAAAATCATTGTTGTCTTGTTTGAACTTTGCTGTTTAATGTTACAATAATTTTTTTTTTCAAACTTCAAGTCCTTTGTTTACAATCTTCAGTTAATATTACAATGTTTTGCTTTTTTACATTACAATAGACTATTTTCTTAATTGCAAAACCTATTCTTCAGTACAATTCCTGATTTTTGTTCCCCATGAAAACTCAAATTTCTCCAATTGTTCTTTTTTGCCGGATAGACTTCAGCATTGATGAGCATTCAAAGTATTTACAATTTTCTATTCACAAAAAAAAGAAGAAAAAAAAAGAAAAAATTCTGTCTGGGTGTTGGTCATTTGTCAGCAGATGTTACAGTTTCTCACGTTTCTCTGCAGAATGGATTGTTACATAGTTCAGATTAACATGTCAAGGCAGCTTTTCATCGGACCGTCTTTAGCGGCCTTGACCTTGTAGCTTTTGGTCTTTGGAAAAACTAAGAAGGGAAGACGACACGAAACGCAACAAAACAAAACAAACAAACAAACAAACAAAACAAAAACAAAAAAAAAAAAAAAAAAAAGACTGAGGGTTCCCCAAGAAGAAGAGAGGAGGAAAAAAAAAAAAAAAAAGTGGGAAAATGATACACAATGCATCGTAATACACTTTGGAGTCCCCAACGTCCGCTGCCTTGGTTAGTTCAAGTCTTTATCTCAGTCTTTTTTTTCTTTTTCTTTCTTTTTCTTTTTTGGTCTTCCTTTTTTTTTTCGTGCGTCACAATGACTGACGTAATTAATTCTTCAAGGTGACTGACATCATTTGTACTTCACAGCGACTTACGTCATTAGTTTCTTCACAGCGACTGATACTTAACGGAGACTGACGTCATTTGCTCTTCACTGTGACGGACACCACCACCACCACAGTGACTGACGTCATTTGTTCTTCACGATGCCTGACGTCATTTGCTCTTCCACAACCTATGGACGTCATCACGTGGACGGCAGTCTGGGCTGGTGGGAGTGGGGGTCGTAGTGGGCGGGGTGGTAGGGGGACTGCTGCAGAGAGGGGGTGTAGGGCGCCAGGGTGGAGTAGGAGGAGAGGGAGGGGGCATACACACCCGGGGGGGAGGCGGAGGAGGTGGAGGAGGAGGAGGAGACTGAGGGGAAGGGCAGGGAGGAGACTGGGAGGGAGGGGAGGGAAGGGGGAGGGTAGGCAGCGGGGCTGAAGTGGGAGGAGGAGAGGGAGGAGGAGAGGGAGGAGGAGAGGGCGGAGGAGGAGGAGAAGGCTAAGGCGTTAACATTCAGCGAGCTGCTTCCGCTGCTGCTGATGCTGTTGACGACAACGCCGGGATTATAGTACGGGGAGTAACTCCTGGTGGGGCCTGCCCCGCCCCACACGGTCACGGAAGCAGAAGAAGCTGAAGGAGAAGGTGAGTCATCCTCTCTGGCCTGGGGGGGCGGGTCAGAGGTCAGCCCCAGGTATTGAGAAGCATGGGGGTAGGCGTGTTGGTGGGGGAGCGGGTGGGGGTTTGAGGGGGCGTACTGAGGGTACTGGGGGTGACCGAGCGAGTCCGACAATCCCTGGGCCGACCCGTCAGACAGCCCTACCCCGCGGTGGGGCGAGGGTCCCTGAGGCAAGGACGGTGGTGGTTGTGGGTGCGGGAGGCCTCCCAAGGGAGGAGGGAGGTGGGAGAAGGAGGAAGGGTGGTGGTGGGGGTAAGGCTTGTAGCCGTGGGGGTGCGAGGGGTAGAGGCCCAGCTGGCTGTAGGAGAAGGGGTGGTGGTGTTGCAGGTAGGACTCCTCCTTGCCGTAGCGGGACTGCTCCAGCTTAAAGCGCTTGGCCCTCCTCAGGAAGCTGCCGTTGCCGAACATGTCCCCGCACTGGGGGTGCAGGGCCCAGTAGTTCCCCTTGCCGGGCCGGCCTGGGGCGCGAGGTACCTGGAAGAAAGGGAGAGGGTATACGGATACGTATGATTTATTCATCAGGCCATAGCCCCTATGAAGGGGGTACACAAACAACATTTGTTGCGTCACATTTGTTTGAATAAACACGAGAAAACCAAAATCACATGAAATCACATGAAACACAGATACATTTGCAAAAAATATTATGAGGTTGCAATTTCTCTAAATTTAAACGCTTTATGCAGGAAAATGGACAAATTCCATACATCATTTCGCCTTTTGGACGACATCAATAAGCACAACTTGAATGTACAAGGTTGTCGGAAATATCTGGCTGGAATATATCTTTCTCTTAACCCTTTCAGAGCCGAAAGGGAGAGGGGAGTGGTGGTGATGGTGGTACAGGGATGAGATTGTGTCACCTTCTGTTTCAGTCTGCCTGCTGCTGAAATCGCTAGCACTGATATCTACCATTATACATATTTATGACTTTCAAAATTTTGCCACTTTTTCTCTTCTTTTTTTTTTCTTTCAAAATCTTCCTTCTATTCAGTCTGATTTCAGACTGGAGTCTGGACAATGTCATGTTTACGGGAATGAGGGGGAGGGGAGAGGGTGGGAGTGGGGGGACGGGGGGAGAGGGGACAGGGGGGCGGGGCTCACTCTGGTCTCACACACACGTGGAAAAGTGTGGATGGGGGTGGGGGGGTGGGGGTAATAATGATGGTGGGCTGCTCGGGCGAGCGGTGGTTAATTGAATATATATAAAATATTCAATGATTGATTGAATGAAATGTATGTGGTTGGCTGAATGATGAGCCAGACTCCAGGACAAACACCTAAACAATGTAGCAGCAAAATAAGGACACCACGAGACAGCTGGTTGAAACTGGCAGTGAGATGGGGTGTGTGTGGCGGTGGTGGAAATAATGCAATCTCAATAGCAGTAGCTAAGGAACGGACATAAGCGTACCACCACCATCACCTAAAAAGCAATATTCAATGTCTGTCTGTCTGTCTATCTCTTCCTCTCTGTCTGTCTGTCTGTCGGTCGGTCGGTCGGTCGGTCAGTCAGTCTGCCTCTCTCTCTCTCCCTCTCCTTCCTCCACACCCTCTCTCTCTCTTTCCCTCCCTCCCTCCCCCAGGCCCCCCCTCTCTCTCCCTTCCCCCACCCCTCTCTCCCTCCCCCCATCTCTCTCTCTCCTTCCCTCACCCCTCTCTATCTCCCTCCCCTCACCCCCACTCTCTCTCTCCCTCCCCACACCCCTCTCTTTCTCTCTCCTTCCCCTACTCCCCCCCCTCTCTCTCCCTTCCCCCACGTCCCCCCTCTCTCTCTTTCCCCCACCTCTCTCTCTCCCCCACCAACCTCCCTTCTCTCCCTCCCCCCAACCCCCCTCTCTCTCTCTCGCCCCCCCCCCCCCCTTCTCTTTCTCTGTAGGAACTCGCACTAGCAGTCATTGCGAAACAGAATTTGGACGCACACTGAAGGGAGGGAGTAAGGGAACAGGGGTCAGGGTGGAAACCCTACGCTGACAAAGCCGTCGTTGAGAGGTTACGGTGAATGGTGGTAGGTGGAAAGGAGAAGGGAAGGGGTTAGAATGGAAATCGTGGCTGGACAAAAGCAGTCTGTCTGAGAGGCACGTTATGACGGATGGCGTTGGAATGGAGAGGGAGTGTAGAACGGAAACTGAGAGACAGGTTTGGACGGACGATGCCAGACGGAAGAAGAGGGGGTTAGAATGGAAATTGTACTTTGTACAAAGGAGTCGTTCAGAGAGTTTGTGACTGATGTTGATCAAAGGGGGAGGGATTAGGGGGTGGATACCCTACCTTGAACAAAACAGTCGTTCAGAAACATTTATGTGGAAGCGAGAGAATCTGAGTGCGCTGGATCGAGTCACGGCTCAGCCGCCGATATTTTCTCCCCCTCTACTAGACCTTGAGTGGTTGTTCCTGGCAAAATTCTGTAGAAAAATCCACTTCGATAGGAAAAACAAAATTAATAAAACTGCACGCAGGAAATAATACAAAAAATGGGTGACGCTCTCAGTATAACGACGTGTTCTCCCTGGGGAGAGCAGCCCGAATTTCACACAGAGAAATCTGTTGTGACAAAAAAAGAGAAATATAAATACAAATTTTGTGGCGGATGGTGTTGGAATAGAGAGAGGGAAAAGGGGTTAGAACGGAAACTGCACCTTGACAATGCAGTCGTTCAGGGACAGGTTATGGCGAATGGAGTCGTTCAGAGTTTGAACATGTAATCATCTAATGGGGAAGAGGTTAGGGGGGGAACCCTACATTGACAAAGCAGTCATTCGGAGACAGGTTATAGCGGGTGATGATGGAAGGGAGAAGGGGTTAGAACGGAAACTGTACCCTAACAAAAGCAGAGAGGGGGGAGGGGTGTGTGTGTGTGGGGGGGGGGGGAGGGTTAGAACGGAAACTGTACCGGCTTGACAAAGCAGTCGTTGAGGGACAGGTTATGGCGGACGGAGTTGGAACAAGAGGGGGGGGGGGGGGGTGTTAGAACGGAAACTGTATCTTGACAAAGCGACAGGTATGGCGGACGGAGTTGACAGAGGGGGGGGGGGGGGGGGTAGAACGGAAACTGTATCATGACAAAGCACAGAGGAGAGGGGAGGGTGGGAGGGGGGGGGTAGGACGGAAACTGTACCTTGACAAAGCAGTCGTTGAGGGACAGGTTATGACGGATGGAGTTCTGCCATCGTTGCTGGTTCTCCTTGAAGTACGGGAAGCGGTGCATGATGAACTGGTAGATGTCGTTCAGCGTCATCATGCCGCTCGGGGCGCTCTCGATCGCCATTGTGATGAGGGCGATGTACGAATAGGGCGGCTTGACGTCAGCGAACCGACGGTTCTGCTGGGACAGCGTGGAGGTGCCGGAAAACCTGGACGGGTCTAGCATTTCATCCTCCTCCTCCTCCTCCTCCTCCATCGTTGTTCCTGGCTCCACCACCCCGTCTCCTCCTGTGCTACCCCCCTCCTGCTCCCTGTCCCCCACATCCCTGGTTGGGGGCGGCGCTGGAGCCTCGCTGCTGGAGTGGTGGTGGTGGTGGTGGTGAAGGGTGGTGGTGGTGGGGGAGGGGGCTGGGTTTCTGAAGTCTTGGCCGTTGCGGCCGACTGGAGGGATCGGATCGTGTCTGAAAAGTTCACAACGCGTCTGTTGTTGTGTTGTTGTTGTTTTTTAAACTGGATATAACATTTTGCAAGCACGCACGAGCACGCAAGCACGCATGCGCGAGCACACATACACGCATGCGCGCACTGCACTCGCGCGCTCGCACGCGAACACACACACACACACACACACACACACACACACACACACACACTTTTTCCATAAGATAATAACAACAACACTAATAATGATAATGATGATGATGATGATGATGATGATGATAATAATTAAAAAGAAGGTGATGATTAAATATTGCTACTATTATTGTTGCTGTTGCCGCTGCAGGCGCTGCTGGTGGTGGGAGGTAGTACAAGACAAGTGGAAATATATGAGGCCTGCATCGAAACTGCTTATCGATGATGAAAAACAAGAACGGGTTTAAGACAAGTGACGTGGAGTGATGGTCTAGAGGTAACGCGTCCGCCTAGGAAGCGAGATAATCTGAGCGCGCTGGTTCGATATTTTCTCTCCTCCCCCCTCCCCCACTAGACCTTGAGTGGTGGTCTGGACGCTAGTCATTCGGATGGGACGATAAACCGAGGTCCCGTGTGCAGCATGAACTTAGCGCACTTAAAAAAAACCCACGGCAACAAAAGGGGTTTTCCTGGCAAAATTCTGTAGAAAAAAAAGTCCACTTCGATAGGAAAAACAAATAAAACTGCACGCACGAAAAAAAAAAAAAAAACAAAAAAACAAAAAAAGAAGGAAAAAAAACTAACAAAAAAAACCCACAAAAAAACCCAGCAAAAACGAAACAAAAACGGTGGCGCTGTAGTGTAGCGACGCGCTCTTCCTGGGGAGAGCAGCCCGAATTTCACACAGAGAAATATGTTGTGACAAAAAGAGAAATACAAATACAGAGTAGCTGTCGGTACATCCATGTCCAAGAAACGTTACTGAAATGACACACAATATCGACAGTAATATATCATAGATCATTAAAAAAAAAAAAAAAAGGTCAAACTATCTTCATTCATAGTTTTATAATTATAATCATAATCGTGGAACATTCAAATAATGTTGTGCATTAGAATGGTGTTTAACTCAACTTTTTCGTTTTACAGACTATGGGTGTCATATTCTTGTAAATATTATGAATAACACGTCCAGATGCACGTGTCTTCCGACTTTGAATTTGTTTATTAAATCCTAAATAAAATTTTGACATTGTCTACTTTTAGACGAAATGTTTCGCCGAAAATATAATCGGTGAAATCGTCACCGTAGTGTCGTCCAAACATCCTAATGTTCAACCTTACATTTGTTTCATTTTATTTTTAAAATTTTTTACGGCATTTTTCGCATTTTACCTTCAAAACACTCTCTTGATCAACTACAAAATAAATGAGAAAACTCAGTGCCAAGAAAAAGGTACTGAATATTTCTCATTGAAAAGAATTCACATGTCACTGTCTGCTGTCAGAACGTTATCAAAATCTTTCGTTTTCGTCAGACAGTATATCTATCTCATCATTACTGTTTACCCATGTTCACGTGCTTGCATTTACAGATCCTTCGCTGCTTAGAATCATTCCTCCTCTCTTCTCGGAAAGAAGAAGAAGAAGAAGAAGATGATGATGATGATGATGGTGGTGATGATGATGATGATGGTGACGATGGTGGTGGTGGTGATGATGATGGTGGCGATGATGATGATGGTGGTGGTGATGATGGTGACGATGATGATTATGATGATGATGGTGGTGGTGGTGATGATGATGGTGACGATGATGATGATGGTGACGATGATGATGATGGTGGTGGTGATGATGGTGACGATGATGATGATGATGATGGTGACGATGATGATGATGGTGACGATGATGATGATGGTGACATGTCATCAGTTCTTACCTTTCAAGCACATCAGAGCTGGGCCTGATGCCTGCGGGAGCGAAAAACGGTAAGAGGGGAGGTAGGGAGGTGGGGTTGGATGGATGTGGCAGGTGCTCGGGGGGTTGGGGAAGGCGATAGACTGCGCTAGTTGCCTCTCCTAGGCAGGCGGACTTTGTGTCCGAGGGCTCGTCTTTAAGGGGGGCAGCTTTGGTTACCGCACCGGTGTCCGTATCCATGGTCATCATGGGCCGCTACACTGTACTACACTGCAGAGTGCTACACTGCACTACACTACACTGTACTACGCTACACTACACTACACTGTAATATATTGTACTATGCTACACTACACTGAATTACACTGCTGCACTGCACAATGCAACACTACACTGTGCCACACTGCTAAACTAGCCTGTGCTACACTGCACAAAAATATACTACACTGCACTACACTGTACTTCACCGCACTACACTGCAACGCACTGAAACTTCAGCACACTGCATTGCACTACACAGCCACACGGCTAAACCGCGGTGCATTACACTACACTACACTGCTACGATGTCTGTATCCATCATTTGGTGTTAATGATACGTCACTGAATGTCACAACAACAACAACAACAAAAAACAACAACTGAAATCACCACCACACAGATATATGCAGCTTTCACTCTCAGTAAATATCTTTCACCAAAACAACCACATGAAGTTGATTACATTTAAGCAGCACGCATCTTTGCTTCAATTTACCCGATTACATAGATCTGCATTTTACTTTCAGGATTTTTGTTTTCACTTGGGTACGTAGCTGTAGTCCGTTTGATTTTTTTTTCAGAAAAACAAAAAGGGTTTTCATGAAGCATTTTCATCAAATCTTTCGGCACCACTGCTGAGTTAAATTCCAATGGAACGGTCCTCATCTACCAATGCCTACAGTAATGATACTTGTAGCGGCATAACTGTTCATGACATCGACAAATCAGTCAACTCCCCTATACAGTATTCTTCCTGCAGTTCATAGACACCAATTCCAGACTTCCACATTCCAGTTATAATTATTCGCCTCCTTAGTCGTACACCCACGAGAACAATCATAAACACAATGCGGGTTTTCCCACAGGCGGACACCAAAACGTGTGTTCAGTCTCAACACCAAGAAAGTCTCAGAACTTTTATGCCATGTTCAACAGATAAACACAGCCTCCCCCCAACACACAGACGCACAGGTATATGTACTCTATGTACCCGCTTGTTGTTCGGGGTGGGAAGGAACTGAAGTCAAATGAAACAGACCAGTAGCCCGTCACAGGTGAGGGAGGGTGTTGTCACACCTGGTCAAGTGGAGGAGGCAGGTAAAGGGTAGAGCGAGGGTTGGGGAGGGGGGGGGGTGCAGGCTGGGCACTGCCCCTTCCCCCCACTTCCCCCCTCTCCCCTCCCCTCTCCCCTACTGTCTCTGCTTGTTTGAGAGCCGTGTCCACTGGTTGCCACGCCCAAAAGGGAGGCGGGGCTTGCAGGCCCTGACAACTGTGACTGGTCGTGTTTTGTTTTGACAGATAAGGTAGTGCGCATGGGGGTATGGGCAAGGCGTCAGTTTCCAGAACGTTCTTTTCTTATCTAAATGCGCCGAAAATGCATCCTCTTCAATATCCATAAATGGGGTGTCCTGTTAATATGCGCCAAAAAGTGTATCCTGATCATAAGCACCAAAGGTGTAGGTATGTAGTTGATATACGCCAAAAGTGTATCCTATTCACATGTGCCAAAAGTGTATCCTATTTACATGTGCCAGAAGTGTATCCTATTATATGTGCCAAAAATGTATCCTGTTTACATGCGCCAAAGTGTAACCTGTTCATATGTGCTAAAAGTGTCCTATACACACGTACGTCAAACATTTATCCCGTTCTTAATGCGCAAAATGGTTTTGTCCCCAAGCGCCGAATATGTACGTATATCTACCCAGCCTCGCGCCAGGATGCACCACGTACCCCATTCACTTGTGTCAAACGTTCACCCTGTCGACACACGCCAAAAACGTACACTGTTCTGTACGCCAAAAATAATTATACACTATTTACGTTTACCAAAAAAAAAAGTCTGTCTCGTTTGCCTTGACCAAAAGTGTACACAGTTTACAGGCGACTTTCCCAACTCGTGTCAATACTGACACAAACTGTCTGTCACTTTGCGGTATGTCCAGAGGATGGCTTAAGTCTGTATGCTGGATTTCTTGTTGTAAGGAAAATGTTAAGTTTAGTTTTGTCTAAGTACAGAGAAAGAACGCTTCTTCACATGCTGATTATAGCCCAGCCAACCGCAAATCGGCCATTTAAGAGTTAGGACACCCATCAGTTCTGAAGACCAGTCGAAGTGACGCCAAAATAATGACGTCGCCCGCAGAAATGACGGAGAGGGAAGAAGATAAAGAAGCCTGCTTGCATTGTCGATGGCATGCGCCAAAGTGTATCCTATTTACATGCGCCAAAGTGTAATCTGTTCATATGTGCCAAAAGTGTGTCCGTCCTATACACACGTACGTCAAACATTTATCCCGTTCTTAATGTGCAAAATGTTTTTTTGGTTTTGAGGGGCAAAACAAACAATAACCCCCCCAAAAAAACAACAACAACAACAAAACAAACAAAAACACACACACAAAAAAAAAACAACCAAAAACAACCCCCCCCCCCCAAACACACACACACACACACACACACACACACACACACACACACACACACACACACACAAAATCCCCCCAAATCATGTTCCTACAGGGCAAGACTATCTAAATGCGCCGAAAATGCATCCTATTCAATATCCCCTGTACTTTACCGTTCACGAAAAAACGTGTAAACTGGTCAATAACATTATTCTTTACATTTCTCCCCCCCCCCCCCCCCCCCCCCTCCCCCGCTCTTTGACTGGCCTCCTTTACGTCTCTTGGTAGGGTAAGAAACGTAGACTATAGATCACAAGATCACAATGTTATTTAAACAAATTTACAATTTTTTCCGTCTAAGGAACGAAACTGAATGGAAGGAACACAGAGAAAGAAATGTGGATATTGCCGACAGGCCTACATGTTGTCTATGACAGCACTGACTGCACGAAAACGTTAGTCAATTGACCCCTTGACTGCTGGACTTTGGCGGAATGGAATCAACGCAGCGAGAGTCCGAAATACAGCAACTGCTTGTTGTGCAGCCATTTTCCCTTGTGTAACAGATTTTGTTGAACAAAGGCAATGCAGTCCCATGAAGAAGAAGAAGAAGTCCAAATAGTAACAAAGGCGACTGACATGCAGATCTTTGAGTTCAGTCTTATCTTAGTGAGATGACAGCCCTTCACTGACGAGATTACTCGTCATCAGCAATGAAGGGGTTAATGCACTGTCCCCCTACCAGCGAGCAAGAGTGGGTAAAGGATTTGCTTTGTGCCCCCCCCCACCCCCACCCCCCCGGCCTCCCGCCCCAACCCTCCTCCCCGCCCCTTCTGTTGTTTGTTAATATTAATTTTTTGTCTGTGAGGACAGACATTGATTTGTCGATCACCATCGACCACCTGCAAATACATTCCACGTAAGGTATTGTGTTTGTTATGTGGTATAGAGCTAGGCGTCAGGGAGTATCTCTCTCTCTCTCTCTCTCTCTCTCTCTCTCTATATATATATATATATATATATATATATACAATTTTATATATATATATATATATCGAGAGAGAGAGAGAGAGAGATCAGAGTGGTAACTTCAGAGAGAGGGAGGGAGAGAGAGAGAGAGGGGGGGCAAGAGAGATAGAGACGGACAGACAGACGGACAGAGAGACAGGGATCTAAAAAGCTGTCCTCTCTTACTGGTGAGTTGCGTAGTCTGAGAGAGGGCTTCCCCCATCGTGGTCGTGACCGCTGTAGTTGATGTCGTCATAACTGACGCTGCTGTTGTTGTCGATGCTGCTGCTGCTGCTGCTGCTGTTGGCATTATTCGCGGCGTAGTAGTCTTGGAAGCCTTTGCTCGAATTGTTGTTGGCATCAGTGCCAAAGTTCGCCATTTGCCCACCCGTCTTCTCGTCAGCACTGTCTTGTAACTTTTTTTTTTTTTTTTTTTCAGTTTGAAACAAAATCCATTGCGCCGATGCAAACAGCCTTGTCTAGCATGATTCTCCTTCCTTACACGATGTCCTGGAAACTCACACAGGCTTCCTTCTGGTATTGTTCACAATACATCAGCGTGTCTTATCACTTGCTGGAGTCAGAAATATTGTTCAGATACAGCAGCGTTAACTGGCATGATTTTGTTTCTTTCCCGGATGCCCCGAAAGTTAAATGTTTTTCCGTGATTTATTTTCTTTCTGATCTTGTTAACAACCTATCAACCTGCGCCGTCAGGTTTTAGTCATTAATTTTAAACTTTTTGAACGTTTGTTCTCTTTTGAAGGCAGAGTGAACGCGAGTTTTACAGTTATTACTGGGACAGAAAACAACACATCAACTTCAGCCGTCAGTTTTTAATCCCTTCAGCTCATTAATAAAAAAAAATGAAGCTCACTGTTGAGGACAGTATATGTGCAGTTTAGCAGTTTTTACTGGTACA
Source organism: Babylonia areolata (assembly GCF_041734735.1). Lineage (NCBI taxonomy): Eukaryota > Metazoa > Mollusca > Gastropoda > Neogastropoda > Buccinidae > Babylonia > Babylonia areolata. The sequence continues at coordinate 44,902,791 of NC_134880.1, forward strand.
GGAAACAACACATCAACTTGAGCCGTTAGTTTGTAATCCTTTCAAGTCCTGTAAGTTTGTTCACTGGTCTTGAAAGACAGAGTGAATGCATTTTGTTGACATGGTTCCCGGTGCATCAAGTCAGACAGTCTGGGACGAGAAAGAAAATAGCAAGGTTTGGTGAATACTGTTCATCTATACCCTTGGACCGCACATGGTGTTTGACTAGTGTTTGTGTGGGCGTGGGGGTGGGGGATAGGTGAAGGATGTGTGTGAAGAGGTGGATGGTGTGCATCCGTGCGTGCGTGTATTAGTGTTACTCTGTGTGTGTGTGTATGTGTGTGTGTGTGTGTGTGTGTGTGTGTGTGCGCGCGCGCGCGCGCATGTATGTGCGTCTGTGTGTGTGTGTGTGCGCGCGCACGCATGTATGTGCGTCTGTGTGTGTGTGTGTGTGTGTGTGTGTGTGTGTGTGTGTGTGTGTACGCGCGTGCGCGGGATTGCCCCTGAAACGCGCCCATGCGTAAGTTACGCTTTGCTGTAAACAGTAATTGGGAAGTTGATTGGCCATGATATTAGTAACTCAAGCCATGCGTCCATCCAAACTTGACATGTGACTTGGCTCCTTCGGGCGCCGCTCACAGCTGATCTTGCCCTGTCTGTGCCTGGCTGGTGTCTCATCAATATAATCATGTGTGGATATTCATGCATATACACACCCACAACATTTACACAAATGCTCTGATTTTACGATATTGTGTACACATTCTAATATCTTCTCTTTTTTTTTTTTTTCCTTTCATCAAGCACACTCAGTATTGCAAAGAAAAGACTGCATCCCCAACCTAAGCACAGCTTTCAAACAGCTGCTTTCATTTTGCAGTTTCAAACACAAACATCAAGACTGATGAGACGACTATCATTTCATTTTACAGTTTCGAACACTGGTCTTGAAAGACAGAGTGAATGTATTTTGTTGAGATGGTTCCCGGTGCATCAAGTCAGACAGTCGGACACTCATGACCGATGAGACAACTGTCATTCTCAAGTTGACTCACTCAGTACGGCCAGTCCTCTTTTCTCCTCTACACAGACCCTTCAGATGTCCAGTGGGTGTCTGAATGACCCAACCTTTAGCTTCCGTCGTCAGAATTGTGGTATTCTTTGTCAACATTCACCTCTTCAGTATAAGAGCCTTCCGCTTGCAATATTTTGATGATGGTAATTGGCGTGAAACGCTGTTAACGTCGTCTCTTTCGCCGTTCGTATGGAGAGAGTTAATTGCAATCAGTTGTATTAACATGAACACAAGAATGGATACAAACACCAAAGTGACATGACTCAAGAGGAAACGGTTTTGACATGTCATGCTGTTCATTGCCCAGCCAACTGCAAGGGGCCATGTTTGGTGCTGAGGAGAAACACCCAACTGCAGCATTCCTCACACTGGACACTTTCAGGAAACATTACACCAAGTTCAAGGTCATATTATGTATAAAGGTAAAGGTTACCTGCACAGGTCTTCCACTTGTTCATGGATGTCAACCACACAATCACCCCGTTACCTTCCCCCTCCCTGCCCTCCCCCCCTTCCCCTCTCCACCCCCCCACCCCCCAAAAAAAACAACCCCAAAAAAGCCAAGTAAGAAAACAAACAAACAAACAAAAAAACCAACAACAAAAAACAACAACAGCGACAAACAAAAAATCCCACGTTTATATAGCCTGTCCATTTTGTTTCAGTATATGACAAGAATGTGTGTGTGTGTGTGTGTGTGTGTGTGTGTGTGTGTGTGTGTGTGTGTGAGAGAGAGAGAGTAATTTTCATTTTCTGAAGGTGCTAGATTAAACAGATAAGCTTTCTTTTATCCAGTTCTCGAAAAGAAAATACAAAGAACGAAAATTAAAAAAGAAAAAAAAAAAGAAATAGAAAAAAACAACCCAACAACAACGTATATTAGAGATAAGAAAGATAAGAAAAGAAAGGAGATAGACAGTGAGATATATATATATATATATATATATATATAGAGAGAGAGAGAGAGAGAGAGAGAGAGAGAGAGAGAGACAGACAGAGAAGCTAGGACAGAGAGAGAGAGAGAGAGAGAGAGAGAGAGAGAGAGAGGGGGGAGGGAGACGGAGACAGAGACAGAGAGACAGAGATAGACAGACAGAGAATGCAAAACTTGCATGCAAATGTGAATGCTTTATTCGTCAGACCATTTGTGGTTCCTTACGAAGGGGAAAGTGAACAAATTAATATAATCACAGAACTTTTCAAGTTGTGTGTGTCAGGTTCTGCAAGAATGATACAGTATGACTGATAGCAGTCTACATAAGTGATTTTAGACTGCTGGGAAACAGACCTTGGCCTGACTGATCCACTCCAGGGGTTTGAACCATTGGCAATAATATCAATTGCCTTGAAAATGTTCAATATTGTGCAAATTGCTTTGGTGTAGTAGGTGCTAGTGTGGGGTGGGAAAGAAGTGGGATTTGTTCCAGTATAGTGACATTACTGTAATACAATTTGTAATAAATATTATGTATTTGTGTACACATGTTTTGAGCACAAAATAGATTCATACGTGGAACGTATTTACTGAATTAGAGGTGCACAAGAGAGAGAGAGAGAGAGAGAGAGAGAGAGAGAGAGAGAGAGAGAGAGAGAGAGAGAGAGAGAGTACAAAACGTGAATGTGGATGTGAATGCTTTATTTTTCAGGCTGTGGTACCTCATAAAGGGGAAAGTAAACAAGAGAGAAGCAGACACTGACACAGAGAGAGACAGAGTCATAGAGAGACAGACAGAGAGACAGAGACCGAGACAGAGAGAGCAACAAAACAGGTCTTATTTTACGTCGGTCTGTCG
>NC_134880.1:44908137-44973137 GCF_041734735.1 Babylonia areolata
TATCTGTTCAGGCTGAAGGTCGCATGCCTCACATCTAACACGATTGTGGCCCACTTTCTTGCAGATCTCGACAGTCCAGGCTGCAACAGGGACGTAAGGACGAGGAAGCTGAACACTGTTTCATAAAGGCCACAGTGTACGACTGAGGAAGACAGAAACGATCGATAAAACAGGGAAAAAGACGGGCCTGTATAATTGACAGCACACTCACTGTTCGCTCAAATGCGAGGCAGTGGCTTATTTTCTTCCTATGGTAGAGAGCACAGGGCTTCATTTACGGAATCAAAGTGTATTTCAAGTCAGCCAACCAGCCAGCTGCTCAACATGCGTGCCAGACGATGAGTCTGCGATCATCTGATCCGCAGTCATTCATAAATTACTCTGCAAGTGCTTTCATTCAGCTGCGGGTCAACCAGGGTCATCGTCCCTTTTTAGCCAATCAAATTTCAGATGGATATTTGCTGCTTTATGATAAAATGGCTGCGGATGGAGGCCAAGCAGAAGGAGGGGACGATTTTGATCCACGAACCTGCTGCGAACTGGATTCTTTCACAGACAAACACATCAACAGCGCACTGACTGCTCCGGACCAGAAACTGTAAGTTGACACAATGTGAACGAAAGACAGATCGCGGATCCTTTGTGTAGGAGAGGTGGTTTGGCATGGAAACTTTCGTCCAGCACCATTTTCCTTCCACAGATCGTCGTGGTTGCTATCAACTTTCCTGGTCGCAACATTTTGCTTCAACAGACAAAATGGTCCCGGAAGCGTCTTTTCAAATGCTCATCGCTATAGCTTTTCAAAGAATATGCTTGTCCAAGTGACATTGATAGTATGTTGTCAGTATCAATCAACTAGAAACCCATTCATGATTCATTAAGGATTCATTCATAACCAGATGATTATCCTGTTCCTGATTGCGTATGATCGGAAGCAGGATGTAAAGAAGGATGACCTACAGATTACTGGAGAGGGAGACAGAATTTCCCAAACGGTGTGAGTTCAAATTTGAAAATAAAGGGTCGGTTGTCTCTCTCTCTCTCTCTCTCTCTCCCCATCATCTTTCTCGTACTCCCTGTTGCCCTGGACATGATTAGGATAGTACATTATCATTATCAAGTTTGACAATATGAGTGTGTCTGAATGACTGGAAACTTTAAGTCGAAACTTAACAGAATTAAATGGCATCTGAGGAATAGTGTTCATATTGATATAATGCAAACAGTGACTCTGCTGAGGATTGAGAGATTGAGATGATTTGATGCAAACGTAAGGTAATTCAAGGTGCTGACTGGATAGATATAACACTTTTTGTGTTTATGAGTTGTATGTGTGTCACTTTGTTACTGTTTTATTCATGATTATAAGTCAAGTGTTATTATTGTTGTTATTGTTGTTGTTTTTAATTATATTTTAGTCTTCTTATGATAGAACAAGATATTTGCAACTTATGTTATTGAAAGATGCTAATCATACTTGAATAATGTAGATAAATCTGGACAACACCAAGACCTCAGTGGTCAGCAAGACCAGAGCTCTGTCTGCCTCTCTCTGTCCTGGCCTCCTTTTCTGTCTACCTACTAACCTACCTACCTCAGTACCTGCCTATCTATCTAGATATCTGTCTATCTTTCTTTCTTTCAAAAATTCTGTCTATCCATCTGTACATCTAGCTATCTATGTATGAATTTTGATGTACATGTAGGTCATTCTTTAGTGCTGGTCACACAAACTGACAAAATGGGAATTTAAGGCAACAATTAAAACTGGTTTGATATATTTTTAACTGCTTTATAAACTAAATCCTTTATGTTTTCAGGCACAATTGGAAGATTACAAAAGAAACATGTTGACAATCAACACACATCACAAACTGATATTCTCAGAGTCATTGGGCAATAGATCTAAATGGATGATGCTTCTTGTGATGTCACGCATTTGACAAAAGGAATGATAAATACTGAATGAGTTGTATATGTTCAATTTCAGATCTTTATTCTTCTCATTTCAGGTTGTTTTTCTCATGTTAGAAATGTCTGATTGTATTATTATCTTTTCTTTTGTTTTCAGTAGAATATAAAGTGGTAATGAAAAAACACATTTAATTACACATACTTAACCGTGACCCAACTAGTGCAGACTCTGGCAGGGGTCTGACATTCCTGTCCTGTGCAAACTACTATCCGCCTATGCGGAGAAAACGAAACTATGGCCGATAACCTCCCGAAAGTAGTTTATTGATAAATATGTTAAACTAAATTGTTTGAAAAACATATATAAGGGTATGACATTGATAAGCTTCAGCCATATGGACTTCTGTCCATGGCTTTCTTGTTGAGTAAAACCATTTGGGTTGCTCTCATTACACGGAAGACCAATAGTGTTGAAAAATATGCTTCCGTAGATGTCCAGTATGATGAAATAAATGATTATGACTGTGTTTTAAAGATGTGAAGGTGAGGTTTGTCTTTTCGTTGGTCTGTTCAGACATATTTATAGTTAAATTGAATTTTATTGAAACTTTGAGTGTTCTAGATAAGGCACAACACCAGCAGTGTTTGTTTTCCTGTTTTTTGTCACCATTTTTGCATGACATTAAATTGCATTTTATTTTGAAAAGTTTGTAACAGAATCTTTTTTTTTTTTTTTTAATTATTATTATTTTTTTTTAAACAATTGCTTATCTTGTACACATGAGTGATCCTTACTGATGACCAGCGCTGAAGAATGACTATTGTGGAGCATACACAGAACTTACAATACATATTTGTCACAGAAAATGTTCCCCCCTCTGGATATGTTGTAGCATCCTATGATCCTTATTAAAAAAACCCACAAACGAACAGACAAGCACAAAACGTCAAAAATTATTACTTATGTGAATAAATAGATATAAGTTAAAAAGAAATTAAAAGAAATTTTATAAGCAGTTACAATTGTTAAAAGTAATAAACAACCCCCCACATTCCCCCCCAAAAAAGCAGACCACCGTGTATGAAGCCGAGTGTTGACAAGTGGAGAAAGCGGGAAGTGAAAAGGGATAGTGCAACAGCTGAGTGGTTAAAGCATTGGACTTTCAGTCTGAGGGTCCTGGGTTCCAATTCTCAATGCCAGTTGGGTTAACTAACTAAGGGTGGACAAAATTTCCAGTCTTCCAAGTCAACAGATGTACAGACAGACTGGCTAGTGTGTGAACCTCCTTTGTGTATATACATACATGTGTGTGCGTGTGTTTATGTGTGTGTGTGTCTGTGTGTGTGTGAGAGAGTGTTTGTGTTTGTGTTTGTGTGTTTATAGTATGCATGCAGAAGATCAAATGCGCACATTGAAGATTCCATAATCCATGTCACATTTGCAGCGTCTGATGGGTTTTTGGAAACAAAAACAAACTCGGAGTGTTGTAATTTATTTTTTACACATCTTATAGTGATAAAGTTATACAAGTCAAGTTGTAATTAACTCACTTTGTACAGTACTGTTTCAACAAAGCAGGCAATGAGTGAAGAAGTGTGTGTGTGTGTGTGTGTGTGTGTGTGTGTGTGTGTGTGTGTGTGTGTGTGTGTTTGTGTGTGTGTGTGTGTGTGTGTGTGTGTGTGTGTGTGTGACTGTGTGTACTACTACTAGTACCCACCACATGAGTGCATTTCGATAGCGTGCCTGCTTTTACCAGATTTTAGCAATAAAAGTTATTGAGATTGTGTGTGTGTGTGTGTGTGTGTGTGAGAGTGTGTGACTGTGTGTACTAGTACCCACCACATGAGTGAATTTTGATTGCGTGTCTGCTTTCACCAGATTATACTTAATAGCAATAAAAAAAATTATTGAGATTGTGTGTGTGTGTGTGTGTGTGTGTTTGTGTGTGACTGACTCACTGTGTGTACTAGTACCCACCCCATGAGTGCATTTCAGTAGTGTGTCAGCTTTCACCAGATTTTATTGTTAGAAGTTATTGAGATTGTGTGTGTGTATGTGTGTGCATGCATGTGTTTGTGTGTGTGTGTGTGTGTGTGTGTGTGTGTGTGTGTGTGTGATGTGCAGGTGGTACCATGGGCGGTTGGGGCGGACGGCGGCGGAGGAACTGCTGCGTGACCAGGAGGTGGGCAGTTACCTGGTGCGGGAGAGTGAGAGCAAGCTGGGCTCCTTTGTCCTGTCCTACCTGGGCCACAACTTCAAGATCACCCACTTCAGGTGTGTGTGCGAGTGTGTGTGTGTGTGTGTGTGTGTGTAAGGGTGTATGTGGTACTGTTCCTCTGTGTGTGTGTGTGTGTGTGTGTGTGTGTGTAAGGGTGTATGTGGTACTGTTCCTCTGTGTGTGTGTGTGTGTGTGTGTGTGTGTGTGTGTGTGTGTGTGTGATGCTCACTTCAGGTCTCTGTTTGTGGTGTGTGGAGTGTACATATATATGCACATTTTGTCTGTGAAATAAGTCATCATGTATTATCAGTGACTTAGAGAGTGCACAGAATGTATTACTGTATAATATTTATGCATTTAGTGTGTGTGTGTGTGTGCATGCATGTGTGTGTTTGCATGTGTGTGTGTATGTTTATTTTGTTATTTTCTAAACATCAAATGGCAAGATGCTGCTGCATAAATAGGTAATCGTTAAGAAAAAAAAAATTCTGAAACCAGTGTTGTGTATTACAAACAATTTTCCCACGCTTGCTTTTCATCTGGCGCATGGGGTTGTAGGATGACGCTGAAAGTAAAAATGAAAAAGGCCAGGGAGAGGAAGAAATAGGGGGAAGGACAAGTTTTTTATGTGCACATGATGAGGAAGTTTGGTGACAGGACTTTGTCCTGTTCACTGCTGTGGTCTGAGGCCTGTCCAGGGACTGTAGCTGATTATGCAATGTGTTGTGATCTCCTTCCTTTTGTTGTCTTTCCTTTCGTTTTCTATTTGGGGTAGTTTGGGGGGGGAGGGGGGGGGGCACTTTATCTCCACCATTTCAGTGGCATTACACCCTTGCTGCTCAATCTGAGTCCCCGATACACAACCTTAACCAAAGGAGACCCTGCTCTGATGCTGAGTCACTTTGGCGGTGTTCAGTAGTGCCAGTTCTGACTTAATGTACACAGGAGGACACCACCTACTTTGCTCCCTTCTGACGACAGTTATTGCGTAGTTGCGGAACCAGACTATGCAGTGTGACAATAAAAAAGATACACCAAAACATAATTATCACCATTTGATATTCTCTGTACATTCACATGAATAGCAGGAGCAATTTCAAATGAGAAAAGACAGACAGATGGATGGATAGACTGGACAAATAGTTGTAAATGGTGTATGTAATGTTACTCAACTCATTGATTTTGAGTAACAGTGGGGATGCTGTTCAGCCTGTTGTCACATTGTGTAAAGTGTTATTGTTGGAGGGTGAGAGTAACCATACATATGTGACCTCTTTGGGGATGGTAGGGGCTCTTTCAGTGATAATGCTGCCCCCATGGTTTTGGAAATTCTGTGCCAGAAATGTCCTTTCTTTTTTCGCTTTCTTTGTTTCCTGTCCCTTTCCTTTTCTTTTTGCCATCTCTTTCTTTCTTATTATTCTGTCATGCTGGCGCATTCACTTGAATGTTTTTGGTCTTTCTCCGTACTTGATGATTGGGCATTTTTGCAATTTGTGTGTGTGTGTGTGTGTGTGTGTGTGTGTGTGTGTGCCTGGGATGTGCTAGTTGCTTGTTGGCATTACATTTTTTATTTATTTATTTTTTGGGGGGGCCTGTTACAAATACAAATCCGAGTGATATTCATGTATAGTATTCGTTTGTTCTTTTGCTTAACGTCTGTCCACATTTGTGATTTTAGATGAAAATCCATCATCTCCCCAGCCCCAACCATGCTTTAAATTATCATCACTATTTTCCCTGTTTCTCTCTCCTCGAGTAGTATTTAAAAAAAAGAAAGAAAGACTATAAACAATATAAAATAAACAAATTAGTCAACCAATAGAATTACAACAAAGAGCCGGTTGGGCTCCAAATTAAACACTGAACTATTTCAAACACATGTTGATTATCATATAAGACATTTCTAATGTAAGCGGATGGAACTGTAGATTTTGTAAATGACATAGGTAGATGTGATTTTAACTGTTCACATTTGTTGATATGGGGGTAATTTCATTGCCGCAAATGCAAGTCACATTAGAAGTATATTTTGTTTTTATGGTATCCAGTCGTAGTCTGTATATTATACTGGTAAGCCTAGCTATGTCTATAGCTGTATGTATAGCTATGTCTGTATTCAGATTACTGTTTTTTTTTGGTTTTTTTTAATCCATTGGTGAAAAATTGATGGTGATTAACTCTTTCGTTGCTATTTTTCCATGAACCACTACTTCCCCCTATTCACAGATTCCTATGATATATATATATATATTCCCTTCATTCCTGGATTTAGAGAAGAGAAAAAATGTATGAAACAGGGTATTTATTTTGAAGACATGGTAACGTGGCTGATTACAGTTCATTAAGATTGTCACATACTAATGTGTACATATTTGATGTAGGAAGTTGTCTGTGACCCTGTTGACTCTGTAGGTTGATATCTCTGGTGACACTCGGGTGTAAAACAGGTAAGGTTGGGATCAAACACAATGCATACAAGTACGTACCACATCCAGGACAGTATTTACAGTTTTTCGAACCCGGTATATCGCCTTGTTTGTTTGGCTTAGTGGGCAGTAAGCATCACTGGTAAATAAATGATAAGAGCTGATTGTAGTGATGTAAGTGTTTTGGATTTGATCTTTCATTTCTTTTTGTTTAGTTTGCTTTTTGACTCACATGTGTAAACAAAGTGAGTATGTTTTAAACCAGTGTTCGGTTGTCTGTGTGTGTCTGTGTGTCCGTGGTAAACTTTAACATTGCCATTTTCTCTGCAAATACTTTGTCAGTTGACACCAAATTAGGCATAAAATTAGGAAAAATTCAGTTCTTTCCAGTCATTTTGTTTAAAACAATATTGCACCTCTGGGATGGGCACAAAAAAAAAAAAAAGAAAAAAAAAGCCTAATTATATGCAAACTGCATTTACTGGTGTATTTAATTTTTTTTGTATTCTCTAAATTTGGCACTTTGATCTGATATTCTGATCCAACAACAAGAGCAGTCATTATTATAATTTTTTGTTCAAACAGGAACTTCTTTTGCTAAGCATGGAAGTTTTATTTATTTGCAAACGTTTTGGTGCAGATAGTAACAAAGGGAAATTACTCTGTAATTAATGCTAGGGGACTTAATTTGCTTTAAATTGATCTTTCTCATCTTAAACATTACATTTTGAAATTATACTCAATGCATAAAAAGCTTGGATTTTTTTTTAAGTGTATCACAAGTGAGTCTTGAAGGCCTTGCCTCTCTTGTTTTTTTTTGGGTTTTTTTTGGTACCTCTATGGTGAGGGCTGGATGTCAAAGAGCATGCTCCTTGCTTATCTGTTACTCTAGTAAATAAAGGCTTCGATTTGACTTTGAATTTGAGACATGTCCCATGAGTAACAGCCATCATCATCATGGTGTGAATTTGAGTCACTTCCTATATGTGTAATGACAATCATGATCATGGTGTGAATTTGAGACATGTCCCATGTGTAACGACCATCATGATCATAGCGCGAATTTGAGACGTGTCCCATTGCACAACAACCATCATGGTCATGGTTTGAATTTGAGACATGTCATGATTATGTGTAATGACCATCATGATCATAGCACGAATTTGAGACATGTCCCATTACACAACAACCATCATGATCATGGTGTGAACTTGAGACATGTGCTGTGTGTAACAACCATCATTATCATGGTGTGAATTTGAGACCTGTCCCATCTGAAATGACAATCATGATCATGGTGTGAATTTGAGACACTTCCTATACATGTAATGACAGTCATGATCATGGTGTGAATTTGAGACATGTCCCATGTGTTATGATCATCATGGTATGAATTTGACATAGTCCCATGTGTAATGACAGCCATGATCATGGTGTGAATTTGAGACATGTCCCATGTGTTATGATCATCATGGTATGAATTTGACATAGTCCCATGTGTAATGACAACCATGATCATGGTGTGAATTTGAGACATGCCCTATGTGTAATGACCATCATGGTGTGAATTTGACATAGACCCATGTGTAATTACAATTATGATCATTAGAGCGAATTTGAGACACGTCCCATGTATAATGACCGTCATGATCATGGTGTGAATTTGAGACATGTCCCGTATGTTATGATCATCATGGTGTGAATTTGACATAGTCCAATGTGTAATGACCGTCATGATCATGGTGTGAATTTGAGACGTGTCCCATGTGTAATGACTATCATGATCGTGATGTGAATTTTAGACACATCCCATGTGTAATGACTATCATGATCGTGATGTGAATTTTAGACACGTCCCATGTGTAATTGCAATCATGATCATGTTGCCATTGTGTGTCAGGATCCTGGCGATGTGTGGGGACTATTACATCGGGGGTCGGCAGTTTGAGTCACTTTCCGACCTGATCGGTTACTACACCTCCTGCTCCTGTCTGCTGAAGAATGAGCACCTCATGTTTCCTGTTGCTCCACAGGAGGTGGGTGGGTGGGTAGGGGGAGTTGTGTGTGTGTGTGTGTGTGTGTGTGTGTGTGTGTGTGTGTGTGTGTGATCTTCAGTTTAAGGTCTATTCACTAGAAGTGTTGTTAGACGGAAAGAAGAGAGCTAGTGGGTGAAGAGAGGGAATGCTTGTGAATGTCAGAGGAGGAAAGTGTTAATGTATGTTTTAGAGGAAATGAAAATTGTCTATTATAACACAGGCTGAAACTTTTAATACTGTTTGAATGGATCTGTTAATATTGTGAAGGTCAATCATAGATGTATCTGGCTTGAAGATAGGAAAAAGTGTGTGTGTGTGTGTGTGTGTGTGTGTGTGTGTGTGTATGTATGGGTGTGGGTGTGTGTATGAGTGAGTGCAAGGATTTGAAGATGTTATACCCCAAAATTAATGCAGGCTGAATCTTTTAATACTGTTTGAATGGATCAGTTAACATTGTGAAGGTCGTCATAGAATGTATGTCTGGCTTGAAGTTGAAGATGGGAAATCATATCTTTGTTGATTGGCTTCATTTTCTTCTGGTGGAAATTGTTAATGGATGTGTTAAGAGTGATAAATGGTAATATTGAAACAGTGTGTAACTGTGCTGATACCTGTTTCACGGCCAGTAGACATTGTGAACAGATTTTTGGTTAATGACTGATCAGTGTCTAGTTATTGAGATCGTGTTTGACCATGACTTGTGATGAGTGTTTGACAGCCAGTGGATATTGTCAACAGATATTTGACAAGTGATAAATGTGTGTTATTGACACAGTGTGTGATTTTGATGTGTGACCAGTCTTTGACAGCCAGCAACATCAATAGATATTTGACAAGTGATAAATGTGTCTTATTGACACAGTGTTTAACTGTTGTGTGTGATGAGTGTTTGACAGCCATTGTACATTGTCAACAAATATTTGACAAGCTGTGAATGTGTATTATTGACACAGTGAGTGATTTTGATGTGTGATAAGTCTTTTGACAGCCAACATTGTCAGCAGACATTTGACAAGTGATAAATGTGTATTATTGACACAGTGTGTAACTGTTGTGTGTGATGAGTGTTTGACAGCAGTGTACATTGTCAACAGGTATTTGACAAGTGAGGAATTTGTATTATTGACACATTAAGTCAGCGTGATGTGTAGTATGTTGTATAGCCAATGGATATTCATATTTCACAAGTGATGAATGTGTATTATTGACACTGTGTGTGAGTGTGGTGTGTGATGTGTTGTAGTACTTGTGCAGCCAGTGGACATTGTCAACATCTGTTTGACAAGTGATGAATGTGTATTATTGACACAGTGTGTGAGCGTGGTGTGTGATGTGTTGTGCAGCCAGTGTACATTGTCAACATATATTTGACATACGATAAATGTGTATTATTGGCACATTGTGTGATGTGTTGTGCAGCCAGTGGACAATGTCAACAGATATTTGACATACGATAAATGTGTATTATTGGACAATGTCAACAGATATTTGACATGCGATAAATGTGTATCATTGACACATTGTGTGATGTGTTGTGCAGCCAGTGGACAATGTCAACAGATATTTGACATGTGATAAATTTGTATTATTGACACAATGTGTGATGTGTTGTGTAGCCAGTGGAGAGTGTCAACAGATATTTGACATGCTATAAATATGTATTATTGACACATTGTGTGATGTGTTGTGCAGTCAGTGGACAATATCAACAGATATTTGACATGCGATGAATGTGCATCATTGACACATTGTGTGATGTGTTGTGCAGCCAGTGGACAATGTCAGCAGATATTTGACATGCGATAAATGTGTATTATTGACACATTGTGTGATGTGTTGTGCAGCCAGTGGACAATGTCAACAGATATTTGACAAACGATAAATGTGTATTATTGGACAATGTCAACAGATATTTGACATGCGATAAATGTGTATCATTGACACATTGTGTGATGTGTTGTGCAGCCAGTGGACAATGTCAACAGATATTTGACATGCGATAAATGTGTATTATTGACACATTGTATGATGTGTTGTGCAGCCAGTGGACAATGTCAACAGATATTTGACATGCGATAAACGTGTATTATTGACACATTGTGTGATGCGTTGTGCAGCCAGTGGACGACAGGAGGCGAGTGGTGGCCATGCTGTCCTACAGGAAAGCTGCAGACTCTGATGAACTCAGGTACACTCTGCAATACTGAGCCATATTTCTCAAATGTATCCCGACGAAATATTCCCCAAAGAATGTATTAAAAAGTAAGGTCCCATAGCCTTTTATGGCCATAGGAGCAGTGAATTCATATTCACTGTGTCAAGGGCAGGGCATAGAAAGGCGGGGCCCAATTTTCTCCGGCCGTTTAACCATCTCCAACTGAAGTCAGGTAGCCCTTCACACATGGATGAGTTTGGAGAATTGGAGTGAAGTGCCTTTCCCAAGGACACAGCACCATGTCAGAATGGGGCCTTGAACCCTGATCACTGGTGAACGCTGGATCACAAGTCCAGTGTCTGACTGATTTTGCCACGGTTCCCTGGTATGCTATCATGAACATTTTCCCGGTACAATTCTTCTTCTTCTTCTGCGTTCGTGGGCTGCAACTCCGACGTTCACTCGCATATACGCGAGTGGGCTTTTACATCTTTTACATGTATGACTGTTCTTAACCCACCATGTAGGCAGCCATACTCCGCTTTCGGGGGTGTGCATGCTGGGTGTGTTCTTGTTTCCATAACCCACTGAACGCTGACATGGATTACAGGATCTTTAACGTGCGTATTTGATCTTCTGCTTGCGTATACACACGAAGGGGGTTCAGGCACTGGCAGGTCTGCACATATGTTGACCTGGGAGATCATAAAAATCTCCACCCTTTACCCACCAGGCGCCGTCACTGGGAATCGAACCCAGGACCCTCAGATTGAAAGTCCAACACTTTAACCACCCGGCTTATGCGCCCGTCTTCCCCGTACAATATATTGTTATCTTATCACTATCACTCACACCATTCTGGTTTCTGCCAGCAGATTCTGACCACATTGTTGTCAGTGAACGCCATTGCCACATTTTGTTTATTTCAGTTTTGTTCACAGTTTTCAGTTAGAATTTGTCAGGTTCTCCAGGCCTGACCAGCTCATTTAGTCTGTGCATAGGTCACGCATCTGCTTTATTATCATTCTTCTTCTTCTTCTGATCTTATTTATTTGTTGTTGTTTTTTTTAAGCAGGTATTAAGCAGTGTGTATTGATCAGTACACAAACTGTGATGCCTTCTTGAAACTAAAATTGAAACTTCTGTTTTGAAATTGTACTTATGCCCTTGATAAAGAAAAGCAGCAAAATATGTTTTATCAGTTGAAAGACCAGAGAACAGAAACGGTGTATGTAATTTAGTTCAGGAGCAGGAAGTAGTTTAGTGAAAAGTCCCCAATGGGTTAAGACAGAAAAAGCGAACGTAACATTTGTCTGAAAAAAAGTACCATTATGTTTAGGTTTTTGACTTTTCAGTGCATTATTTCAGCTGATGCAGTTTTTGGAAGGGGGATATTTTGAGACATAGGAAGGTGGGATATGTGACATTGTTACTGTGTATTTCAGTTTTAGGAAGGGGGATATGTTGCGACTGTCATTTTTGTGTGTTTCAGTGTTGACAATAGGGGATGTTGTGACTGTCACTGTGTGTTTCAGTATTGATAATAGGGTATGCTGTGTGTGTCACTGTGTTTCAGTTTTTGGAGGGGGGATCAGTTGTGATAGTGTCACTGTGTGTTTCAGTTTTGGGAAGGGGGTTATGTTTTGATAATGTCACTGTGTTTCAGCTTTGGGAAAGGGGGCATGTTATGACAGTGTCACTGTGTGTTTCAGCTTTGGGAAGGGGGACGTGTTATGACAGTGTCACTATGTGTTTCAGCTTTGGGAAGGGAGTTATGTTTTGATAATGTCACTGTGTTTCAGCTTTCGGAAAGGGGCCATGTTATGACAGTGTCACTGTGTGTTTCAGCTTTGGGAAGGGGGACATGTTATGACAGTGTCACTGTGTGTTTCAGCTTTGGGAAGGGGGACATGTTACGACAGTGTCACTATGTGTTTCAGCTTTGGGAAGGGGGACGTGTTATGACAGTGTCACTGTGTGTTTCAGCTTTGGGAAGGGGGACATGTTATGACAGTGTCACTGTGTGTTTCAGCTTTGGGAAGGGGGACATGTTATGACAGTGTCACTGTGTGTTTCAGCTTTGGGAAGGGGGACGTGTTATGATAGTGTCACTATGTGTTTCAGCTTTGGGAAGGGGGACGTGTTATGACAGTGTCACTGTGTGTTTCAGCTTTGGGAAGGGGGACGTGTTATGACAGTGTCACTGTGTGTTTCAGCTTTGGGAAGGGGGACATGTTATGACAGTGTCACTATGTGTTTCAGCTTTCGGAAGGGGGACATGTTATGACAGTGTCACTGTGTATTTCAGCTTTGGGTAGGGGGACATGTTATGACAGTGTCACTATGTGTTTCAGCTTTGGGAAGGGGGACATGTTATGACAGTGTCACTGTGTGTTTCAGCTTTGGGTAGGGGGACATGTTATGACAGTGTCACTGTGTGTTTCAGCTTTGGGAAGGGGGACATGTTATGATAGTGTCACTATGTGTTTCAGCTTTGGGAAGGGGAACATGTTATGACAGTGTCACTATGTGTTTCAGCTTTGGGAAGGGGGACATGTTATGATAGTGTCACTGTGTGTTTCAGCTTTGGGAAGGGGGACATGTTATGACAATGTCACTGTGTGTTTCAGCTTTGGGAAGGGGGACATGTTATGACAGTGTCACTGTGTGTTTCACCTTTGGGAAGGGGGACATGTTATGACAGTGTCACTGTGTGTTTCAGCTTTGGGAAGGGGGACATGTTATGACAGTGTCACTATGTGTTTCAGCTTTGGGAAGGGGGACATGTTATGACAGTGTCACTGTGTGTTTCACCTTTGGGAAGGGGGACATGTTATGACAGTGTCACTATGTGTTTCAGCTTTGGGAAGGGGGACATGTTATGACAGTGTCACTGTGTGTTTCAGCTTTGGGAAGGGGGACGTGTTTGTGGTTCAGAACGAGATGGAGGACGGCTGGCTGTGGGTGACGTCAGAGCGCACCAAGGAAAGCGGTCTGGTGCCTGCCCCTTTTGTCAAAGATCTGGTGGGTCATTAAAATTGAAAAAAAAGAAAAAAAGAAAACAGAAAAAGCTTAAAGGTTCCATAGCCTGACTTTGCATATAGTGAAAAGACATTGGACTGAAGAACAAACATTTCACCACAGCACAGCACACAGCACAGCGCAGCACAGCACAGCACAGCACAGCACAGCACAGCACAGCAGGACAAGTGAAGGAAGGACTGTGGACCAGAAGCAGTGAGGGGAGTGTGAGGTAATGTGCAGAGATGCCAACTGTTCTGATTTCGCAGTAATTTGTTATGCTCGACCACAGTTTGTTCCGACATTACATAACAGCACATCATAGCACAGTACAGCACAGCACACAACAGCACACCACAACACAGTACAGCACAGCACACAACAGCATACCACAACACAGCACAGCACAGCACACAACAACACAGCACAGCACACAACAGCACAGCACAGCACACAACAGCACAGCACAGCACAGCACAAGTGAGTGAAGGCAGTGTGTGATGACGATGTTTCAGGACGGTGACTATGAACCAGTGGAGAACCTGCCCTACTACCACAGCTGTCTGAGTAAAGAGGAGGCTGTGGAAAAACTGATGCAAGGTACACAATGTGTGTGTGGGTGGGGGGGATGGAGACGTGTGTAGGAAGTTATATGGTTGTAGGATTTTCTTTAATCGGGCGCAGTAGCTGAGTGGTTAAAGCGTTGGACTTTCAATCATAGGGTTCTGGGTTTGAATCACTGTAATAGCGCCTGGTGGGTAAAGGGTGGAGATTTTTCTGATAGCCCAGGTCAACATATGTGCAGACCTGCTTGTGCCTGGATCCCTTTGTGTGTTTTTGCACGCAGAAGATCAAATATGCATGTTAAAGATCCTGTAATCTGTGTTAGTGTTTGATGGGTTATAGAGACACGAAAATACCCAGCATGTATCAACCACGACATCGGCAAGTCGATGTTGGTCGTGTACCAGAAAGGATTGTGGGGAAGGCTGCATGGAGAAACTGGTGCAAAGTACATACTGTGTGTGTGGGTGGGTGTGTGTGGTGTTGGGGTGCAGGGGAGAGTGGTTGGCATCTGTTGGGAAGTTTGCTTGTGTTTTTTTTTTATGTGTGTTCGGATGAGTGTGTGCTAAGGTTGCATGGAGAAACTGATGCTAGATACACTGTGTGTGTGTTTGGTGTGTGTGGGGTTGGGGTGGGGGAGAGTGGTGGGCATTTGTGTGGGAGTGCGGTTGTGTTTTTTTTTTTTTTTTCATGTTCTGTGTGTTCAGAAGAGTGTGTGCAGGACTTGTGCTAGATACACTGTGTGTATGTGTTTGGTGTGTGGAGGAATGGGGGCTGGGGGGGGGGGGGGGGGTTGTGAGGAAAAAGTGATGTAAGGCACACAATGTGTGTGTGTGTGTGTGTGTGTGTATCAGTGTGTGTCTGTGTGTGTGTCTATGTGTGTATGTGTCTATCTGTGTGTGTCTGTGTGTGTGATTATACATGTCTATATATATGTGTGTGTGTGTACAGCGGGAGAGGGCAGCTTCCTGGTGCGGCAGAGTGAGAACTACCCCGGTGACTACTCCCTCTTCTTCCTCTGTGAGAAAGACGTGCGCAGGTTCCGCATCGAGCGCCGTGGCAACCAGTTCCTGGTGGGCGGACGCTACTTTGACAGGTAAAAAATGCCACAGAATTAACACTGTTCTGCCCAAGTCTTTAACGTTGAGTTGCCTGCCCCTGTCCTAGTAATTTTTACCTAGCTCTCATAAAATCTTTAAATATGGTGGATTTTGATCAAATTTGGCATTGTTATTAAAAAATAACTGTAGTTTAGTATTGAAGCCTTTAAAGGCAGGAAATTTATAATTAGTCATTACAAATTATTGCTAAAACAAAACAGAAAAAACATGCATAAAACATGCTTTTTTGCACAATACGTCACAACAGATCTGAAGAAAACATGCACTGTCTGAATCATTAGCCACTTCTTCACCTTTCTCTGCACTCGGTTCGAGGAAATTATCGCTCTTTTCCTCCTCTACTTCGTTTTCCAAATCATCATTCTCCTCCTCGCTGTCAAAGTCCATCATGATTTTGTTGACAGCCTTGCCCAACATCAATTTTCGTTTTTTGGCTCCAAAATCACCCACGCGAAACTTGAATTTCCCTTCATTTGAATTCTTCCGGTTTGGTTTGAATAAGAGTTTCTTCCCTTCAATCGCTACCAAAATTGAAAGTAGACCAGACGAATCACAGAACTACATCCGCAGGCGACAAAAGCAGATTTACATGGACGTTAACAGGTTTACCTTTTTTTGTTTGATTGGTTTTTTACCCCATAACTTTTGCTGACAGAGTATGCTTGTCAATGAAGGGCTGTCAGCTTACTGAGATAAGACAGAGCTTACAGGTCAGAACCTTTTTTTTTTCTTTGTTAGTTGAAAATGTGTGGCAGTGTGCAGGATGAATGTGCAATAGGATATGTGCAAAGTTAGCGTTCAGTAATTTTAACATGTCTTTATTGATAATTACTGTGTAATAACTATTAGAATTGCAGTGTTTTAAAGTGAACATGTGAAATGCTTTTGTATGAAAAGCATACGTGTGTTTATTGCTCCTGTTGTCATGTTTAATGTTTGTGTGTGTGTTGGGTAAATTGTCTACTTCTGTGTTACCACACTTGATACTATTTCACTTTGTGAGAAAATAGTGTCTTTCACCGTTGTTTTTTGTATTATTCTTTTTTATTTCTTCATCTTAGGATTGTGTTACTTGTGTTAAACAAAACAAGTGGAGTGATGGCCTAGAGGTAACGCGTCCACCTAGGAAGCGAGAGAATCTGAGCACGCTGGTTTGAGTCACAGCGCAGCCGCCGATATTGTCTCTCCCTCCACTAGACCTTGAGTGGTGGTCTGGACGCTAGTCATTCGGATGAGATGATAAACGGAGGTCCCGTGTGCAGCATGCACTTAGTGCACGTAAAAGAACCCACGGCAACAAAAGGGTTGTTCCTGGTAAAATTCTGTAAAAAAAAAATCCACTTCAATAGGAAAAACAAATAAAACTGCACACAGGAAAAAAAAAAAAAAAAAAAAGGGTGGCGCTGTAGTGTAGCGACGTGCACTCCCAGGGGAGAGCAGCCCGAATTTCACACAGAGAAATCTGTTGTGATAAAAAGAAATACAAATAAATAAATAAATAAAATCATTGACACCGTTGATAATTACAGGTACAGTGGTGACTCTATTTCAAACTCACGCCACACTGGTCACATTTCATCAGTGCTGTACAGTCAAGGGGTTAAACATTGTGACCAGACATAATGCATTTCTTTTACAAATGAAATGTCAGCATGACAGGCGAGTGGTTAAAGCATTGGACTTTCAGTCTCAGGGTCCTGGGTTTGATCCTGATAGCGGCGTCTGGTGGATCAATGGATGGAGATTTTTCTGTTCTTCCAGGCCTCCATGTGCACTGACCTGCTAGTACTTCAATCCTATACTTGTGAATACACATAAAAAAGATACGATGTGCATGTTAAATCTTGTAAGGAGGCAAATCAAAGAGCTTTCACACATGACTTTTACACATACATTATATAACTATGAACCTAAACGATGAAAGACAAAACTTACATGTCGATAGAAGACTATAGAAACTATAGATGGACAAAGGAGTTTAAGGGAGGTGCTTTCTCGGAAATAATTAGATTTTAAGGCTATTTGTTTCACAACAGACACAGCAGGCAAGCACACACACACACACACACAAAGGCACACACATACACATACACATACACACACACACTCATTCGCACACACACACACACACACACACACACACAGGCACACTCATACACATACAGACACACACACTCATTCACGCACGCACACGCACGCACACACACACACACACACACACACACACACACACACACACACACACACACACACAACACAACACAACACAACACAACACAACACAACACAACACAACACATCACCCCTCACTTTCTCTCCTCCTCTGTTTTTTTCTTCACTGTCTATCTCCCAGTGTGACGTAGTGAAATTGATGGTCATGAGGCATGTGCATGGTGTGTGTTGTTTTCCAGCCTGGACGGAGTGATCAAGCGCTACATGAAGGAGGAGATAGTGGAGGGGCACACACTGGTCAACGCTGTCTACAGGGTACGTCTGCACTCCTCCCACCTCTCTGTGTTCTCTTACACAACAGTCACTGTCTTCTGTTCATCGACACCCTTACCATGTTGTAAGGCTGTTTCTGCTTGTGTTCTGCAGTCAGTGCCTTCTGTTTATTGACATGCTGACCGTGTTGTATGGCTGTTTGTGTTCTGAGGTCAGTGACTTCTGTTCATCAACACGCTTACTGTGTTGTAAGGCTGTTTCTGTTTATGTTCTGAGGTCAGTGCCTTCTATTCATTGACAAACTTACCGTGTTGTAAGGCTATTTCTGTTTGTATTCTGATGGGCGCAGTAGCCGAGTGGTCAAAGCATTGGTCTTTCAATCTGAGGGTTGTTGGTTCGAATCCTGGTCACAGTGCCTGCTGGGTAAAGGGTGGAGATTTTTCTGATCTCCCACGTGAAGAGATGTGCAGACCTGCTGGTTGCCTGAATCCCCTTTGTGTGTGTACACACGCAGAGGATCAAATACACATGTTAAAGATCCCGCAATCTTTATCAGCATTCGATGGTTATACCCATAGAAGCAAGTACATACCCGGCATGCACCCTACCACGCCTCCTCCCTGAAAACCAAGTATGATTGCCTATATGGCAGGGCTAAAAATGGTCATACACATAATTGCTCACTCATGCACACGAGTGAACATGGGACTTGCAGCCCACGAACGAAGAAGTAGTTTGTGTTTGTCTTGTATTCTTGATTGAAAAGTTATGTTTGCTTCAATTTGGAATATTAAGTATGGCTGGCTTCATGTAGATCTGATTTCATTCATAAATTATGCATGCTGGTTAATTGCAAAGACACAAGCAGAGGTATATGCGTATACGTGTTTTTGTTTATTTGCGTGCACATGTGTATGGTGTATGTGTGTGTAATGTGCATGGTGTGTGTGTGTGTATGTGTATGGTTTGTGTGTGTGTGTATCTTTATATGGTATGTGCGTGTGTATCACCGTATGGTGTGTGTGTGTGTGTGTGTGTGTGTATCCATATGGTGTATGTGTGTGTGTGTGTGCAGGATGTGTTTGACAGCAACAACACACGCTTTGAGCGGCTGCGTGTAGAGGGGGGCAGCCAGGACATCTATGCACCCATTCGACAGAGCACTGGCCCCAAACTGGTCACCCGCACCAACGACCGCATCGAGATGTCTGGATACCTGCACTTCAGAAGTAGGCTGCTGCAGTTGCTGTTTTGATTTTTTTTTTTTTCTTTTCTGCTTTGAAAAAAACAACAAAAAGAACAAAAGCTTATATCCGTATGGTTTTGTTCTTTCAGGTGAGGAAAAACTTCTTGTGGTAATACTAACAAAAAGGGAGGGGAAAAAAAATCTAGTGGTAATACTGAGAAAAGGGATGTGAAGATTATAAGAAGAAAGATAATTTGCACCTGTAATTATATTCAAACACTAAGACATTTTCAGTGACCATGATGTTAAAACACTTTCTGTAAAAAGAAAAAAAAAAGAAGAAGAAAAAAAAAGAAACCATTTAGACTTTCTCTTCAATTCATGTATGATAACTAATATGACCAGTTTTCATGGTTGCATGAATGACTCTTCTGATAAACTAATAGAATTGTGTGAATACCCCATGTAGTGCAGTGTGTGTGTGTGTGTGTGTGTGTGTGTGTGTGTGTGTGTGTGTGTGTGAACTAACAGTACCCTTGCTTTTTTATCTTCGCTTCAAGTTTTGTTTTTTATTTTTACAGATGAGAAGATGAAGAAGTTCAAGCCGTATTATTTTGTCCTGAATGGAACAGAAAACATGTTGTATTTCTTTGAAAATGAAAAGGTGAGTTGTGTGCACAGAGCCATGTTTCTTGTTTTTTTTTTGTTTTTTTTTTAATCCTTGGTCAGGTTATTGGATCAGCATGATACACATGGTCACTGGCCTCCTCAGTATTAATCTTAATGATGATAACAATAATAATGATAACAATAATAAAGATAGTAATAATCAGAAGAAGAAGTAGAAGAAGAAGAATGATGTTGATATGGGGATTGAAATTATTATGTGACGGTCATATCAGTTCAGTCCTCTTCAAGAGCAAGCACGCTGACAGCTGGCGAGCCCGACTCGAGATCAGCAGATTCTTCGGTAGTGACTGCAGAGAATGTCAGGACAGTGGTGGGTTCTGTTTGTTCCCCTGTGTTTTCACCTTATCCGATTCTTCTTCCCCATGCTGGCGCCAGGGCTTGCTTCAAGTGTGCCTGCAGATTGGTGGATTGTGTGATGCCAGACACTTTGGTCAGTGGCTTGGGTGGTCAGTTGGCAGGGGTTGATGTCACAGGTTGTGAGGGCCTTCTTCACTGTGTCTTTATACAGGTTCTGCTCTGTTTGTGGTGACCGGACAACAGTTGACCATACAGAACGATGTATGGTAGTCGGTAATCTTCCATTCTGGAGATGTGTCCTGCCCAACACAGTTGAGTCTTCAGTAATATGTGATGGAGGGGGGTGGGGTGGGGGGGGGGGTAAGGATGTCGGACATGAGCTTCATGTCTGCGCAGTGGAGCTTTACGGTGGAGTGAAGTGAATACTACTACTACTAATGATGATGATGGTGATGTGCATTAATGTATGACATGGTGTTGCCATGATTTTAGAGGTATGATGTGGTGCTGCCATGAGTTCAGAGGTATGATGTGGTGTTGCATTGAGTTCAGAGGTATGATGTGTTGCCATGAGTTCAGAGGTATGACGTGGTGTTGCCATGATTTCAGAGGTATGATGTGGTGTTGCCATGATTTCATGTGGTGTTGTCATTATTTCAGAGGTATGACGTGGTGTTGCCATGATTTCAGAGGTATGATGTGGTGTTCCATGATTTCAGAGGTATGATGTGGTGTGGTGTTGCCATGATTTCAGAGGTACGATGTGGTGTTGCCATGATTTCATGTGGTGTTGCCATGATTTCAGAGGTACGATGTGGTGTTGCCATGATTTCAGAGGTACGATGTGGTGTTGCCATGATTTCATGTGGTGTTGCCATGATTTCAGAGGTACGATGTGGTGTTGCCATGATTTCATGTGGTGTTGCCATGATTTCAGAGGTCCAAACCCAAGGGGCTGGTGGAGCTGAACTACACCTCCATCTACCCCATCCATGACAGTCTGTTTGGCAGGTAAGGGCCGCAGCCCCTGTGCTGCTTTCATTCTCTTTTTCCTTTCCATGACACAGTGGAAAAAGTTTATTGAATTTTGGTTGTTCTCTGTAATCTGGCTAATTTAGCTCAGGTACTTCTCTGTTCTGGTGGTGGGTATGTGTGTGTGTGTGTGTGTGTGTGTATGAGAGAGAGAGAGAGAGAGAGAGAGTGAGAGTGGGTGTGCAGAAGAGTGAACGGCCTGAAAATGAACCATGCCTGTTATATACCTAACTGGATTTGTCACAGTTCCTCGTTGACTGATGCACCATCCTCATGCACCATCATACAGTGTTGTTGAAACTGATTTTTAATTACACATACTATACCATGCCCCGATGGTACAGACTCGGGCAGTAGTCTGACTCCTGTCCTGTGTAAAATACTGGTCCATCTCGTTGACTGATGCACCATCCTCATACACCATCATACGGTGTTGCTGAAACTGATTTTTAATTACACATACTATACCATGACCCAGTGGTACAGACTCGGGCAGTAGTCTTGACTCCTGTCCTTTGTAAAATACTGGTCCATCTGTGCAGAGAAATCTAAAAGTAGCTGCGGCTAGTGAGCTCCCTTAGTATATTACCTCCCTTGTGTTTACATATGCGGCGTCCTCTTTCCAGGCAGATGTTGTTTTTTATTCCTGAAGTCTGTGCACCAAGAGGGTTTCCTTTCTTTTTTTTTTTTGCTTTTTTTCTTTTTTGTCTATTTCCCCTCTTTCGTTTTATTGTTTGAACTTCTGTCATTGCATGTTATGATGTCTGCTAACAGGACATAAGACTTGATTGATTGTTTAGGTGATCAGACTAAAAGTAACTATTTCAACACCAAATTTCTGTGTGAAGAACTCTCCCCAGTGCCAAATGTTGTAGAAACAATGCTCTCAGTCACAGGCTTCGGTTCATATCAAAACAACACAGTGGACCTGTGCACTTCAAACACAGACAGGGGGCCAAAGTTGGTAATTTTTTTGTGGCAGGAAACTGGCTTCAGCTGTCGAGCTTTGTTACAATGTGAAAAATGGTCTTATCAGCGTGAACCCACAATGTCGACAGAAGTCGCCAGGTGCACTGTCTAGTCAACTAAAGTCGCCAATGGTGGTGAAAGAGTTGAGCCCCAAATTGCAATTCATCAGTGAAAGTGTATTTTACAAGATGGTGTGTGTGTGTGTGTGTGTGTGCATGCGCGCGCACGTGTGTGTGTTTGTGTGTGTGCGTGTCTGTGTATGCTTTGTGTTTCAGGCCCAACTGCTTTCTGCTTGTATCAACGTACGACAACCAGAACAAAACTCTGAGCTACATCAATGCAGAGAGCAGTGAGGTCATTCGGGTCAGTATCACTCATCTTGCTGTTAATGCCCACAGATATCTCCTTTACACAACAAATAATGATGATAATAATAATAATAATAATAATAATAATAATAGTAATAATAGTAACAATAATGATATTGTTAGCCTCATTGTTATTAACAATATATATTGAATGTATATGATAATGTGATAATAGTAATGATAGTAATACTAATGATAGTAATAATAATAATGATAATAATAATAATGATAATAATAGTAGTAGTAGTAGTAGTAGTAGTAGTAGTAGTGTCAGTATCATGGTTATCAACAATATAATGTATATATATTAGATATATATAATCTAATAATGATAATAATGGATCATTTGTATATAGTGCATGGAATACTAAACGATATTCTGCAGCCATTGTGCTGCCCAGTTCCATTGTGATGGTGACATGTCTGACAGCAGTAGAGCTGTACTCATACTGCTTTCCCCTGACAGAGGTGGGTGCACATTCTGAAGGACTCATGCACCAACACATCAGGGGCTGTCAGGTACAGCTGTACTCATACTGTTTTTTTCCCTGATAGAGGTGGGTGTGCATTCTGAAGGACTTGTGCACCAGCACATTGGGGTTTGTCAGGTACAGCTGCACTGATACTGTTTTTCCCTGACAGGTTGGTGCACATTCTGAAGGACTCGTGCACCAACACATCAGGGGCTGTCAGGTACAGCTGTACTCATACTGTTCTCTCCCTGGTAGAGGTGGGTGCGCATTCTGAAGGACTCGTGCACCAACACATTGGGGTTTGTCAGGTACAGTTGTACTGATACTGTTTTTCCCTGACAGAGGTGGGTGCACATTCTGAAGGACTCGTGCACTAACACATCGGGGGCTGTGCCCAAGAAAGGCCTGCGGTCCCTGCACAGTCTGTCGGTGACGGTGTTCTCGGCGCATAACGTCCCATACAAGCTCCTCTCCCACCCAGCCTGCGCCCTCGCCCTCAACCAACACCGGGTCGCCCGCACCCAGACCTGTGAGAGTGGCGACCCCTTCTGGGGGGAGGAGTTCCAGCTAGAGTGAGTGCCCTTGATGGCTGTGTGTGTGTGTGTGTGTGTGTCGGCGTCGTCAGCCTCAGTTGCATCCTAGTCCGTTGAGCACATACTTTTTTTTCTTTGCCTTTTCTTTCTTTTGTCTTCTTATTTTTGTGCACTGTGCATGTGACTCTAAATTGGAAAAACAATAACAACACCAACAAAAAATACAAGAAAATACAGAAATTCCCATGCATGCTCAGTGGTGGGATACATAAACCAAAGTCATACATGTAAAATGTTAATGTCTGTCTGAATGTGTATGTGTGCATGCCTGAAATCAGATTCAATGACAGAGGAAATGAATGATGAGTGCCCATAGGCAGCTGTCTGTCAGCAGGTAGGCAGCCTGATGTGCAAATGACAGTGTTTGTAAAGCACTTAGAGCTTGGTCTCTGACTGAGGATAGGCGCTTTATAACTATCCATATCATCAACATTCCTTTGATTGTGTATTCGTAATGATGGTCAATTTATGCGTACTTAAATGTCAGAGAGTGTTTGCATTTTTTATGTTTTTTGTTGCTCATGTCTCCCACTCACCATCTTTCAGTCCCTGTGTCACCAACCTGTTTGTATTGATGCTGGTCGGAATCTCTCTCTGTCCTTGATACTGTTTGCCGTTATTTTGGTTATGGAATATTTGATTGATTGATCAGTGTCTGTTATGTACTCAGTTCCTGATAGATCATCTTATACTGTTTGCCATTATTTTGGTTATGGATTATTTGATTGATCGGTATCTGTTGATGTACTCAGTCGGTTCCTGATAGATCATCTTATTCTGTTTGTTGTTATTTTGGTTATGGATTATTAAACTGATTGATCAGTATCTGTTGGTGTACTCAGTTGGTTCCTGATAGATCATCTTATACTGTTTGCCGTTATTTTGGTTATGGATTATTTAACTGATTGATCAGTATCTGTTGGTGTACTCAGTCGGTTCCTGATAGATCATCTTATACTGTTTGCCATTATTTTGGTTATGGATTATTTAACTGATTGATCAGTATCTGTTGATGTACTCAGTCGGTTCCTAATAGATCATCTTATACTGTTTGCCGTTATTTTGGTTATGGATTATTTAACTGATTGATCAGTATCTGTTGGTGTACGCAGTTGGTTCCTAATAGATCATCTTATACTTTTTGCCGTTATTTTGGTTATGGATTATTTAACTGATTGATCAGTATCTGTTGGTGTACTCAGTTGGTTCCTGATAGATCATCTTATACTGTTTGCCGTTATTTTGGTTATGGATTATTTAACTGATTGATCAGTATCTGTTGATGTACTCATTTGGTTTCTAGTAGAT
This sequence comes from Babylonia areolata, assembly GCF_041734735.1. Taxonomy (NCBI): domain Eukaryota; kingdom Metazoa; phylum Mollusca; class Gastropoda; order Neogastropoda; family Buccinidae; genus Babylonia; species Babylonia areolata. The sequence continues at coordinate 44,932,955 of NC_134880.1, forward strand.
CATCTTATACTGTTTGCCGTTATTTTGGTTATGGATTATTTAACTGATTGATCAGTATCTGTTGGTGTACTCAGTTGGTTCCTGATAGATCATCTTATACTGTTTGCCGTTATTTTGGTTATGGATTATTTAACTGATTGATCAGTATCTGTTGGTGTACTCAGTCGGTTCCTAATAGATCATCTTATACTGTTTGCCATTATTTTGGTTATGGATTATTTATCTGATTGATCAGTATGTGTTGGTGTACTCAGTTGGTTCCTGATAGATCATCTTATACTGTTTGCCATTATTTTGGTTATGGATTATTTAACTGATTGATCAGTATCTGTTGGTGTACTCAGTCGGTTTCTAATAGATCATCTTATACTGTTTGCCATTATTTTGGTTATGGATTATTTAACTGATTGATCAGTATCTGTTGATGTACTCAGTCAGTTCCTAATAGATCATCTTATACTGTTTGCCATTATTTTGGTTATGGATTATTTAACTGATTGATCAGTATCTGTTGGTGTACTCAGTCGGTTTCTAATAGATCATCTTATACTGTTTGCCGTTATTTTGGTTATGGATTATTTAACTGATTGATCAGTATCTGTTGATGTACTCATTTGGTTTCTAGTAGATCATCTTATACTGTTTGCCGTTATTTTGGTTATGGATTATTTAACTGATTGATCAGTATCTGTTGGTGTACTCAGTCGGTTCCTAATAGATCATCTTTTTTTCGACCCCAGAGCCTTTGTTGTCTTCTTCTCTCTTCCTTCTGTTTTCCGTCCGTCTGTCTGTCCCTGAGCGGTCAGTGAAGGTGTGGCGTAACGTGTTTCAGTGACATTCCATCAGATGTGGAGAGCTTCACCGTGTCACTCATCAATGTCAAACGCAGCAGGGAAATGTTCATTGGTGAGTATGCAGACAATAAAATGATGATGATGATGACTAGACGGGTCGTCTTTTCACTGTTAGCTGCGCAAAATTTGGCCAAGCAGAGCAAACCGATAGGCCTAGTTTGCATCAGTTTGACATGGTAAGTATATGTATCACCAAACATGGAGTATAATACAAACTCCTCCTATGATGATGATGATAATCATAATAATGGTAAATAACAATAATAGTAATGATAAAAGTATTCACATCGTCTAGAGACAAATCAAAGCACTTTCACACCAGTCATTCACATGCATGCATAACTTCTATTTTGAAGGACAGAAGATAAATCTTGTTGTAAATACATGTGAATAGAAAGCCAGAGAGAGTGTAGACTGGAGAGAGAGAGAGAGTGTGGGTGGGGGGAGGAAAGTAGGTACATTTGAAGGCCAGACATGAAAGAGTTCAGTGTGCTGATTTCACATAGTGAAAGAGGGAGCTGGTTCCAACTGTAAAGTCCAGATGTGAATGTCCTCACACACGATTTTCATTAGTGAGTGTACTGACCAGAATGCATGGCCAGACGTGAACGTTCTCAAAACATTATCAAGGGTTCATACAGGTTTCAAAAGTTTTCAAGAATTGTGAAACAAAAACAAAAAATGACATGCCTTTTTGAAGTCGTTAAAAAGTAGATAAAAATCCTGGTTTGTACAAGTTTTTTTTATATAAATTTTAGCCTCAGTGTTACTTGTAACCAAAACATTATGTATTGTTTCTGTCAGTGATAAAGCACAGCTGTGGAGTGTTTCACCTGAATTTGAATTTAAAGTAGAATTATGATTTATGAAAAATTAAACCTAAAAGAATCTTTGTGACGGAAATGCGGGCACCATAGATGTCATGCATTTCATCCAGGTTCCTGGCTTTAAAAATTTTTTGCCTTTTGAAGACAATAAATAAGGCTTTTGAATTTTGCACTTAAAAGCCTGTATGAACCACAAAAATTTTTATGTTCATAGATCAGTGATCAGACATTCAAGAAATCAGGATCCCAAGTTTGTGTCAAATCGTTGCCAGACCAACAAACAACAAAATGAGCATGCGTGTGTGTGTGTGTGCACATACAGGCATATTCATATAATGAGGGACATGATCCATGTTGATGCTTCTTTGCGTAAACCAGATAAAAAAAACACCCCCAAAACACCACCACTTTACACCTATTGCCCAGTGTTTTCCCTCTGTGCTTTTCCTTGTGCTGTCCACTGTGCTGTCCCCAGTGTTGTCCTGTGCTGTCTCCCCCCCTAACCCCCTGTGCTGTCTGCCCCAGTGCTGTCCACTGTGCTGTCCCCACCAGTGCTATCCTCAGTGCTGTCCACTGTGCTGTCCCCACCAGTGCTATCCTCAGTGCTGTCCACTGTGCTGTCCCCACCAGTGCTATCCTCAGTGCTGTCCACTATGCTGTCCCCACCAGTGCTATCCTCAGTGCTGTCCACTGTGCTGTCCCCACCAGTGCTATCCTCAGTGCTGTCCACTGTGCTGTCCCCACCAGTGCTATCCTCAGTGCTGTCCACTATGCTGTCCCCACCAGTGCTATCCTCAGTGCTGTCCACTGTGCTGTCCCCTCCAGTGCTATCCTCAGTGCTGTCCACTGTGCTGTCCCCACCAGTGCTATCCTCAGTGCTGTCCACTATGCTGTCTCCAGTGCTGTCCCCAGTTCACTGTGCTGTCCACTGTGCTGTCCCCTCCAGTGCTATCCTCAGTGCTGTCCACTGTGCTGTCCCCACCAGTGCTATCCTCAGTGCTGTCCACTGTGCTGTCCCCACCAGTGCTATCCTCAGTGCTGTCCACTGTGCTGTCCCCAGTGCTGTCCCCAGTTCACTGTGCTGTCCACTGTGCTGTCCCCTCCAGTGCTGTCCCCAGTCCAGTCCACTGTGCTGTCCCCAGTCCAGTCCACTGTGCTGTCCCCAGTGCTGTCCACTGTGCTATCACCCAGTGATGTCAATTGTGCTGTCTACTGTGCTATCCCCCTGTGCTGTCCACTGTGCTGTCCCCAGTGCTATCCACTGTGCAAGCCGCCCCCCCCCCCCCCCTCGTGCTATATGCCTGTGGATGCTATCCGCGATGGGTGCAGTGCGGTGTTGCAGGGTCGGTGACGGTGCACCTGTCGTCCCTGGAGAACCAGGACAGTGTGGACGAGCACTACCCCATGGTGGCCGTGGGGGGCGCCCTGTCCAAGGGAGAGGTGGGCTCCCTGCGCTTCCGCACCCACTACAGGCACCAGGTGCTGCTTCCACAGGCCGAGTACACCAGTCTCAAAGAGGTCAGTGGGGGCTGGGGGGGGCGTGGTGTGGGGGCTGAGGGAGGGAGAGGGAAGGTCAGTTTGGTTGCTGTGATATCCATACCTAGAAAGTGAAAGTAGACTGATTTATGTCCTTTGTTATTTGCGCCTGCTCAGAGATCAGGCCCTGCTAGCAGATAACCGTTGCATGAAACGAAGATTGGCTGAGCAATACAGTTTTGTTTCATAATCTTTTCTGTTGTTATAAAGTTTGTATGTGTGCCATACATTAGATAAGAGATCAGAGTTGGGTGATGGGGGGGCTGCGGGTGGGGAGGGGTTAGGGTTCACTGGTATGGGCTAGGCTGGAGGGAGGGAGAGGGAAGGTCAGTTTGGTTATGGGGGGTGGAGGTGGAGGGGGGTTGGGGAGGGGTTAGGGTTCACTGGTATGGGCTAGGCTGGAGGGAGGGAGAGGGAAGGTCAGTTTGGTTGTGGGGGGTAGGGGTGGAAGGGGGCTGGGGAGGGGTTAAGGTTCACTGGTATGGGCTAGGCTGGAGGGAGGGAGAGGGAAGGTCAGTTTGGTCGGGGGGATGGAGGGGGGCTGGGGGATGGGTTAGGGTTCACTGGATTTGGCTGGGGGACAAAAAAAAAAAAAAAGGCAAACCTGTGGCATCTGTCTTTTAAAATTTTGTTATTTGTTTGTTTTCGATTTAAGGAGTACATCAGTTGGTATGCTTTTTTGTTTTGTTTTTTTGTTGTTGTTTGAAATTTTGATACAGTTTATAAGTTTCAGAGATAATTGTCTCAATTATGTTAGCCAATCAGAAACATGTGGAAAGCAGTTTTCTCATGTGAGACATTTACCTTTTTTTCATTTTGTTATTAACAAGAAGGCTTTTCTTTTTGTTGACTTCATGAACATGTATTTGGGTTGTTAAAGTATGTTGACAACCCATAATATGGCATAAGTTATCTGGATCGATGCTAGTCATTCGGATGTAACAAACGGAAGTGCCATGTGTAGCATGCACAGAACACATGTATAAGTATCCACAGCAACATGAGAATTGTCCCAGGCAAAATGTCATTGTAAAATCCACTCTTGATGAACAAGTTTGTGTATGGTGTAATGGGGTGGTGATGTGTGTGTGTGTGTGTGTGTGTGTGTGTGTGTGAAACTGAAGCCTAACTAAATGACACAGGAAATGATTGATGAGAGCCTGAAGGCAGTTGATTGTTGTGCTGTCTGATGCTGGCATGTGCTGATCACTACACTGACATCTGCTGATCGTTGTACTGACATGGTCTGATGACTACACTGATGCTGGCATGTGCTGATCACTACACTGACATCTGCTGATCGTTGTGCTGACATGTGCTGATGTCTACACTGATATTGACATGCGCTGATGACTTCACTGACATCTGCTGATCGTTGTACTGACATGGTCTGATGACTACACTGATGCTGACATGCGCTGTAGTGCTGACATGGTCTGATGACTGCACTGATGCTGACATGGTCTGATGACTACACTGATGCTGACATGCGCTGTAGTGCTGTCATGGTCTGATGACTACACTGATGCTAACATGGTCTGATGACTACACTGATGCTGACATGTTCTGATGACTACACTGATGCTGACATGTTCTGATGACTGCACTGATGCTAACATGGTCTGATGACTACACTGATGCTGACATGTTCTGATGACTACACTGATGCTGACATGGTCTGATGACTACACTGACAGCTGCTGATCATTGTGCTGACATGGTCTGATGACTACGCTGATGCAGACATGCGCTGATTACTACACTGACATCTGCTGATTGTTGTACTGACATGGTCTGATGACTACACTGATGCTGACGTGCGCTGATGACTACACTGACAGCTGCTGATTGTTGTACTGACATGGTCTGATGACTACACTGATGCTGACATGCTCTGATGACTACACTGACATCTGCTGATCGTTGTACTGACATGGTCAGATGACTACACTGATGCTGACGTGCGCTGATGACTACACTGACATCTGCTGATTGTTGTACTGACATGGTCTGATGACTTCACTGATGCTGACATGCGTGGATAACTACACTGACATCTGCTGATTGTTGTACTGACATGGTCAGATGACTACACTGATGCTGACGTGCGCTGATGACTACACTGACAGCTGCTGATTGTTGTGCTCACATGGTCTGATGACTTCACTGATGCTAGACATGGTCTGATGACTACGCCGATACTGACATGGTCTGATGACTGCCCTGACAGCTGCTGATCGAGGAGGGCTATGAGAACCTGCTGACCCTGGCCCAGCTGTGCCCCAAGCAAGAGTGGTCTACCCTGGCCCGCGCCCTCCTGCGCATCTTCAGCTCTGACCGCAAGGAGGTGGTGCTGCTGCGTACCCTCAATGACCACGAGATCGACAGGGAGGGTGAGTGTGGGCGTCTGTCTGTCTGTCTGTCTGACATGGTCCTAAACTCTTTGAACGTGTGTGTGGCCCTTTAGGGGTGTCTTTCTGCTGTTTGATCCTGTTCTGAACAGTGTATGGATCTGTGGGGCCCTTCAGGGATGTCTGTATGTCGTCAGACCTGGTCTTGAGCTCTTCACAAATGTATGGGGATCTCTAGGGGTGTCTGTCGTCGTCTGACCTGGTCCTGAACTCTTCACACGTGTGGGGCCCTTTAGGGGTGTCTGTTGTCGTTTGATCTTGTCCTGAACTCTTCACACATGTGTGGGGCCCTTCAGGGATGTCTTGTTGTTTGATCTGGTCCTGAACTCTTCACACGTGTGGGGCCCTTTAGGGGTGTCTGATGTTGGTTTACTCAGTCCTGAACCCTTCACACGTGTGGGGCCCTTCAGGGGTGTCTGATGTTGATTTACCCAGTCCTGAACTGTTGATTTACCCAGTCCTGAACCCTTCACACATGTCTGGGGCCCTTCAGGGGTATCTGATGTTGATGTACCCAGTTCTGAACCCTTTACACATGTGTAGGGCACTTCAGGGTTGTCTGGTGTTGATTTACCCAGTTCTCAACCTTCACACATGTGTCGGGCTCTTCAGGGGTGTCTGATGTTGGTTTACTCAGTCCTGAACCCTTCACACGTGTGGGGCCCTTCAGGGGTGTCTGATGTTGATTTACCCAGTCCTGAACTGTTGATTTACCCAGTCCTGAACCCTTCACACATGTCTGGGGCCCTTCAGGGGTATCTGATGTTGATGTACCCAGTTCTGAACCCTTTACACATGTGTAGGGCACTTCAGGGTTGTCTGGTGTTGATTTACCCAGTTCTCAACCTTCACACATGTGTAGGGCACTTCAGGGTTGTCTGGTGTTGATTTACCCAGTTCTCAACCTTCACACATGTGTAGGGCACTTCAGGGTTGTCTGGTGTTGATTTACCCAGTTCTCAACCTTCACACATGTGTGGGGCTCTTCAGGGGTGTCTTTTGTCATTTGATCTGGTCCTGAACAGTGTTCACATGTGTATGGCCCTTCAGGGCTGTCTGTCTGTCGTCTGATCTGGTCCTGAACCCTTCACACATGTATGGGACCCTTCAGGGCTGTCTGTCTGTTGTCTGACCTGGTCCTGAACCCTTCACACATGTAAGGGGCCCTTCAGGGGTGTCTGTTTGTCGTTTGACCCAGACTTGAGCCTGGTCGACATCATGCCAAATGCAAACACAATATGCGTTAGGCATTTTTAGTTTCTGTCATGCATATTTTATGATCTGTTGTTTCTGTGATGAATAGATCAACCACACTGGCGGTGAAAAAAGGAAAAAAAAATCTGCATCTGGACAGTCATGAAAATATCCACTCGGCACACAGTTTTCAACATTATCGAACTGTCCAAGATCCCCACATTCACATCACCATTTGCTGAAGATATTCTGACAAAAAACCCCTTCAAATTCATCGCCAGAACCATCGTCGAGGAAGAATTATGAAATCTCAAACTGTGAATGCGCCATCTTGACTTGGATCCATAATTTACTCGAGGCAATTTCATAAAATTTAAGAAAACCAAGAATTCAAACCAGATGGAAAGAAAATGGCTGAAGCCTTGTTCTGAAACCAGATGTATGACAATTTGGGGTCAAGGCTGTTAGAAATTGTATTATGCGGGTGCAAAATTCAAACACTCAAGCTGGTCGTCAGCTGCTGCCACTGGCTGTTGGTTCTGTTTGGCGACTCCTGACGACGCTGGTTAATGAATGCCTGTGTATAAATTATCTCTTTCTTTCTCTCTCTCTCTCCCTCCCTCTCCTCTCTCTGTGTCTCTCCCCCTCTCTCACTCTCACTCTCTCTCCCTCCCCCCCCACCCCCACCCGCTCTCTCTTATTCTACATGTGTGTGTGTGGTACATGATGTGTGTGTGCAGTGCAAATGTCTACGTTGTTCTGGGTGACCACTCTGGCCACCTGTCTCTCCACCTCTCCCCCCCCCCTCCCACCCCTTCTCTTGCTCTCTTCTCCTCCCCCCCCCCCCCCTCACTCTCTCTCTTATTCTACATGTGTGTGTGTGTGGTGCGTGATGTGTGTGTGCAGTGCAAGTGTCAACATTGTTCCAGGCGACCACCCTGGCCACATCTATCTCTCTCTCTCTCTCTCCCTCTCCCTCTCTTCCTCTCTCCCTCCCACTTCCCCCCCTATTGTCCCTCTCTATCGCTTATTCAACATGTGTGTGTGGTGCGTGATGTGTGTGTGCAGTGCAATTGTCAGCGTTGTTCCGGGCAACCACCCTAGCCACCTCTGCCTCCCTCCCTCTCCCCCACCCCTCCCTCTCTCACCCACCTCTCTCTGTCCCTCCCTCTTCCCCCTCTATCCCTCTCTTTCTCTTATTCTATATGTGTGTGTGTGGTGCATGATTTGTGCGTGCAGTACAAGTGTCGACGTTGTTCCGGGCAACCACGCTGGCCACCACCCTGATGGACCAGTACATGAAGATGACGGCCACCGACTTCGTGCGACAGGCCGTGCAGCAGGGGGTGCAGAAAATCATGGAGCTCAAGCACTCCTGTGAGGTCTGTACACTGCTCTTGCTCTTCTGCTCTGTGTGTGTGTGTGTGTGTGTGTGTGTGTGAGAAAATCATGGAGCTTAAGCATTCCTGTGAGGTATATACACTGCTCTTCCGCTGTGTGTGTGTGTGTGTGTGTGTGTGTGTGTTTGTGTGTGTGAGAGAAAATCATGGAGCTCAAGCACTCCTGTGAGGTCTGTACACTGCTTTTCCATTGTGTGTGTGTGTGTGTGTGTGTGTGTGTGAGAAAATCATGGAGCTCAAGCACTCCTGTGAGGTCTGTACACTGCTCTTCTGCTCTGTGTGTGTGTGTGTGTAAGTGTGTGTCTGTCTGTGTGTGGGAGGGGGTTGGGGTGGGGTAGGGGGGGGTTGTGTGTGTGTGTGGGTGGGTGGGTGGGGTGGGGGGCTTTGGGGGGGTGTTTGTGTGTGTTGTAAGGCTGAAGATTATGGAGCTCAAACACTCCTGTGAGGTCTGTACACTCCTCATCCACTGGTTTTGTGTGTGTAAGTGTGTGTGTGTGTGTGTGTGTGTGTGTGAGAGAGAGAGAGAGAGAGAGAGAAGGGAGGTGGGGAAGGGTATGCAGCATGCTGCAGTAACTAAAGTTCCAACACAAACCCAACTACAGCAGACTGGTTTCTGTTTGACTGGCAGTGAGAGCGGTCAGCTGACTGCCCAGTTTAAATAAGTTTTTGATCCCTTCCTGTGAGTGTCTGCACATTGCCGGTGATGTCAGTGTCCTTGTCACCTAAATCCTCTTCACCCAGATCATGTGGGTCATCGAAGGAGGGGAGGTTACTGTGTTTAGGAAAAATCAAAATGCAGTGGCTCCAGTCCATTCAGACAGGATTTTTAAAATTCCGCTTTTTTTGCTGCTCCGTCTTGGCCCCATCCCCGCAGTTAATGCATTTGCAGTGCAACGAAGAGATACATAGATAGATCACTAAGGCACCTGCACATGCCTCTGTAAAAATGCATACACATGTCCTCATGGAAATTCTTATCAGCATAATGAGCACTGTTGACAGGTCTTTGTGTACATCACTAACACACATGTACACACAAACACACACACACATATATATATATATATATATATATACACATGTCCACATGAAAATTATGATGAGCATAATTAGCATAGGTGAGAGGTGTGTGTGTGTGTGTGTGTGTGTGTGTGTGTGTGTGTGAATCACCAACACTCATGCACACATATATACACAAATGCATGTGATAACATGTCCACATGAAAATTATGATGAGCATACAGTGAGCACTGCGTGACAGATGTGTGTATATCACCAGCACTCATGCACACATATATACACAAATGCATGTGATAACATGTCCACATGAAAATTATGATGAGCATAATGAGCACTGGTGAGAGGTCTGTGTGTGTGTATCACCAACACTCATGCACACATATATACACAAATGCATGTTATACACATGTCCACACGAAAATAATGATGAGCATACAATGAACACTGTATGACAGGTGTGTGTGTGTATATCACTAACACTCATGCACACATAATTATATACACTAATGCATACACATGTCCACATGAAAATTATAATGAGCACTGGTGACAGGTGTATGTGTGTCTCACTAAAACTCATGCACTAATACATATGTACACAAATACATATACATATTCACATGAAAATTGCGATGAGCATAATGAGCAGTGGTGACAGGTGAGTGTGTGTATCACTAACACTCATGCACACATAATTATATACACTAATGCATACACACGTCCACATGAAAATTATAATGAGCACTGGTGACAGGTGTATGTGTGTCTCACTAAAACTCATGCACTAATACATATGCACACGAATACATACACATATTCACATGAAAACTGCGATGAGCATAATGAGCTGTGGTGACAGGTGTGTGTGTGATGTGTGTGTCACCAGTTGAACCCTGCCTTGTTGGAGGGGGCAACAGACTCCAAGAACAACACGGAGACGTTGCTGTCACTGCTGCACTCCATGCTGGAGGACATCTTCAAGGCTGTCGACTTCTGTCCTGTGTACGTCCACCCACCTCCTGTCCAGCTCATGTTCATCTCTCGTCTTGATACACTTTCATGTCTTGTTTTGATGTGTTTACTTATTTTGTTTATTTTGTATGATTATTCATTTCCATTTTTTTGTTAACTCATTCTACTCCAGGCATGAGTTAACTGGTACCGTGATTACTGTCCCTGTGGACCTGGTATTGGTATTCTCGTACCAATACACTTTTCTGATTTCGTTTATTATTGCTTGATACTGTTTGTGTTATAAACTGAGCCGACGGGCGCAATAGCTGAATGGTTAAAGTGTTGGACTTTCAGTCTGAGGGTGCTGGGTTCGATAATGGCACCTGGTGGGTGAACGGTGGAGATTTTTTTGTCTCCCAGGTCAACATATGTGCACACCCCTAAACCCCCTTTGTGTGTATACGCAAGCAGAAAGTCAAATACGCACGTTAAAGATCCTGTAATCCATGTCATTGTTCATTGGGTTCTGGAAACAAGAACATACCCAGCATGCACACCCCCCAAAATGGAGTATGGCTGCATACATGGCGGGGTAAAAACGGTCACGCATGTAAAAGCCCACACGTGTACATACGAGTGAATGTGGGAGTTGCAGCCCACGAACGCAGAAGAAGAAGAAGAAGAAACTGAGCTGTTTGTGGAATGCGGAAGCATGAAAATGAAGCATTGTATGACCTATTAAATCAACAAATCTCCATTGATTTTCGCTGTTTTAGTGAACAGTCCTGGAAGCATGAAAATGAAGCATTGTATGACCTATTAAATCAACAAATCTCCATTGATTTTCGCTGTTTTAGTGAACAATCAAATGTTTTTTTTTTTACTGCAGTGGTCTCATGTAGTGCTGATCAAGGGGAGTTGTAGGAGGCATGTAGCTGTGGGGCAGAAGGAGTTGATGTTTACGGCAAACATAAGTCAGGCGCTCGAGGCCTCACCACGTTGGGTCTGTGCATTGATTAGATATCTGCTTCATGTTTTTTGGGTTTTTTTTGTTTTCTTGAAACTGAAACTAAAACTGAAAGTGATGTACGAATATATTTGTTCAAACAATACTTTAAGCTGTGTACACACGACAGGTGGGAAGCAAAGAAAAGCTTGCTTTGTGCAGCAGCAGTCTACATGCTGGGGGACTTGGGTATAAATAGGATCCCGCTTTATGGAAATTCTGTTCCTCTTTTCTGTCTCTGGCTTTTAATTTTTCTCTTTCTGTCGTCTCTTCCTTTCTGTGTTTTCTGCGTCGCTGGTCCATGCAGCTATATATTGTTTTTTTTTTAATAATAATAATAATGATAATAATGGATGCTTATATAGCACACTATCCAGAAATCTGCCCTAGGTGCTTTACAAAAACACTTTCGTTTACATGACACATTACATCAATGTTACATACATACATATACACACGCACATATACACACTCAAATACACATTCATATACATGCATGTAGTTATGTACACATACATTTGTCTACACGCATAGTCAAGCATAGCAAACGCACATTTTTTTCTAGAAAGCTTTGATTTTTTTTCCTGGGCCTGATAATACGGCATATTTACTTCTTTTTTGTTGTTGTTGTTGTTGTTGTTGATTTTTTGTTATTTTGTGCTTTGAATTTTGGAAATGCCTGTTTGCAATTTCTGGTTTTATTTTTGCCTGTTGTCATGTGTATCATTGTTTATTATGTGTGATAATGTTAAGTTATTATGTTCAGTTTTGTTTTTGTTGGTTTGTTCTCTGATGGAAATTTAATGGCATGGTCAACGTCACAGACATGTCCATGGCTTATGTGCATTAATGTGACTGTATGTGTGTCTAATTTCCTTTTTCAGATTTTTTTTTTGGTCCGGTTCTGTGAGACTGATGTTTACAGTTTCAGCCCTGATTTGGACCCATGTGGTTGGCTTGGCTATAAGCAACAAAAGATAAATGTATAGAGCTTGTTCTGTGCAACAGTAGACAACATCGTTTGCATAGCCATCAAGGTTCGCATGCATTGTACATAAACGTACAGGTATCAGTGGATGGGTATGCACACATACATTAATTGATGTTGTTTTTTTGTTTGTTTTGTTTTGTTTTCAGACAACTGCGATGCAGTAGCATGAATATACAAGTATCGGTGGGTATGCACACATTCATTCATTCATTTTGCCCATCGCTCCTGGTGGAGCATAGGCCATCGACGACCCCTCGCCATCGCACTCTGTTCTGGGCTGTTCTGGCCATTCCAGTCCAGTTGGTCCCTTGCTGCTTCAGCTCTGCCTCGGTATCTCGCCTCCAGCTGTTTCGAGGCCGGCCTCTCTTCCTCTTTCCCTGCGGGTTCCAGGTCAGGGCTTGGTGTGTGATGCTGGACGCTGGCTTCCTGAGTGTGTGTCCGATCCAGCCCCACTTCCTCCGCAATATCTGCTTGGCCACTGGTTCCTGTCCCGCTCGCTCCCACACATACTCGCATTAATTTCTGTGTTTTTGGTTTTGTTTGTTTTGTTTTCAGACAACTGCGATACATCTGTTACTGCCTGCAGCGTAAAGCCAGGGCAAAGTGGCCAGACGACGACACAGTGAAGACTCGAGTGGTCAGGTTGGTGTTGTGCTTTCTTCAGTCTCTGTCGGTGGTACTCTGTTGATTTGCTCTGTGGGGGTTGGATGTCTGGTTATGTGTGTGCGTGTTTGTGTATGTGTGTGTGTATGTATGTGTGTGTGTGTTTGTGTGTGTGTGTGTGCTCAGTTGTATGTGCTTATTGTGTGTGTGTGTGTGTGTGTGTGTGTTTGTGTGTGTGTGTGTGCTCAGTTGTATGTGCTTATTGTGTGTGTGTGTGTGTGTGTGCGTGTTTGTGTATGTGTGTGTGTGTATGTATGTGTGTGTGTGTTTGTGTGTGTGTGTGTGTTTAGTTGTATGTGCTTATTGTTTGTTTCACTATGTGTCCAGATGTTTTTGTGTTATTGCAGTCTGTGAGATTGGACAATGAAGGTTTCACTTCTCTTTGTATGTCTAGCGTGATAGAGTTTGAATAAAGCGTCAGTAACAACTGCTGACCCCAGAAGCAGGACTTTTGTGATGTTAGTAAGCATGGTGATAATTATTACCATGGTGATACCCCAAGGCACAGTTTGTGGTATGTGATATTACTGGGAATTTTGTGCAGGACATGTGTCCTGATCTGTATGAGTGTTTCTAATTCATTGTGTGGTCAGTGTGGGTCGTGTTTAGAAACAGTAACATTTTATAATGATTTATGAGTATTCTGATGTCCAGTAGTCTCATGTTTGAAGTGTGGGTACTGTTGATGTGTGTTGTGATATATGAAGGAGAATGTTTTGGGTAAAAAGATGGTTATCAGGGTGTGCAGGTCAGTGGAGGCAGAGGCTGACGATGGTGCTGTGTTGTTGTGTTTTGGGGGTAAAAAGATGGTTATCAGGGTGTGCAGGTTATCGGTGGGAGTGAAGACTGACGGTGGTGTTGTGTTGTGTTTTGGGGTAAAAAGATGGTTATCAGGGTATGCAGTCAGTGGGAGTGAAGGCTGACGATGGTGGTGTGTTGTTGTGTTTTGGGGTAAAAAGATGGTAATCAGGGTATGCAGGTCAGTGGGAGTGAAGGCTGACGATGGTGGTGTGTTGTTGTGTTTTGGGGTAAAAAGATGGTAATCAGGGTGTGCAGATTATCGGTGGGAGTGAAGGCTGACGGTGGTGCTGTGTTGTGTTTTGCAGTAGTTTCATTTTTCTGCGGCTGCTGGGTCCTGCCATTGTCAACCCCAAGTCCTTCAGTCTGGTGTCAGGTGAGAAGGCACCTCCCTCCTCTGTCTTCTGCACTGATGGAGATCATAATAATGATGATGATAATGACAATATCAGTGATAAGGACGATGCTGATAATAGTTTATAATGATGATACTACTACTACTACTACCACTACTACTGCTACTCTGCTACTACTGGTAAAGTGTGTTTGTGTGTGTGATTATATTTTTATGTATAAACTTTCTTAACTTGCGCTTACCCTACTCATCTTGACCTTCTTTATATTTTGTTTTACTATTTGCACATGGTGAACAGTGAATTTTTGTACCTTAGAACAAACAATAATCCAATCTTGAGCCTACGGGAAAAAAAAAAGAAATGAAGGAAAAAAGAAGATAATTAGCATGTACTTAGTAATGAATTTTATGCAGAAACAAAGCAAAACACTTACACACCAGTCATTCACACGTATTCATCTCTCTGATTCGAAGGGTTGAAAGACAAAACTTATGAACATGCGTAAATAGAAAGCTGAAAATAACTGAACGCCAGAAAGAGAGAGGGCACCATCAGGGAAGAATGAGTTTGGAAAGAGGTAGGTTTTAACTCTTTCACTGCCATAGGTGATTGTAGTCAGCCAGACAGTTCACTGCCACTGTTCACTGTTTGACTTTAGTGGACGTTGAGCAGTCAAGTTGAAAGGACCCTTCATCAGATTTAACAGAGCATGACAGCTGCAGCCAGTTTCAGGCGCAGTAGAACAAGGACTAACCTTTGCCTCCCAGACAAAGTTTGAAGTGAACAAGTCTGTTGCTTTCTCTTTCATTGGAGCTGTCATCTGGAACTAACTCCCTTATTCTGTCCGACACACTCAGTCTTTGTCTTCAATCAAATCAGCCCCCAAAACTCACCTTTTCCACAGTTGTTATCATTAGTTTTCCCGCCCTGTGTGTCTGTCTTCGATTGTTGGTGGGTGGAGAGAGGAATGGGGCTGTATTGGTATGAATGCCGGTGTGTGTGTGTGTGTGTGTGTGTGTGTGTGTGTGTGTGAGTGTGTGAGACCTGTTTATTTTGTGATGCATATAGGCAAATGAATGTTATAAAGTGTATCTGCATCAATGTAGGTATATGTAATTATATTTGTAAACGCTCTGAGCTCTCCAGAGATAGGGCGTCCAAATATTAATTATTATTATTATTATTATTTTGACATGAACCAAATTGTGTGACTTGAAGAATCGAGTTTGGGGAGTGTTGTTCACATGGAAACTTGGAAGTGAAAGAGTTAAGTCCAGACTTGAAAGAGGGAAGTCGTTCCAAGTGCTATGTACAAAGACAGAGAAAAAGCTGTTGCAGACTGTGGAGTGTTTGAATCTGGGGGAATTCTGTCGGGATTTTTTTTTTTACAATTATCATCCATCAAAATGGATGCATTTGATTTGCGTTAACTGTTTTCTGGACAAGGTTACTTCCCTTGTCATGTTTATACCAGGGACGCACCACCGAAACATGTATAATCAGCAATCATACAAAGGGCAAAGAAGTGAAGAAAATGTCTTTTTTTTTTGACATGCCAGTTTCACACAAAATGTGTCAGCACTTCAAAGAGTGGTTTAAATTTTTTTTTTTTTTTTTTTTTTTTTTTTGTCAGGATTTTTTCCCCCCTCTTCAAAAAACAATGTGGAGAAGGGAAATAATTTGACCATATAGTAAGGTGAACTGAACTGAAATACAGTACTGTATGTGTGTCTGTGTGTGTCTGTGCTGGGTATGTGTGACTGTGTATGTATTTATGTGTTCGTTTGTGTATGTATATGTGTGTGTGTGTGTGTGTGTGTGAGTGTGTGTGTGTGTGTGTGTGCTGGGCATGTGTGACTGTGTATATATTTATGTGTTCATTTGTGTATGTCTGAATGCATGGTGTGTGTGTGTGTGTATGTGTGCGTGTGTGTGTGTGTGTGTGTGTGTGTATGCGTGGTGTGTGTGTGTGTGTGTGTGCAGAGAACCCCTCAGAGACAGCGTCACGCACACTGAAGCTGGTGGCCAAAGTGATCCAGATGTTGGCCAACCTGGTGGAGCCAGGACCCAAGGTTCGAACCCTTCACTCCTCCATGGCAGCTGTCTACATAATTTATGATAATGATAACAGTACAGTTTTAAATGTACTTTCAAACATCTCAGAATGCTTTACAGTTATACGTCAGTCAGACAGTATCCACACAACAACACAGACACACACACATGCACACGCACACACACACACATGCACACACACACACACACACGCTCACAAAAACACATACACACACACTGGCACACACGCTGGCATGCATACTCACATGCACAAACACGCATGGACGAAATAAGTCTGGATCCATAGAATACAGATATCACTGCATCAATCCTTTCACTGCTGACATTCTGTTACTCTGGGTGCTGAGAACATTTCCAAAAAAATGAAAAAAAAATCTTGTTTGTAATCTTGGTTCAGTGGTATCTCTCAAACTATTGATTGTTATGATAGTAATAAACGTTTATACCTCACCATACTGCGTTTTTACTGTCTGCACTCTCAGAAATAACCATCGTAATGCGATTTAAGCATAATAGACACACAGAGACACACACACACACTCCAGTGATAATGGTTTGAGGCATCAGGGTTTGCTCACTCGAGGTGTGAATGGATACCTGACTTTGGTTCTGGAACATTTAAACAGCAGGAGAGGATAAGGCCCCCCCTTCCTGTGCCAAGCCCTAGACACAGTGGGTATGAATTCATTGCCTCTGTGGTTTTTGAAGGGATATGGGACTTTTAACCTTGTTGAAACCGGGATAGATCTTGAAAGAAAGAGCAGAGTAGGGCTCTGTGATGATGTCTCAAGCCTGCAGTTTTAGCTTCTCAAGGAGGTGTCACTGTGTTCAGACTGATCCATGTACTCCACACCACATCAGCTAGGCAGATGCCTGACAGTAGCATAACCCAAGGCACTTGTCAGGCCTTTAGTGCATGCATATACATTTGTGTACCTGTCAGAGTGGATTTCTTGTACAGACTTTTGCCAGAGGATAACACTTTTGTCACCATGTGTTCTTTTTCAGTGCACCAAGTGCATGCTGCACACAGAACCTCGGTTTATCCTCTTATCCAAATGACTAGGTGCTCAGTCATTTTCCATTCAGACTGTGGGGGTGAGAGCAGGATTTGAATCCAGTTCCTCATGGACTCTGTATTGGCATTGTAACTATTCTGCCACCTTGCTGAAGTCTGTAACATTCTCCACAGCAGCAGCATCTGAATTCCCATTCTTGACCATCCTCATTGAAGGATAAGAAAGTGGTGGCAGTGAATATTTGTGATGACCATGTGATGGTGGTGTGTGTTCACATACTGTACACGATGTGATAATGGTGTGTGTTGACACGCTGTACGCAGTGTGATGACCGTGTTAATGGTGGTGTGTGTTGACACATTGTACACAATGTGATGGTGGTGTGTGTTGACACATTGTACACAATGTGATAGTGGTGTGTGTTGACACGCTGTACACAATGTGATGGTGGTGTGCGTTGACACATTGTACACAATGTGATAGTGGTGTGTGTTGACACGCTGTACACAATGTGATGGTGGTGTGCGTTGACATGCTGTACGCAATGTGATGGTGGTGTGTGTTGACACACTATACACGGTGTGATAACAGGAACAGTTCATGGAGGCTGTCCATCCCTTCATCAGGAAGAACAGAGAACGCATGATAGCTTACCTCGATGAGTTGTCGGTGAGTGTGTGTGCATGTCTTTCCTTGTGTGTGTGTGTGTGTGGTTGTGGTTGTGTGGGTATATGTATGTTTGCTCCAGTATGTATGTGTGTGTGTGCTTGTGCTTCTTTTTGTGTGAGTGTATGTTTGTCCACTCGTGTTTCTGTCTCTCCGTGTGTATGCGTTTGTGTCCACACAAAAACACATTAATGCAGGAGAGTGTATTTTCGCTGATGTGACCTGCACGTTTATTACAGGTTTCTGTGTTAGTTGATTATTATCTGTAATAGTTAACGCTGTTATTCGTGGCAGTATTTCTGTGACAGTTATGTTATTGTCTGTAGCAGTATATATCTGTGACATTTATCTGTGACAGATATGAAATTGTTGGTAGTAGCATATATCTGCGACAACACGTTACTGTTTGCCGCAGTGTTTCTGTGACAACACATTACTGTATGCC
Source organism: Babylonia areolata (assembly GCF_041734735.1). NCBI lineage: Eukaryota > Metazoa > Mollusca > Gastropoda > Neogastropoda > Buccinidae > Babylonia > Babylonia areolata. Next base: position 44,951,171 of record NC_134880.1, read on the forward strand.
GCAGTGTATCTGTGACAGCTGGTTACTGTTTTCTGCAGTGTATCTGTGACAGCGTTACTGTTTGCTGCAGTGTATCTGTGACAGCGTTACTGTTTTCTGCAGTGTATCTGTGACAACACATTACTGTATGCCGCAGTGTATCTGTGACAGTTGGGTTACTGTTTTCTGCAGTGTATCTGTGACAGCGGTTACTGTTTTCTGCAGTGTATCTGTGACAGCGTTACTGTTTTCTGCAGTGTATCTGTGACAGTTGGGTTACTGTTTTCTGCAGTGTATCTGTGACAGCGTTACTGTTTTCTGCAGTGTATCTGTGACAGCGTTACTGTTTTCTGCAGTGTATCTGTGACAACACATTACTGTATGCCGCAGTGTATCTGTGACAGCGTTACTGTTTTCTGCAGTGTATCTGTGACAGCGTTACTGTTTGCCGCAGTGTATCTGTGACAGCGTTACTGTTTTCTGCAGTGTATCTGTGACAGCGTTACTGTTTTCTGCAGTGTATCTGTGACAGCGTTACTGTTTTCTGCAGTGTATCTGTGACAACATGTTACTGTTTGCTGCAGTCAGTGTATCTGTGAGAACTGTTTGCTGCAGTCATTGTATCTGTGACAACTGTTTGCTGCAGTCAGTGTATCTGTGACAACTGTTTGCTGCAGTCAGTGTATCTGTGACAACTGTTTGCTGCAGTCAGAGTATCTGTGACAACATGTTACTGTTTGCCGCAGTGTACCTGTGACACCATGTTACTGTTTGCTGCAGTCAGTGTATCTGTGAGAACTGTTTGCTGCAGTCATTGTATCTGCGACAACTGTTTGCTGCAGTCAGTGTATCTGTGAGAACTGTTTGCTGCAGTCAGAGTATCTGTGACAACTGTTTGCTGCAGTCAGAGTATCTGTGACAACATGTTACTGTTTGCCGCAGTGTATCTGTGACAACATGTTACTGTTTGCTGCAGTCAGTGTATCTGTGTCAACTGTTTGCTGCAGTCATTGTATCTGTGAGAACTGTTTGCTGCAGTCATTGTATCTGTGTCAACTGTTTGCTGCAGTCATTGTATCTGTGAGAACTGTTTGCTGCAGTCATTGTATCTGTGTCAACTGTTTGCTGCAGTCAGTGTATCTGTGACAACTGTTTGCTGCAGTCATTGTATCTGTGACAACTGTTTGCTGCAGTCAGTGTATCTGTGAGAACTGTTTGCTGCAGTCAGTGTATCTGTGACAACTGTTTGCTGCAGTCAGTGTATCTGTGACAACTGTTTGCTGCAGTCAGTGTATCTGTGACAACTGTTTGCTGCTGTCAGTGTATCTGTGACAACTGTTTGCTGCAGTCAGTGTATCTGTGAGAACTGTTTGCTGCAGTCAGTGTATCTGTGACAACATGTTACTGTTTGCTGCTGTCAGTGTATCTGTGACAACATGTTACTGTTTGTCACACTGTATCTGTGACAACATGTTACTGTTTGCCACACTGTATCTGTGACAACATGTTACTGTTTGCCACAGTGTATCTGTGACAACATGTTACTGTTTGCCACACTGTATCTGTGACAACATGTTACTGTTTGCCACACTGTATCTGTGACAACATGTTACTGTTTGCCACACTGTATCTGTGACAGCGTGTTACTGTTTGCCACAGTGTATCTGTGACAGCGTTACTGTTTGCCACAGTGTATCTGTGACAACATGTCAGTGTTTGCCGCAGTGTATCTGTGACAGCGTGTTACTGTTTGCCACAGTGTATCTGTGACAACATGTCACTGTTTGCCGCAGTGTATCTCGGAACTGCGGACGGGCATGAGCGCCATGTCACCGGGCGACATTGCCCGGGAGCTGGCGGTGATTCACCAGCTGTGCGTCTACCACATGGGGGAGCTGCGAGACCAGTCGGACAGACAGGTGACCTTGGGTGTATGTACATCAGGGCTGGCTGCGGGTGGACGTGCCTGTGTGAATCTGATCCACAATTGTTGTTCATTTCCTGAGGGGAAAGGCATAACTCATTCAGCCCTGGGGTGTTTGCATCCTCGGCATGATTCCATGTGCCACCATATTGTTGTGGGGGAAAATAACACGGAAAATGTACTGTTTTTCCTGTGGATTACATGTGGACACATCCAGAAACAGTGCAGAAGTTAGTTCCTTTTCCTTGTGATTTATGCGATTGTAGGAATGTGAAAACAGTTTTAATGTGACAAATTTTGATGCCAGAGCAGTGCTCAGGCGCAGGGCTGAATGGGTTAAACAAAGATGTTATACCAATAAAATGAGTATCCCATATGGAGGATTGTCTTTACGCGTAGGTGTGACAGTGTCAGAATAAAAATTAGATTTTCCAAAAAATAAGACTTTGTATTTGTCATACTGCCGCATTCACTCAACTCGAGCTCACACGACAGATAGACTCACACACAATGTTCAAGTTCAAATGAATAAAGTAACACAGCCACACCATACAGGAAATCTTCCCTTTACAATAAGCACATTATGACAACCAAACTTAGTGTCATGACAATATTGCTAGACGAAGATTCTCTTCTCAAGAAAACAATACTCCTCTTCCAGCACAGCACACATTGTGCATGAACTTTTGTATTTCTTTGTAGTTTATGAGCGTAAGTTGCTGTACTTGTTACTTGAATGGTTTGATATTTTCTTTTGATGTCATGTTTTAAATCAGTACATTTTTTGCTTTGTGTATTCATATGTATATAGCTCATATTATGAGTGTGTGTGTGTGTTTGTGTTGGTGTAAGTGTGGGTGGAAGTTTGTCTGTGTGGGTTGTGCTTTGACAAGAGTATGTGCGAAGCTCTGAACGTCCATGAATATCTGAACATCTGCACACCCTGTTACATAGTAACAAGGATGGGTGTGCAGGTTATTCACTTCTGTTCATTTCCCTTGTGTCTTGAAATGTTATATTCTTTTCACCTAAATATATTTTTTTTTACCTGATGATTTATCTGTGCTTGGTGATCAGAGAAGGGTGTTGTACTGGTTATCCATGTGTTTTTTTTTGTTTTCACATCACATTTATTTGTGGACAAGCATTTCTTCTTCTTCTGCGTTCGTGGGCTGCAACTCCCACGTTCACTCGTATGCACATGAGTGGGCTTTTATGTGTATGACCATTTTTACCCCGCCATGTAGGCAGCCATACTCCGTTTTCGGGGGTGTGCATGCTGGGTATATTCTTGTTTCCATAACCCACCGAACGCTGACATGGATTACAAGATCTTTAACGTGCGTATTTGATCTTCTGCTTGCATATACACACGAAGGGGGTTCAGGCACTAGCAGGTCTTCACATATGTTGACCTGGGAGATCGTAAAAATCTCCACCCTTTACCCACCAGGCGCCGTCACCGTGATTCGAACCCAGGACTCTCAGATTGACAGTCCAATGCTTTAACCACTCGGCTATTGCGCCCGTCATTGACAAGCATTTGAATGAGCCAGAAGAAATATTTCCTGTTCTGATAGTTTGAAGCAGACAACAGAGTGCTCTGAAGTGAACTGAATTGTTCACCCTGGCACCAGTCACTGTCCGCGTCCTGTCTTGTGCTGTGCGTGTTTTGAAGTGAACTGAATTGTCCCCCTTTGCACCATTCACTGTCCCCCTGTCCTGTGCTGTCCTGTCCTGTCCTGTCCTGTCCTGTGTTTGTTATGAAGTTAACTGAATTGCCTCCCCACGCCCCCCCTTCCCCCCCCCCCTTCCCCCATACGCCCCCCAGCACCATTCACTTTCCCCCTGTCCTGTCCTGTGTGTTTTGAAGTGAGATGATTTGTCCCCCGCTGGCACCATTCACTTCGCCCCTGTCCCGTCCTTTCCTGTGCTTGCAGAAGCAGACAACAGAGTGTTTTGAAGTGAACTGAATTGTTTCCCTGGCACCATTCACTGTCCCCCTGTCCTGTGCTGTCCTTTCCTGTCCTGTCCTGTGTTTTCCTGTCTGTCCTGTCCTGTGTTTTCCTGTCCTGTGCTGTCCTGTGATTGTTATGAAGTGAGCTGAACTGTTCCCCGGGCACCATTCACTGTCCCCCTGTTCTGTGCTGTCTTGTCCTGTGCTGTGCTGTCCTGTCCTTTCCTGTGCTGTGCTGTCCTGTCCTGTGCTGTGCTGTGCTGTGCTGTGCTTGCAGTCCTCCATAGTGAACTGAATTGTCACCCCTGGCAACATTCACTGTCCCCATGTCCTGTGCTGTCCTGTCCTGTCCTGTGCTGTCCTGTCCTGTCTTGTGCTGTCCTTTCCTGTTCTGTCCTGTGTTTTCCTGTCCTGTCCTGTCCTGTGATTGTTATGAAGTGAACTGAACTGTCCCCCGGGCACCATTCAATGTCCCCCTGTCCTGTGCTGCCCTGTCCTGTCCTGTCCTGTGCTGTGCTGTGCTGTGCTTGCAGTCCTCCGCAGTGAACTGAATTGTCCCCCCTGGCACCATTCACTGTCCCCCTGTCCTGTGCTGTGTGTGCAGCCGTCCCTGCGCCGGCTGATCGCGGTGACGGAGGTGCTCACCAACCACAAGAAGCAGTACCTGGGCGACACGTGACACAGGTCCTCCCCCTCCCCTCCCCCCCAACAACCCCCCACCTTCTCACCGCCCACCACCACCACCACAGTCACCACCACCACTACTACTACTACTACTACTGCCCAAGAGACCTCAGTCACCGTGGAGACTGCCGCGTCTCCTGTCTCCAGCAATACTACTGCGCCACTACCACCACCACCACCACCCTTGTCTTCTCTACCTGTGCCATAGACTGTGAGGTGTGTGAGGGTGGGTGGTAGGTGGGGTGTGGGGGGTGGGGCAGTGTGTGGTGGGCTGCCTCTCACCTTGGGGAACTGTTGCCTGGGGGGGATCTTTCCCAGGGGGAAATATTCAGCTTAGGGGAGAACTTCACCTGCAAGAGCCTTCACCTGGGGGAGTCTCAACTAGGGGGCTGGAACCTTCACATGGGGGAACCTTCAGTGAGGGGAACCTTCACCTGAGGGAATCTCAGCTGGGAAATCTTCACCTGGGGGAACTTTCTTCCATGGAAATCTTCACCAGGGAAAATCATCACCTGGGGGAATCTTCACCTTTGGGAATCTTCACCTGGGGAAACTTTCATCCAGGGAAATCTTCACCATGGGAAATCTTCATCTGGAGGAATCTTCACCTGGGGGATTCTCACCTGGGGGAATCTTCACCAGAGGAAGTCTCACCTGGGTGGAAATGCTCACCTGGGGGGCATGGGGTGGCGGTGGGGGGGTGTCCAGTCCTGACACCACCCTCACCCAGCTATCACTCTTGGGAGAGAATAGACCAGAAGACTTCTTTGGAGAAGACAGTGGATTCATTTGCAACTTGTGTGTGTGTGTGTGTGTGTGTGTGTTTATGCATGTGCGTAAATCTATGAGTGTGTGTGTGTTGTGTGTGTGTGTGTGTGTGTGTGCATGCATGTGTGTGTGTGTGTGTGTGTGTGTGGCCATTATCAGCAGAGGTGCCAGCATCTGTGGCGTGTTCTTTCTGCAGTTCCGGACACACTCCTGACAAGCGTATTCTGTACCCGTACCCTGAAGAAACCTCTCTGTGCAACCAAACATGTGGCGGCAATATACATAGAGACGCCCTGGCGTGATGGCCAGCTTCTGTGGTTTCAGGGTTATTTTTTTTTTGTACCACTGTTAGCACAAACTTGTCAGAGTCACACATGTGGGTTTTCTTGCTATATGTGTGTGTGTGTGTGTGTTTGTGGGTGCGCAAAAATACAGTCTGCACATATGTGTAACCATTCGGTCTCCTCCTTCCCACCGCATCGGGGTTTTTTGTTGTTTTTTTTTGTTTGTTTTTGTTTTTTTCTCCACTTTGACAACTGTTGCAAGCGATACAAAGGTGTGTTCTTTTCATGACTCTCCAATAACTGAAACTGTTCTAGTGGCCATGTGATTTGCGTGCCATTGGAAATAAGTGAACCAACTGTTAGTCAGTGGTTTTTTGGGGGGGCTGGGGATGGGATGGATGCATGCTTCACTAACCTTTAATTAAATTTCATCCCCCCCCCCCCCCCCATGGCCCCTCCTGGCCCCCTCCCCCCATTTGTGTGTGTATGTAGGTGGTGAGGTTTGAACCTGGTTCTCTGTGAGAACAGTTGTTTTACCGAGTGTCGTTGTCACACCTTGCCAGCAGATATGTGTGTGTGGACTGTGATTCAAGTTTGTCCTGTGTGTTGTTTTTGGCATCTGTGACCTGACCTGTCCTTACCTGAGGTGTGGGAGGGGGAAGAAATGACTGTTGTCATGGTGACACTGAGGTGTGTACACACAGACAGACAGGTGTGTTTGTCATGTGGGGGAGTGTCTGAAGGACTGGTTTTGCGACAGGAGTTTGAATCCTTGGTGATTTGTCACTTTGTAGGTGTGTGTGTGAGTGTTGCGAATGTGTGTGAGTGTGAATTTTCTTTGTGTGTGTGAGTGTTGTGAATGTGTGTGAGTGTGAATTTTCTTAAGTGAGAGTGTGTGTGAATGGTGTGAATGTGTGTGTGTGTGTGTGTGTGTGAGGAGAGCAAACACAGGAGTGTCACGTGCCATTGTATGTAAAGCAGTATGTGAACAGAGCATGACGGAACTGGTCACTGGTTGTAGATGGGAACTGGCGTTGTCTGTGTGCCCCATGATGACGCACCGCTGAGAGGAACGACAGGCAAGCTTCTCTCCCCATTATCATCATCATTTTCATCATCAACATCATTATCCACATTATCATTTTCATCATCAGCATGAACATCGTCATCATTATCCACATCATCATCACCAGTACCACAGCCTGACGCTCTGTGCAACAAGGGAGGCTGACAAATCTTTGGACACTTTACTTTCACATTGTCTTTTTTTTTTTTTTTTTTTTTTAGTATAGCATGTTCTTTTGAAGATGGCTTATATATATATATATATATATATATATATATAAACTTTGTACTCTCTTTGTCTTTATGACGCCAGTTATTTATTTGATGATTTCCTCACCCCGCGAGAAGGGAACAGTTTTAAAAAAGAACCATAACAGAACTGCCCACAACTCAGCTAAGTATAGCATGTCACTTTTTGGTGGTGTTTTTCTTTTTTTTTTCTTTTTTTGATACTTGCTTGGCAGTGGGTTTATTGTGTCTTGAGCGGGGAAGTAAGGTATGTGTGTGGGGGTGGATGGGTAGTGGAGGGGTGTATATTGTGCCCTGGTACACAGTGCAGGGACCACCAGAAAACACCTGTGAGTGGAACAACAGTAACAACAACCACACATGACTGCCCACAGAAAAGAAAAGCTGAGACCACAGATAAAATGCAAACAACAACATCAATAACAAAATCTGTTTTTTATTCTCCTTGGTGATCACTACTTTTAGCAGTGAAAGCTCAAAGCTCCCTTTGAAACACTCTCCCCCTATGCACACACACACACACACACGCACACATGGTGCTAAGTCACATGCTGAGTGTGGTCAGTACACAGCACTCCCTCCCTGTGTGTGTGGTCAGTCCCTTACCGCCTGGTGGACAGTGGTCAGCAGTGTCGCGTCAGTCTGTCACCATTTGTGTGTGAGACTTGGTCACCAGACACAGACCCTCCACCATCACTGGACAGAAAAAGCAGTCAGAGTGCTCCAGGGTCTGCTGAGTTCTCTATGTCTCTCCAATGTTTGCTGGTGTCACCCCATCCTCTGTCAACAAGTCTGAGGTCTCTCTGTCTCTCCACTGTTTGTTGGTGTCACCCCATCGTCTGTCAACAAGTCTGAGGTCTCTCTGTCTCTCCACTGTTTGCTGCCAGTTCTTCATGGGCTGTCCCTTGTGTTGGGTGTCAGGCAGCCTGCAGTACCTGTCTGTCAGGTCGCTGTCAGTGACAGTCATGCAGACAACAGTGACATTCGCAGAGAACTCCTCATGTCTGTGTGAAACAAAAACCTGGCAAGAAAGTGTGTGTGTGTGTGTGTGTGTAGGGGGAAAAAAGCAAAGAAAGAACACCGTTGAAAAAAAGCACACTTGGAAGATGTGTTCATGCAAGAATATTGTTTTGATCATTGAAGGAGTGAGTGCGATGCATAAGTGAAATATGTGGGGATAGATTTGTGTGGGTGCGAAGTATAAATGACAAAGAAAACTGCTAGGAAAACTGGGTGGAAGTCTTTATGAAGAATTTTTTTGAACATTTTTTTTGTTTGTTTTTTTTGTTGTTGGACTGTTGAAGGAGTAAGTCAGATGTGCGTAAGAGAAATTGTGAAGAGGGTGGTGGGTGTGGGTGTGTTAATGAGATTACAGTCGCCTTTTGACGTGTTTTAAATGATGCGAATAGTCACCACCAAGCCCTCCCTCTCTTCAGACTTCGATCACGTCACCACAAGACATCTACCTTACTGTCACACAGTGTCAGCAGCATCATGTGTTCATCACTGACTGTGTTCGGGGACAAGGTGTAATACCGCTATGGCTGATTTTTTGCTGGGAGAGCGGAACGAATTGTGTGAAAAGTGTTCTTGGAACAGATGCACTGCTACAGTATGTTTACGGCAAGGAGAGCAGAACAAACTGTGTGAAAAGTTTCTGGGAAGAGATGTTCTGCTACTACAGGACATACAGCTGTGACTAGGAGAGCTGGACAAAGTGTGTGAAACAGGTGTACCACTAAGGCACATTTATAGCTGTGAGAATGAGCAAACCATGTGAAAAGTGTTCTGAAACAAGTGTACAGCTAGGGTACATCTATACTATAGCTAGGAGTGTGAACAAACCATGTGAAAAGTAATCTTGGAACAGATGTACCATTACAGGACATTTATAGCTAGAAGAGCAGAACAAACTGTGTGAAACTTGTTCTGAAACAGATGTACCGCTAGGGTACATCTATAGCTGAGAGTGGAACAGACCTGTGGAAAGTGATATCGGAACAGATGTACCGCTACAGGACATACAGTTAGGAGAGCAGAAAAAACTGTGTGAAACTTGTTCTGAAACAGATGTACCACTAGGGTACATCTGTAGCTGAGAGTGGAACAAACCTGCGAAAAGTGATATCGGAACAGATGTACCGCTACAGGACATACAGTTAGGAGAGCAGAACAAACTGTGAAAAGTGATCTTGGAACAGATGTACTGCTACAGTACCTTTATGGCTGGGAGTGAGGAACAAACCATGTGAAATTTTTTTGGGGGAATAGATGTACCGCTACAGTACATTTATGGCAAGGAGTTTTGAACAAACTATGTGTCAGAAATAATGTTCTGGGAACAGATGTATCGTTGCAGTATGTTTATAGGTAGGAGTCCGGAACAAACTGCGTGAACATTGTGTTCTGAAATACTTTTCTGCAGAGATTGCAAAAAGTTAAGGACCACTTCATAAAAGCAGACAGATTTTCATAAAATGCTTTAAAAAATCAAGAAAGATTTAAATCATGCAGGCAGTGAGCAGGCTGTACCACTGACCTTTCATTGAAAACACGGATGGCTGTTTCAGGCACACATGCACTGCAAACAGCTTGGAAAATTCATTTGGAAAAAAATCCAGTGCTTCAGCCAAACATAGCTACTCAATGGTTTATATAAACCATTGCTTTGGATTTTCATAGTAAGAAACAGTTTTGCTAGAAAGCAACTCTCAGGTTATGAGTGATGCTCATAGATTTAATGCATACACCACTGTTGACTGGCCGAAAATCAACAATCATTTCACCATGCCCCTTGTGAAAAAAAAATGGTGTGAGTTCCCAAGTGGTCCTTAAGTTTTTGTGAACCCTATATGTATAGATGTGAGGTGAGGGAGAGAGAGAGAGAGAAGTTGACTGAATGAAGGGGAACAGTGTGTACGACCTGGAACCAGGTCTGTGGGACAGGAACACCATCACACACAGCAGAGACGTGAAAGACAGAAGTAGGAAAGACCAGGGCTTCTGGTCTCGTATCACAAACCATGGGTGTCCCAGGCACTCTCTGTCCATAACTTCAGGGGTGCCTGACTACGTTCAGAGAGTCTCATTTGTTGAAAGTAGAGTCCAGGGCTTCTAATACAAGTCTAGGGTGTCCCAGGCACTCTCTGTCCATAACTCTAGGGGGCGCCTGACTATGTTCAGAGAGTCTCATTTGTTGAAAGGAGAGTCCAGGGCTTCTAATACAAGTCTAGGATGTCCCAGGCACTCTTTGTTCATAGGTCTAGGGGGTGCCAGACTACGTTCAGAGAGTCTCATTTGTTGAAAGGAGAGTCCAGGGCTTCTAATACAAGTCTAGGATGTCCCAGGCACTCTCTGTCCATAACTCACTCTTGGGGGTGCCTGACTCTGTTCAGAGAGTCTCGTTTGTTGAAAGGAGAGTCCAGGGCTTCTAATACAAGTCCAGGATGTCCCAGGCACTCTCTGTGCATAACTCACTCTAGGGGGTGCCTGACTACGTTCAGAGAGTCTCGTTTGTTGAAAGGAGAGTCCAGGGCTTCTAATACAAGTCTAGAGTGTCCCAGGCACTCTCTGTCCATAATTGTAGGGGTGCCTGACTACGTTCAGAATCTCTTTTGTTGAAAGGAGAGACCAGGGCTTCTAATACATGACAAGTCTAGGGTGTCCCAGGCATTCTCTTACCTAAACTCTAGGGGGTGCCTGACTACGTTCAGAGAGTCTCTTGTTTAATACTGCACATATTATCAGATCCTCTTTGTCACACATGTACAAAGGCAGACACACGTTCAAATTTTTGTCCAAATCGTCAGGTTTCTAGGCCCTCCCCAAGAAGTTGTGTAGGAGAACAACTCTTCTTTGTAGCAGTCGATCCCAGAGTCTCCCTCACACGGTTTTCATTCACACTTTTTAACTGTTAGTTCTTGGAATGTTGAGAGTCCTCCAGGGACCCACTCAGTGAACATGTAGCATGACCTTTACATTTTCAAAGCATCAGGGGCACATGTCAGTGTATTAACAGGGGCCCTGAAACGCGGATCATCAGTGTGTGTGACAGGATGAAGGGACGTCATTGGACACCAGGCTTTCTCTGTCACATCGTGTGAAGCAGTCGGATGTAGGCTGCGTTCGTCAGACACTGATGCCTGCAGGGTGTGCGTTTTGTCAGTTTCCATGAAATGGATGGTGGGGGGTGAAGGGGGTGGGAGGGGTGAAGGGAGTTTCGCAGTGACATACCCCCTGTTTTTCCTTCTCACACACATCAGTATCTTCACTGTGGATGCAGCACAACCAGACCTGAAGAAACATTTTAGACAACACACACTCTGACACTGTTCTTCATGAGTGTTTGTATTATTATTATTAGTGCTTCTGTGATTTTTCTGTTTTTATTTTTTTCATCTTTCAAATGTTCTGTTCTGTTTATTTATGACTGACGGTGAAATTGTTTTGATTTTTTTCCTTTATGGTTGACTTCAAAGTGTTTGTGACATTCATGCCCATGGAATTTTTTTTTTTTTAATCTTTATTTATTTTTGTTTCATGCACAGCAAGATGATTGCAAATCATGCAATGTTTTAAAAATCTGCCATGCAGGTGTGATTTATATATATATGTGTATGGGTGTGTGTGTGTGTGTGTTCATTTGTGTTGTGTGAGTATACTTGTGTGTGTGTATGAGCATATGTGTGTGTGGTGGTGGTGGTGGTGTGTGTGAGTTTGGGTGTCTGCATTTATGTTGTGCATGTGTGCGTGTGTGTGTGTGTATATGTGTGTATATATGTGTATGTGTGTGACTTAATGTGTGTGCATGTGTGTGTGTGTGTGTGTGTGTGTGTGTGTGTGATGGATGCCTGTTTGGATGAAAGCCTCAGAGACGCTGAGAACGAGGAGATGCTGTGATTGTCTCACACTGCATGATGAAATAATGTTTTGTATGGCTTGCACATTTTGTTTTTTGTGTCTGTTCAGTTCTTATTACCTGCACATTACCTGTTTATTGTTGTTGACAACAAAGTGAAAGTCTGTGAACATGACAATTGATAATATTCATGCATATGTAATGAATATGCATATTTGTATAAGTGTATTGATGTGTGTCACCAGGCTGTCTTTTTGAATGTTCATGATTTGATGTCAGAACTCTGTGTGTGTTTGGAGGGGAGGGGGGGAGGTTTTTTGGGGGGCGGGGGGGGGGGGGGGGGACGGCGGACGGGGAGGGGGGGAGGGTGATGTGCATGAGAGAGAGAGAGGGCGTGTGTATGTGTGAGTGTATATGAGAGAGAGATAGTGTGTGCATGGATGTGTGTGAAAGAGAGAGAGTATTTGGATGTGTACTTGGATGTGTGCATGCGTGTGTTGTGAGTTCCAATGTGAATATATATATATATATATATACATGAGAGGGTTACAAATTACATATGTGGGATTGACTGTGTGTGTGTTTGTGTGGACAAGTGCATGTGTGCATGATATATAGTTTTGGGGAGTACAGCTGTGTACAAGTGTGTGTAAACATCCAGCATGTTTATCTTCATTGATCACAAACCATCCATTAGACATGGGCAACTCGATTGATTTTCAGTGTCAGTCTCAGCGTTGATGCCGTGCTTATGTAGACAGAGCTGTGTGTCTTCCATGGTGACATAGAGCTGTGTGTGTTCCATGGTGACATAGAACTGTGTGTGACCCATGGTGACATAGAGCTGTGTGTGTCCCATGGTGACATAGAGCTGTGTGTGTTCCATGGTGACATAGAGCTGTGTGTGTCCCATGGTGACATAGAACTGTGTGTGTCCCATGGTGACATAGAGCTGTGTGTGTGTTCCATGGTGACATAGAACTGTGTGTGTCCCATGGTGACATAGAGCTGTGTGTGTGTTCCATGGTGACATAGAGCTGTGTGTGTCCCATGGTGACATAGAACTGTGTGTGTCCCATGGTGACATAGAGCTGTGTGTGTGTTCCATGGTGACATAGAGCTGTGTGTGTCCCATGGTGACATAGAGCTGTGTGTGTCCCATGGTGACATAGTGCTGTGTGTGTGTCCCATGGTGACATAGAGCTGCGTGTGTGTTCCATGGTGACATAGAGCTGTGTGTGTTCCATGGTGACATAGAACTGTGTGTGTCCAATGGTGACATAGTGCTGTGTGTGTCCCATGGTGACATAGAGCTGTGTGTTCCATGGTGACATAGAGCTGTATGTGTTCCATGATGACATAGAGCTGTGTGTTCCATGGTGACATAGAGCTGTGTGTTCCATGGTGACATAGAGCTGTGTGTGTTCCATGGTGACATAGAGCTGTATGTCCTATGGTGACATAGAGCTGTGTGTTCCATGGTGACATAGAGCTGTGTGTGTTCCATGGTGATATAGAGCTGTATGTCCTATGGTGACATAGAGCTGTGTGCTCCATGGTGACATAGAACTGTGTGTGTTCCATGGTGACATAGAGCTGTGTGTTCCATGGTGACATAGAGCTGTGTGTGTTCCATGGTGACATAGAGCTGTGTGTGTTCCATGGTGACATAGAGCTGTGTGTTCCATGGTGACATAGAGCTGTGTGTGTTCCATGGTGACATAGAGCTGTATGTCCTATGGTGACATAGAGCTGTGTGTTCCATGGTGACATAGAACTGTGTGTGTTCCATGGTGACATAGAGCTGTGTGTGTTCCATGGTGACATAGAGCTGTGTGCTCCATGGTGACATAGAACTGTGTGTGTTCCATGGTGACATAGAGCTGTGTGTTCCATGGTGACATGGAGCTGTGTGTTCCATGGTGACATAGAGCTGTGTGTGTTCCATGGTGACATAGAGCTGTATGTGTTCCATGATGACATAGAGCTGTGTGTGTTCCATGGTGACATAGAGCTGTATGTGTTCCATGATGACATAGAGCTGTGTGTTCCATGGTGACATAGAGCTGTGTGTTCCATGGTGACATAAGCTGTGTGTCCCATGGTGACATAGAGCTGTGTGTGTTCCATGGTGACATAGAGCTGTGTGTGTCCTATAGTGACATAGAGCTGTGTGTCCCATGGTGACATAGAGCTGTGTGTTCTTCTTCTTCTCTTTTCAGACTCGTATTTGCCAACACAGTGTCCTTGAGGGTCTGGGTTCGGTTCCAGCTCTCGCCCTTTCTCCCAAGTTTAATTGGAAAATCAAACTGAGGGTCTAGTCCTTCGGATGAGACGATAAACCGAGGTCCCATGTGCAGCACGTAATTATGTAAAATAAATCCCCTCCAACAGGTTGGCGGGTTTGAAACTCCGTCACTGTCCAGCTTTACTCTGCCCCACCAGTGGTAACCTGTCGCTTCCATTGCCTTGGATTTGGTTTGTAGCTGTTTTGTTCACTGGCAAATCACGTACCCTTCTTAGAAAAAAAACAACAACATACAAAACAACAACAACAACAAAACTGAAAAAGAAAGAAAAAAGGCGTGCTGTAGCGTATATGGGCCAGTCCGCACGCTTTGACGCTTCCTTGAAACTGAAACTTGAAACTTTTTTTTCATTTTTTTTTTCAGAGTCTGTGCTGTGATTGCATCGTTGATTTATTTTTCCTTTTTGTATTTGTTTTTATTTGTTTTGTTTGTTTATTTATTACGTTAAAGTGTGCTGAGTTCTGTTGAAGTGGGTGATTGCTGATGTGTTGATGTTTTGTTGTGGAGTTCACAGAGTCAGGTTGTAGCTTCGTTGAACGTATCGTGAATTGGGTTTCAGCCTTGCAAAGAGTGAAGGTCCCATAGCTGTGTGTGTGTGTGTGTGTGTGTGAAAAACTGTACCGTTACAAACCGACACCAAACAGGGAGTTTAATTCAAAAACACACCCTTTCTGCCAGCAAGTATATTTGTTTTATGATACAAAAGTGAGTTGTTCTACAGAATTTTACCAGAAACAACCCTTATTTTGCCGCGGGTTCTTTTATATGCGGCGCTAAGCGCACGCTATGCACAGGATCTCGGTTTATCTGCAGATCCGACAGGCCAGCATCCAGATGACCACTCAAGGTCTGGTAGAGGAGTGAGTAAATTCCCCGTTTGTATAATTATGGGTTGGGTGGGAGGAGGGCTGGGAGAGTGGGGTGGATTGGGAGTCACTGTTCAGAGTCTCCAGTGGTTGGGTGACCTCCGGGAGGCCCGATGATGGGACTTCATTGAGGACTTCGGACTCTGGGACTGAGACATAGAGCTATCCTTGAGGACTTAAGACAGTGGGATTGATACATAGTTCCCTATGGACTTCAACCAGTAGGATTGACACATAGTCCCCTGTGGACATCAGATAGTGGGGTTGAAATGTAGTTCCCTGTGGACTTCAGACAGTAGACAGTGGGATTGAAACACAGTTCCCTGTGGACTTCAGACAGTAGACAGTGGGATTGAAACATAGTTCCCTGTGGACTTCAGACAGTGGGATTGAAACATAGTTCCCTGTGGACTTCAGACAGTAGACAGTGGGATTGAAACATAGTTCCCTGTGGACTTCAGACAGTAGACAGTGGGATTGAGACATAGTTCGCTGTGGACTTCAGACAGTAGACAGTGGGATTGAGACATAGTTCGCTGTGGACTTCAGACTGTAGACAGTGGGATTGAAACACAGTTCACACCCGAAAACGGAGTATGGTTGCCTACATGGCGGGGTAAAGACGGTCATACACGTAAAAGCCCATTCGTGTGCATACGAGTGAACGTGGGAGTTGCAGCCCACGAACGCAGAGGAAGAAGAAGAAAAAGAAGAGACATAGTTCCCTGTGGACTTCAGACAGTAGACAGTGGGATTGAGACATAGTTCCCTGTGGACTTCAGACAGTAGACAGTGGGATTGAGACATAGTTCCCTGTGGACTTCAGACAGTAGACAATGGGATTGAGACATAGTTCGCTGTGGACCAGACAGTAGACAGTGGGACTGAGACATAGTTCGCTGTGGACTTCAGACAGTAGACAGTGGGATTGAGACATAGTTCGCTGTGGACTTCGGACAGTAGACAGTGGGATTGAGACATAGTTCCCTGTAGACTTCAGACAGTAGACAGTGGGACTGAGACATAGTTCGCTGCGAACTTCAGACAGTAGACAGTGGGATTGAGACATAGTTCGCTGTGGACTTCAGACAGTAGACAGTGGGATTGAGACATAGTTCGCTGTGGACTTCAGACTGTAGACAGTGGGATTGAAACACAGTTCCCTGTGGACTTCAGACTGTAGACAGTGGAATTGAGACATAGCTGTGGACTTCAGACTGTAGACAGTGGGATTGAAACACAGTTCCCTGTGGACTTCAGACAGTAGACAGTGGGATTGAGACATAGTTCGCTGTGGACTTCAGACAGTAGACAGTGGGATTGAGACATAGTTCGCTGTGGACTTCAGACAGTAGACAGTGGGATTGAGACATAGTTCGCTGTGGACTTCAGACAGTAGACAGTGGGATTGAGACATAGTTCCCTGTGGACTTCAGACAGTAGACAGTGGGATTGAAACATAGTTCCCTGTGGACTTCAGACAGTAGACAGTGGGATTGAAACATAGTTCGCTGTGGACTTAAGACAGTAGACAGTGGGATTGAGACATAGTTCGCTGCGAACTTCAGACAGTAGACAGTGGGATTGAGACATAGTTCGCTGTGGACTTCAGACAGTAGACAGTGGGATTGAGACATAGTTCACTGTGGACTTAAGACAGTAGACAGTGGGACTGAGACATAGTTCGCTACGAACTTCAGACAGTGGGACTGAGACATAGTTCGCTACGAACTTCAGACAGTGGGACTGAGACATAGTTCGCTACGAACTTCAGACAGTGGGACTGAGACATAGTTTCTTTTGAACTTAAGTTCAGACAGTGGAACTAAGACATAATTACTTGTGAACTCAGACAGTGATATTGATACATAGTTCCCTGTGGACTTCAGATAGTGGGATTGACACATAGTTCCCTGCACAGTGGGACTGAGACATTGTTACTTGTGAACCTCAAACAGTGGGACTGAGGCATAATTCCTTGAGGGAGGGAGCTGAGAAAAACCGACCAGGCAGGACTGAGTCGGCCGTAATTTGGGTGAGAGGCTGATACCGTTTCCATCGCCACAGTGTGGGCGTAAATCAATACATAGATAAACTTCACAGTGAACATGAAATACGAACTGGGGTTTTTCTTATATTTCGAATAAGCCTCCCGTAATAAAAGAGAAACTGTTGACACGTAATAAAGGGGCATAACAAAGATTTTAATGATAACGTTAAAGGTCCCATAACCACACATAGCCATCAGGGCAGTGAATTCATATCCACTGTGTGTGGGGGCTGGGCAGAGGAAGGCGGGGCCCAGTCCTCTCCTTCCGCCGTTTTACCCTGTCCCAACTGAGATCAGGTTCCCATTCATACCTGGGTGGATTCAGGAAATTCAGAGTAAAGCGCCTTTCAGAAAGGCGACACACACAAAAAAAAGGCATAGGCATCGCCTACATGGAACAACACAAAACGTATGATCATGCTCCCACATTGCAATAAAAACACTTATTGATTCTTTCTTTCATTCATTCATTCTTCTCTTTAGCATTGTCGGCTAGCTTGACCTTTCCCTGTCGGCCAAGGCACACACACGCACACACACACACACACACACACACTCACGCTGCGTTTTATTGTTCTACTTTTGTCACAAAATCTTTTGTGTGTGAAAGTCGGGCTGCTCTTCTAGTGAAAGTATGTAGCCACAGATCAGAAGCACCAATATTTTTTCCCTTCATCATTCTGCCTCTGGGTGTACTTGCTATCTTATCAGATTTTAGCCAGGGACAACAGCCCTTTTGTGGCCGTTGATTCTACTTAAGTGCACTATGTGCATGCTGCACTCGGGGCCTCATGTCATTTGAAAAGCTGACACCCAGACTACCACTCAAGGTCTAGTGAAGGGAGTGTGTATGGGGGCGGGTGGGGGGCGTGGGGGTGGTAGAAATATCGGTCCGTATGTTTCCACATGTGATGGGGTTGAGGGGGGGTGATAGCAGTATCACTGTGAATCGTTTTCATTGTGACTAGCCACGAACTAAGAGCAGAGGAACGACGGGGTTGTGTGTGTGTGTGTGTGTGTGTGTGCGCGCGCGCGCGCGTGTGTGTTTGTGTGTTTGTGAAGTGTGGCTCTCTCTGCTTCATTGTCAACGTTCAGCGCTTTGGTTCGATTTCGGTTTTTTGCTGACTTGCAAACATTTTATACACAAGGTGCTTAGTGAAAAAATAACATGCATTTTTTGTTGTTGTGTGTGTGTGTACACAGCAGTGTGTGTGTGTGTGTGTGTGTGCGTGTACACAGCAGTGTGTGTGTGTGTGTGTGTGCGTGTACACAGCAGTGTGTGTGTGTGTGTGTGTGCGCGTGCGTGCGTGCGTGCGTGTGTGTGTGTGTGTGTGTGTGTGCATGCAAGTTCTTTTCGATATTGTGTGTTTCACAGACTCATGATTTGTCGCTAAACATGTTGACAGCCAATTGTACAACACCCAAGACCAGAAGAAACAATTTTGGTTCCCATCGTTCAGGTCGTATTAATTTGCTTTCCTTGATTAGTGCACGCTGGGGGGTGTAGGGATGGGAGGAGGTGGGGCCGGGGGGGGGGGGGGGGGGGGGCCTGTGGGTGCGGAAATGTTTGATCAAACCTGTATGTAAAGATGCAACACCGAGAAAATGTTTGATCAAACTTGTATCATGTAAATGCAACATGGAAAAAAAAAAAAAAGAAAAGAAAAAAAAAAGATGAGACCTGACATACTGTGATTGCAACATCAAGTAATGTTTGATCAAACCTGCGTGTACTTTTTTGTTTTGTTTTTTTTGCAACATCGGAAGAACGGTTCCTATGATGATCATCGTCGCACACAGTGGGGTTTCTACTTTTACATCCGTGTGTTATGGTCACGTGTCTGGTCACGTGTTATGATCACATGTCCTGGACGGGCACGTGTGCTATCCTCCCCTCCATGTATGTCTGTCCCCCCCCTCCCCCTCCCCCCCCCGCCCCCCCGGGAGTGATTTTAAACGTCCTGTCTGTCGGTATTCATTGATGATCATGATGTAGTCATTACATGTATACTTTATGATCTCTGATATAAATTAATAAATAAAAGAAAATCAATGAACAGTGTGTGTGTGTGTGTGTTTTAAACCGGTATAATTACGTCAGTATTGCCAAAGATGTGTGGAATGCGCACACGGTATGTCTGTGTGTGTGTATGCGCGCGCGCGTGTGTGTGAGTGTGTTTGCATGTGTGTGTGTGCGCGTGCGTGTTTGTGTGTGTTAGGCCTCAGTTGAATCACAGGCAAAACCTCAGCATTTTAAAGATTTAGAACAGAATAGAATATCTTTCCTACCAAGTGTACCGGGGTCACAAGGAATGTTGGGGGAGGGGGGGGGGGGATAGTACATATTAAGGTACGAAAATGCTATGCTAGTGGCATCTTCAACTGATCTGTTAGCTCCATCGGCGAACTGAAAGGGATCAAAAGATGGAGGAATGCAGGTTTTTAGGAATTGCAGAATCAAGCGTTCAAATGTTTTCATGACGACTGATGTTAAGACTACGGGGCGATAATCATTAAGACAACTAAGTTGTGCTTTCTTTGGAACAGGAATGATTGTTGATTTCTTAAAGCAGTGTGGCACCACACATGACTGAAGGGACATGTTGGATTTGTTAGTGAAGACACTAGATAGTTGGACTGCACACTTCCTCAAAAGGCCTAGTGAGAAGTTGTCAGGGCCAGCGGCTTTTCTCATTTTCAGACGACTGAAGTGGCGTCGGTTAATATTGTCATGAAGGGTAACACATACATTACTATAGTTGACAAGACACTACAACAATGTTAACATGCAATGATAAAAAATAAAGCATCAGAACTTTCAGAGACAGACTTCTTCTTTTGCGTTCGTGGGCTACAACTCCCACGTTCACTCGTATGTACACGAGTGGGCTTTTACGTGTATGACCGTTCTTACCCCGCCATGTAGGCAGCCATACTCCGCTTTCGGGGGTGTGCATGCTGGGTATTTACTTGTTTCCATAACCCACCGAACGCTGACATGGATTACAGGATCTTTAACGTGCGTATTTGATCTTTTGCTTGCGTGTTCACACGAAGGGGGTTCAGGCACCAGCAGGTCTGCACACATGTTGACCTGGGAGATCGGAAAAATCTCCACCCTTTACCCACCAGGCGCCGTCACCAAGATTCGAACCCGGGACCCTCAGATTGAAAGTCCAACGCTTTAACCATTCGGCTATTGCGCCCTTCGCCCAGAGGCACACAAAAAAAGGCTACTGATGAATGGTTATCACTATCAAAAGAAATACCGAGAGAAGGATTATCTACTTCGTCTTCTTGTTTTCTTTGGCTTTCTCTTCACTCTGAAGAGTCCGTGGGGCGCCGCACATTGCATCACCAGATTCCTATACGTCTGTCTGTTGTGTATCGTACGTCTTCAGATTTTGCTTCCGTTTCCTTCACTCATGTCTGGTGGTGATAAAAGTATTTAAGATTTCAATTTTTTTTTAAAATGTGGCACATGCCATGGATAGATCATTGGCCAGGAAAGCTGAAGCCAACTGGACGCCATACTGACACTCGTATCCGGCCGTCAGTCCGTTGAGAAGTCGTCTGCTAACTGGCGGTAGTTTCTGAACTGTAAACATGTATCTTCGATGAAATCGTGTTTACTTGCCCCCACGACATGTCAAACGTTGTGTCTTGATTGGTATCTGCCAAATACGGGAAAATAGTGCAGTGACACTGGTGCAAACTTGCTGTGGAGGCGCACACTAGATGGTCAGCTTTACTAACGCCGCGAGCAAGTGGAAGCTGGCCGTGATGTTGTCATCGTAGCCAGCTGAGTGTTCGGGTTCATATGAAGTTACCGCTTCACACTGTACTGACACGAGTGGCCAAATGGCTGATTGAACACTTCCGCTGGCTTCAGTTAGCAAAGGGGCTTAAAGAAGGCATGCACTATCCACCTATTTTTAGATCAGTGGGCACATGCCCACAAGTTGGGGCACAGAGGATTTAAAAAATCAACACAATCAAAACCACAGCTAAAATTATAATGTGTGCATCAAAAGTAAGATGCTAAAATGCCTCTGTCTTCATAAAATTGTAGAAGTTCTTATGATTTTACTGTCTTGACAGAACCAGTTTGCTTACAGAAAGCAAGTCACAAAAAAAAGAGAATAAACAGACTTTGGATATAAACTAAATAATTAGTGGGTACCAATATTTTACGAATCTTAGAGATTGATGAAAATGAAATTGATCACTTGGTGAATATCAGAATTTCAACGCGTGCGTGCGTGTGTTGTGCTATGTGTGTGTGTGTGTGTGTGTGTGTGTGTGCGCGCGCGCGCACGCGCGCGTGTGTGTGTATCTGTGCGTGTGTGTGCGTGCGTGTGTGTGTGTGTGTGTGGCTGTGTGTGGCTGTGTGTGGCTGTACCTGTGTCTGTTACTTCACCCGTAACATGTACACTCCACGCCACCCCCCATTTTTTTTTTTTTTTTTTCATTCACCTTACTTTTTTTTTTCTTGCCAGGGCAAGTCTTCTCACTGCTGCGGCGCGGGGTGGGGGCTTGGGTTCTTTCTTTCCCGTGGCAGCAGCAGCAGCAGCGGCAGCAAGGCATTGTATGTCAGTCAGTCAGTCAGTCAGTCACGCACAGAGCCTCTGGTAGTAGTTGAGGTTGTTTGCCGGGTCGCTGGGGGTCCAGGCCTCGGGGACGTCCAGCGGGGTGAGGGAGGAGGTGGAGCACTGGTTGGAGCTGTAGCGGTAGTCCAGGGAGCGGCACGTGACGCTCGTCACGCACAGCGACACACATTCCCGGAATGACGTCTTCAGGGCCAGGCTGTTGTGGCCGTAGATGAAGTAGAGCGGGTACTCCACCACCCGGCTCTGCAGCTGGCTCTGGGAGCAGTCTGGGTGGGTGTCATCAGGGGAGTGGGGGGAGGGGGGACACACAGCATGAACACGGCACACAGAATGAACACAGCATGAACATAGGATGAACAGGGAA
>NC_134880.1:44978137-44983137 GCF_041734735.1 Babylonia areolata
TGAGTGCACGTAAAACAGCCCACGTCAACAACATTCTGAAGAAAAATCGACTTTGATAGTAAAACAAAGACACTTCCACTACATTCAACTACACTTAACTGGACTGAAATGCACTGAAGTGAACTACATTCAACTACACTAAACTGAAAAGAAATGCACTGAACTAAACTACATTCAACTACACTAAACTGAACTGAAATTCGCTGAACTGAACCACATTCAGCTACACTAAACTGAAAAGAAATGCACAGAACTGAACTACATTCAACTACACTAAACTGAAAAGAAATGCACTGAACTGAACCGAACTCAGTCAACTACACTAAACTGAAAAGAAATGCACAGAACTGAACCGAACTCAGTCAACTACACTAAACTGAACTGCACTGAACTGAACCGAACTCAGTCAATTACACTAAACTGAACTGCACTGAACTGAACCGAACTCAGTCAACTACACTAAACTGAACTGCACTGAACTGAACCGAACTCAACTACACTAAACTGAACTGCACTGAACTGAACCGAACTCAGTCAACTACACTAAACTGAACTGCACTGAACTGAACCGAACTCAGTCAACTACACTAAACTGAACTGCACTGAACTGAACCGAACTCAGTCAACTACACTAAACTGAACTGCACTGAACTGAACCGAACTCAGCTACACTAAACTGAACTGCACTGAACTGAACCGAACTCAGTCAACTACACTAAACTGAACTGCACTGAACTGAACCGAACTCAGTCAACTACACTGAACTGAACTGCACTGAACTACACTAAACTGAACTGAACCGAACTACAGTCAACTACACTAAACTGAAATGCACTGAACTGAACTAAACTAAACTGCATTCAACTACACTGAACTGAACTGAACCGAACTACAATCAACTACACTAAACTGAACTGAACTGCGGAGAGCTAACTAAACTGCACCTGAACTGAACGAAATCAAATCAAATCAAATCAACGAAACCAGTCACCACCATACCGCTTGCGCCCCGTGCGGACAGGGTGAAGGAGACGCAGTTGACGTCACTGATGCACGTCACAGCGCAGTCCGCCGGGCTGGAGCCCTGGGCCTCCCACAGCAGGCCCGCCGCGAAGGTGACGTCATCGCGGTCCGCGTGACGTAGTGCCACGTCATGACGTATGGCCGTCAGGCAGGGGAGCAAGGGGGACAGGGCCCACAGGAAGGGGAGTGTCGGCATCGTCCTGTGTTGTATTGTGTTGTATTGTAGAGTATTGTAGTGTGTTGTGTTGTGTTGTGTTGTGTTCTGTTGTGTTGCGTTGCGTTGCGTTGTGTTTTGTTGTGTTGTGTTGTGTTAACAACAACAACAACAACAACAAAAATGATGATGATGATGATGATGATATATTGTACTTACATAGCGCAAACTCCCCATAGATGGGCCCAAAGCGCCTCACACGAAACAGTACACACATATCAGTGCATTACACAATACACAAAGAACACATAAAGACAGGGAAGTGGTAAGCAAGATCAGTATCCACCAATATTATACCACATATTGCATATAATCATATGAATAATCGCAGGAAAAAGCTACAAAACACGCACGAACACACACACACACACACACACACTGTTGTGTTGTATTGTGTTGTACTGTATTGTATTATGTTGCTGTGTTGTGTTGTATTGTATTGTGTTGTTGTGTTGTGCTGTGTTGCCCCGTGTTGTGTTGTATTGTGTTGCGTTGCGCTGTGTGTGTTGTGTTGCCTAGTGTTGTGTTTCCTCGTGTTGTGTTATACTGAGTAGTGTTATATTGTACTGTGTTACATTGTATTGTGTTTAATTGTGTTGTGTTCCCTTGTGTTGTGTTATACTGAGTTGTGTTGTATTGTATTGTACTGTGTTGTACTGTATTGTGTTGTATTGTATTGTACTGTGTTGTACTGTATTGTGTTGTGTTGTATTGTATTGTGTCGCATTGTACTGCACTGTGTTGTGTTGTGTCGTGTGCTTTGTTGTGTGTTGTGTTGTGCTGAATTGTATTGTATTGTGCTGTGCTGCATTGTGCTGTATTGTATGCTTTTACATTTCGTCACAACAAATTTCTCTGTGTCAAATTATCCCCAATGAGATCGCGTTGCTACACTGCAGCGCCATCCTTTATTTATCTATCATTTTCCTGCCTTCCAGTGTATATATTTTCCTGTCAATGTCTTGTTAATTGGCCAGGGACAACCCTTCTGTTGCCGTGAGTTATTTAACGTGCGCTGAGTCCATGCTAAACACACCGGGACCTCGGTTTATCGTCTCATCCGAATGACCAGCGTTTTTGACTACAACTCAAGGTCTAGTGGAGGGGGAGAAAATACTGGCCAGTATGGGATTTGAACCTGAGCCAAAGAGTTACCATTAGGCCACCACTCCATTTGTTTGACACTGCCAGTGCCAACGCCATGTGTTGTATGTCTGTGACTGTGAGTGGTTCTTTTTGACTTTGTTGTTGTCACTGCTGCTGCTTATGTATATTACGTTACGTTGTATAGTCATTACATTGCATTACATTGTTATGTCACATGATATTCATTATGAACATTGATACACAGCAACCGCTAGGTAGAAAAAAAAGGATCACCTCATGTGGTTACATCGTCTTGATTGATTTTGTCCCATGGAATCCCCCTCGGTTCAAAATATACGGGCACGGTTTAACTCACTCAGTACGGCCAGTCCTCTCTTCTCCTCTACACAGACCCCTCGGATGTCCAGTGGGTGTCTGAATGACCCAACCTTTAGCTTCCGTCGTCAGAATTGTGGTATCTTTGTCAACATTCACCTCTTCAGTATAAGAGCCTTCCGCTTGCAATATTTTGATGGTGGTAATTGGGGTGAAATCTGTTAACGTCGTCTCTTTCGCCGTTCGTATGGAGAGAGTTAACAGAAAAAAGTAAATGACTTAATTTTAGAACAAAGGCCAATTCCCATTTTTCAATGGGATTTTGGACATCACCGGACGAAGATTGTTCAACGAGAAAAAAAAAGTGTGTAATTCCATATTTCAATAATGTACTTCTGATATATATATATATATATATATATATATATATATATATATATATATATATATATATATATAATGGTAACGTATTACGTATTGAGTTGTAATAATATTCACCAATACTACTAATCTCAGTTGAATGGAAAAAATCATCAATGAAACGCCGCGTGAAAACTAATTTGTCTCCAGTTACATGTGGTAATGCTTCATCAAATTAATGCTTTTCACGAACAATAATCACTCTGTTCTAAAGAGTGCTACACAATGACAAACAAATGCGCTCGTGGAATAATCAAGTCTGGAATGAAACTACTAAAACCTGATCCTCTTTGACATAAGATACAACATTTTATTTACCCACTCACACATGAACACGAAACAAGCACGACACAATCGCATGCAATAGATTTGTGGTCTTAAGAGGTGGAACCTAGCTAGATAGATAGAAAGGACATCTTATCCTCAGCAACAGAATGTCCTAACACTACCCTGTCCCAGTCTATGTGGAGTGATGGCCTAGAGGTAACGCGTCCGCCTGGGAAGCGAGACAATCTGAGCGCGCTGGTTCGAATCACGGCTCAGCCGCCGATATATTCTCCCCCTCCACTAGACCTAGAGTGGTGGTCTGGACGTTAGTCATTCGGATGAGACGATAAACCGAGGTCCCGTATGCAGCATGCACTTAGCGCACGTAATAGAACCCACAGCAACAAAAGGGTTGTTCGCGGCAAAATTCGGTAGAAAAATCAACTTCGTTAGGAAAAAGAAATAAAACTGCACGCAGGAAAAAAATACAAGAAAAAAGGAGAAAAAAGAAAAAAAAAAGAAAAAAAAAAAAAAAAAAAAAAGAAAAAAAAAGGGTGGCGCTGTAGTGTAGCAACGTGCTCTCCCTGAGGAAAGCAGTCCGAATTTCACACAGAGAAATCTGTTGTAATAAAAAGAGGAATACAAACACAAATACAATACAAATACAAACAAAAAAGGAATGAAACTCCACAAGAAAACCTAATACAAATAAAACTGCACGCAGGAAAAAATTTAAAAAAATGGGTGGCGCTGTAGTGTAACGACGCGCAACCTAATACAAATAAAACTGCACGCAGGAAAAAAAAAACAACAAAAAAATGGGTGGCGCTGTAGCGTAACGACGCGCTCTCCCTGGGGAGAGCAGCCCGAATTTCACACAGAGAAATCTGTTGTGATAAAAAAAAGAAATACAAATACAAATATAAATACAATACAATACAAATATAGTTCCAGTTAAAGGAGACCCGGCGAGCAATTCGTTTGAACAGTCCAGAAGACAAAGCTATGGTCTGAAACTTTAGGAACACCTCTTATCAAAAGTGAGCCATGTTTTACAACCCACAGTCGTTGTTTTATTACAAACATTCTCCACTATTATGTAATTTTCATAGGCTGCGCAGTCGACTTTTATTTCATCATCGTACCTTTTGTGGAAACAGAATAATGAAATGTCACTTTGTCTTACATATCTATGTTTTAACCAATGGCATGGGAGAATAATGAAATGTCACTCAGTATGTCACTTTGTCTTTACATATCTATATTTTAACCAATGGCATGGGAGAATAATGAAATGTCACTCAGTATGTCACTTTGTCTTACATATCTATGTTTTAACCAATGGCATGGGAGACAAATGAAATGTCACTCAGTATGTCACTTTGTCTTACATATCTATGTTTTAACCAATAGCATGGGAGAATAATGAAATGTCACTCAGTATGTCACTTTGTCTTACATATCTATGTTTTAACCAATGGCATGGGAGGATAATGAAATGTCACTCAGTATGTCACTTTGTCTTACATATCTATGTTTTAACCAATGGCATGGGAGAATAATGAAATGTCACTCAGTATGTCACTTTGTCTTACATATCTATGTTTTAACCTATGGCATGGGAGAATAATGAAATGTCACTCAGTATGTCACT
>NC_134880.1:44985637-44993137 GCF_041734735.1 Babylonia areolata
TGCGGCTGAGCTGTGATTTGAACCAGCATGCTCAGATTCTCTTGCTTCCTAGGCGGACGCGTTACCTCTAGGCCATCACTCCAGTATAATCATAGATTTGTCCGAACGCAGTGACGCCTCCTTGAGGAACTGAAGGTGAGAAAACAAACTCACCCACACCCCCACATATCCCTCCCCATTCAGCAAATTCTCCTTCCCTCTCTATCCCTCACATCCCCCACTCGCCCTCCACCCTAAACCACCACCTTCCCACCACCGCCCACAATCCACCCCCCCCCTTCCCACCATTACTTCCCACCAACCCCCCCCCTCCCACCACCACCACCCACCATCTTCCCCCCTTCCCACCACCACCGACCACTATCTCACCACCCCCCTTCCCACCACTGCTACAGTCAAATCCCGAGTCAAACACATCCAGCTGGCCCCAATCTGCTGTGTCCACACTGCTGGGTGCCCGTGGCTAAACCTACAATACCTGGGTTTCAGCAACCCCTTATCGGCTGCGCCCCAACAATGCTGGAGTGTTGATGAACTGGGAGACCAGCCGCCAGACGTGGTGGAGTGGTTATGGTGACTGAGGATATGGAGGACGCGGGTTCGAGTTCCATCAGACACTCTGTGTGTGTGTGTGTGTGTGTGTGTGTGTGTGTGTGTGTGTGTGTGTGACGGACAGAGTAAGCACCAGCAACACCTGTGTTTCTCACCTGGCCAACCTACCTGCTGGCGTTCTATTTCTCTCTCTGTTCTCACCTTGTGTACAAAAGAGAGAGAGAGAGTGAGAGAGAGAGAGAGAGAGAGAGAGAGAGGGAGTGGGAGGGAGAGGGCAAAGGGAACAGTGGGGTGTGGTGGCTGGATGGCTTTGGGGTGTGGAGGTGGGGGGGGGGCGAGGGGGGCAGACAGTAGTGGGTTTTGGAGGTGGGCAAATTGCGTGCGGCCTCCATTGTTGAACAGACGCTACATGGGCTCCTTCACTGGAGGTAGTTGTGTGTGCCCACGCCTACACCCATTCACAGACCCAGTCTCCACCCCCATCCCATCCCCCATCCCACCCCATACACCCATCCACACACACACACACACACACACACACACACGACGACTTCCCTTTCTTCGTTCCCAGGGTATGTCAGATTTCTGAAGAGGTGACGTGAACTGGAGAACACACGGACAACAGATACAGTCTGCTGAGCTTTAACTCCTTTTATTCAGTCAGCTCTGCCACAGCTGACAGACAGGGTGTGGACAGGTGGAACAATGGATCGGGGTTTGGACATGTTGGGTGAGTTGGCGGGGGTCTTGGGGGGTTGTGGTGGGCGTATGTGTGTGTGTTGGGGTGTATGGGTTGTCTTGGGGTGGCTGTTGGCAAGTGTGATGTAGGTTATTTATACAGTGGTTAGAGGTGTGGACACACATACACACACACACAAGAGAGATAGATAGATAGATAGATAGATAGAGAGAGAGAGGGAGAGAGAGAGAGAGAGAGAGATGAACAAGTGAACAAATGTTTTATTGAGGGTAAAGCTGAAAGCTTCTTTACACCATGCCCTCATTCACATACAAAGGCACACACACACACACACACACACATATACACACACGCACACGCGCACACACACACACACGAGAAAGATAAAGAGGGAGAGAAAGAGAGAGGAGGGAGGGTGAAGGAGAGAGAGAAGGCGGGAGGGAGAGAGAGGGTAAGGAAGAGACAGAGAGGGCGGGGAGGGAGGGAAGGAGAGAGGGGGCAGGGAGAGTGAGAGGGGGAGAGAGAGGGGGTGAGAGAGGGAAGGAGGGAGGAAGAAAGACAGAGAGAGAATGGCCAAACAGGACTGTGCTTATATTTTTGAGAGAGAGACAGACAGACAGACAGACAGACAGAGACAGAGAGACAGACAGAGACAGAGACATATAGACAGACAGACCAACCCTTCAGAGGCTGTTGAGGGTGGCGGCATAATCAAAGAGCAGATGAACCACTACGAGGTGAATAGGACCTGCACCAGTCTGTCTGAGTTCCCCCAACTTCACGACTGGCTGCAGCAGTGGAGGAATGCTGTATAGTCCCTCAGGCGTTCCTCCTGAGGCTGGTCAGCTCCGTAAGACAGCGGGGGAGTGGCGACATGCCCCTCAAGACAATACTACACACAACACATGCAAAGTGTGATTTCTTTACTTTTTTTTTCGTTCAGTATCAATCGATTTCTCTTGTTGAATTTACCATTTCCCTCTTATGAAGTCAATTTTTTTTTTCATTTAGTTGTACTTCTATTTATTTCAAATAGTTTTTTAATTTTTTATTGATTTTACCCCCTCCACCATAGCCATCTATCATGTTTCTCCAAGCTGACCACACATTGCCTTTTGTCAATTTGTTTTTAAATTAGTACGTTCAAATGTTAAAATGATTACTTTAACTACATATGTAATCTGCAATCAACAGTGTGTTTGACGAGACAATAAACAGACTTTTTCCACCCACGCTAAACTTTACAGTGGAAACCAACCCAACCCATCACCAGCCTCCCCTAAAAACGTGTGAAACTTGGACCACAAAGAGAGAGAGAGAGAGAGAGAGAGAGAGAGAGAGAGAGAGAGAGAACTGAACTGAAAAATGTTTTAATGCCATTGACATTACAGTCCTATTGGCATGGGACACATCAGAATAATCGTTTAACACATACAAACCAAATAGCATGAATATAATATGTATCAAAGTCGCAGCAACAAACCTGCTGCAAGACAATAGAAAACACTTATGTCGAAAGCGGCTATACCCACGTTCAACAAACTCACGGCATGATCAACCTAAAAGAAAAGTAAGAAAAAAGAAAAGTAAACCTATACATATTCAGTTAATTTGCACTTTCTCCGTGCATATTCAAAAACGATACAAATGTCGGCTTCTTTGAATCGACCATCCAACCTAACGCTATGACAGTTAAAGCTGTAGTATGATTTTTTTTTTTTTTTTTTTTCACTTTCGAGACTGCAATTCTTTTGTTGTGTATGCATTTACAAGTCAGAGCAATTCTTGCTACGAAAGTGCCAAGCAAGAGAGAGAGAGAGAGAGAGAGAGAGAGAGAGAGAAAGAGCACCTGCGGGGTTCGATGAAAAAGTGGCCTGGTCACTCATGTGGAACTCATGACATCACACAGAACAGACACCACACCTGACTTTTGTACCATGAGAGCTTGCGGGACAATTCTTTGCCAAAAAGTAGTCTGATTGGTTGTTGACATACAGTTATATTCGGACAATCCTCCTGAGCCCCAGAACTGTGTTCTGATCCGTGGTCGATTCGTTTCATTGACTGCTTCGACGCCATTCCAAGTCTAGCTCTCTACCCCTCGACATCTATCAGTTGTGCCTGTTGATTTTTTCCCTACGTCCAGCAGGTCAGAGTTTGTTTGTTCATTTATTATTTATCTATCTATTTGTTTATTTATTCATCTATTTGTTTATTTACTCATGTAGGAAATACAACTGTATCACAAATAATTCTTCTGTCACATCACCAGTATTACATTTCATGTTTTCAGTTTAGATATCTTAAAAAAGAAAAGAAGAAGGATAATGGGAATGGGGCTTGATTTATTTGAAAACATTATCAGAGAGGTATTTGGTATGTCTGACTTATTGTGAGTTTTGTCACCCCCTATGTATAGAATCACCCAGTGTCTTTATGTGAAAGGAGTTGACCCATTGGTTTTTGGCTGTTGCCTTTGTGCCATAGTTTTCAATGTGTCGTGTTTGCTATGTCAGGCATCTGTATCCTCCCTCCACCCAAACTCTCTCGGTTTTTTAAAATGATTTTTTTTAAGGGGATTGGGGTATTTATTTTGAAGCAGAGGAGATGCAGCGTATATTGGTCACTCCTGGGTACCTCCTTGAAACTGAAACCGAAACTTTTCAGTGGTTTGGTGGTGACAGTGTGGGTGGAATGGTGACCTGGGTGGATGAAAATTCTGGTCTGTTTCAGTAGACGTGTCATCCAGTGGACTGTACCCCATCCCCACTGACTTACCAAAAGATCATATAGTGATAATGATAATAAATGTATGTCCGTGGTGTTGAACCTTTTTATTTCCTTCTTGCAGAGAAGGTTCTATTCTTTCAAAAGCAAACTTGAGATAATTTGACGTCACGCATCAGTCATATGATATGTTGACACATATATCAAGCATTTTCCTTATTCTTAAGCACACACACACACATGCATATATTTCGCAGACTGGCAACAGCTACTGTGCAATTATTTATGCATGTGGTCTCTCCCCAACTGACTCTGTGTGCTATTTCCCCTTATCATATTTGTTCTTTTTTCATTTTGTTGGCCAAGAGGTAACGCGTCCGCCTAGGAAGCGAGAGAATCACGGCTCAGCCGCTGATATTTTCTTCCCCTCCACTAGTTGAGTGGTGGTCTAGACGCTAGTCATTTGGATGAGATGATAAACCGAGTCCCATGTGCAGCATGCGCTTAGCGCACGTTAAAAGAACAAACGGCAACAAAAGGGTTGTTCCTGGCAAAATTTTGTAGAAAAATCCACTTTGATAGGAAAACAAATAAAACTGCATTTAGGAAAAAAAATACAAAAAGGGTGGTGCTGTAGTGTAGTGACACCCCTTCCCTGGGGAGAGCAGCGCGGATTTCACACAGTGAAATCTGTTGTGATAGAAAGAAATACAAATACTGTTGTGTGACTTACGAGTATTAAGGCTTCTTTAAAATAAACATGGTGTTTTCACATCCATCTCCGTGGGAATGCATTCAAAGTGTGGATACATGTTAAGACTGACCAGCGGTCAACGTGTTTTCCTGTTTCAGGTGACCACAATGTTTATCTGTACTTGCTATTGGTACTGGTGGTTGCACCAGTAGATGATCACAGTAAGTGTCACTGGACAACGTCATGTAATCTCTCTCTGAGTTCTCCAGGAAAATGATTAGTAATATGTATTAATGTATTGTATAAGTATTTTTCATTAACCTATACATCTATTATATGCGTTCCTTTCATTCAAATATGCGTGCACAGGCGTGTTTGTTAATTTTGTTAGTTCCGTGTGCTTTGGTCTGTGGTTCTGTCTCCTTCCTTACAGAAATTTTTTTGTTCAATCTAAAGTTTTGAGTGAACGTAATGTTGTAGACACCTAGAAGATGAACATCCCCCAGTATCCGGAAGACTAATGGTTTGTGTACCTGGGTGGTGGATGATACAGTGATGGCTGTGGCGACACAGGCCAGTGCAGTAGTTAATATATATATATAATCATGTATAAAATTATTTTCATGTGAAATGTTCTCCATCCCTCCCTCTCTCTCCTGTGACATTTGGTAGCTCTTGAGACCTGGCCAGCACGTTGGGGTCAGAGCAGCGCCCTTTCCAACAGATGTGTAGCATTTACGGTTAGGTCTGCAAGGATGAAACAACAAAAAATGGTGGTAACTCTCTCCATTTCTAGGGTACACAACTTCAAAGTCAATGCTGTTTGAGCTACCGATTCAGCCAGCAGCAGACAGGTAAATAAAAGGTACATTGGAACAAAACCAGACAATTTCTGCAAAACAAGGAAGCTCCGGATATCATACCTTTATTTACTTATCTGCTAGCTGAATAGGTAGCATACACAGCATTGACTTGAAGTTGTGTACCCTGTAAATAGACAGTTACCACTTTATGATATTGATTAAACCTTTTCTCTCCTAGCCTTATCTTTCATTAAGGTCTGCAAATGTTCGTGCCTCCTTGAATCAAACGGACTGGGCTAGCAAAAGAAACATTTTGCCGTGATTGTTCCGTTTTCATCAGCTAAGTGGATATTTGATATCAGGATAACTTAAGAGATTCTTGCAAGAGCTGTTCAAACAGCTGCAGCACTTGCAAGACTGAAATGGAGAGACATCAGAATCATTATCAGTCACAAGATCAGACTCATGCGTGCATTTTCCATATTTTTGTACGCTTGCGCTCACGGCAGAACGGCCATGCCAAAGTCACCCTCGAAGGAGCGGTAGAGAGGAAAAGAAGAAGAAGAAGCAGTCATAGGAAAAAATGGTCCGACGACACTGAAGAATGGACAGGGCTCTGACATTTGCAGAAAAAAACAATCATTTGCAAAGAAAAAGTCACTCACACATGTTCGTACAGAATGGAGAAGGCTAAGTACACGAGTCAACATCGCGGTGCCCAGATAGGAGCTAAGTGACAAGGCAAGGCAAGGGATAGTTTCAGGCCCACCATCAAATGGCTTTGTCTTTAAACAGTTAAGTGGACATTTAGGAATGTAGTAAAAGATTTATAGAAACTTAGTTTTTTTTAGTGGACAAATAGATGCAGCAATAAAATCTCTGCTATTTGTTTTCAACAGCTAAGTGGACCATTGCTGTTTCAGCAACGGAAATGACCAGCAGCCAGGACATCCTCAATAACACAGTGATCACAACAATGACTGTCATCAGTACAACAGTGGTGACCACTACTGCCAATGTCACA
Organism: Babylonia areolata; assembly: GCF_041734735.1. Taxonomy (NCBI): domain Eukaryota; kingdom Metazoa; phylum Mollusca; class Gastropoda; order Neogastropoda; family Buccinidae; genus Babylonia; species Babylonia areolata. The sequence goes on from NC_134880.1 coordinate 44,992,138, forward strand.
GTCCCACCGATGCCCATCACCACAGAGGAGAACGCGACAGAGAGGACTGATTTAGACCGCGTGGTTGTGATCAGCATTGTGCTTTCAGTCCTAGGTGTGTTGCTGATAGTCACGATGAGGGAGAGGTGGCAATGCCGATGGGCAGTAAATGCACGAGCACCCAGCAGACCACCAGCGCCGCCGTACAGGCCGGACAATAATGGTCATGCTGTGGTCATTCTCTGAGTGGATCTGCAGTATGATGAACATCTGGCATTATACAGCCATGATATAATTGTGTGTATTTTAGCATGAGTGTTGTTCTATGTGTGCATATTGTTCTTATTGCGTTAGAGTGTATGTGTTTTATTCGTGCTTTTGTTTTTATTTCAGTCTGAAATTTGATATTTAGAAGCAATTCGCCGACGTGCCAAAATCGTAGTTTATTATTTCCTACCTTTTTCGTGTCATTTTCAATTTCCGGGATCTACTATTTAAAGTCATTTATTCATGCAGTTCTTTTTTTTTTTTTTTTTTTTTTTTGACAATTTGAAAAAAAAATCTATTATTCATTATAATTATAATGATCATTATCGATTTATTTTCAATTTTGTTCTGTTATTCATTCAGTCTTTTTCAGCTGTGCCCTCACGAACTACTCTGTCACATAGACTTGCATACATTTTCATACAATGCGCGATTCACAGGTGCATGACAGTCATCTGAGTTTTATTCATATTGTTTTAGTCATTCGTTTGCTGATATATTTTTCAAGTGAACTCTTAGTTATTGCGCGTGTCTCAATGCTTTCATATTTTCACGTAGCAATTGTCAACATTCGTCTCAGCAAGGGAGTTAACCTGTGAGTTCGTTTAGAGCCAGCCATGTCCAATGTGCCAGTCTAGAAAGCGAGTGTTCACGTGTTTGAGTCTTGTTTTCGGAAAGTATTCATGTCTTTTTTCTCCTTTTAAAATAAGGGTTTGTCTTCATCGTCATGAAATGAAAAAGGGGTATCTAACAA
>NC_134880.1:44998137-45025637 GCF_041734735.1 Babylonia areolata
TGTCAATGACACAAGAAAAGCGACTGCTGCAAACAGGACTGCAGTGACTGCCACCGAGACAGCAATGGCTGCTGTCAGTGACACAAGAGAAGTGACTGCTGCCAACAGGACTGCAGTGACTGCCACCGATAAAGCGATGACTGCTGCCGTCAACCACACAACAGTGGTGACTGCCACTGCCAGGGAGACACCCCCAACGACAAAGAGAACACGGTCACACAGCAGTTCCAGAAAAAGGGGAGAACGGTGGTGGTTCGCGCTGTGTGCCGTGGTGACCTGCGTGCGTGCGGTGGTGGTCTTCCCATTCTTGACCGTCCAGTGCCTCCAGATGATTGCCGAGCGTGCAGTGGTCCATCCGCTGAGATAACAATGATGGTGACGGTCACTGGGCAACGTAGCCGTGGTTTATATAAACAGCATTGTACAGCTGTGCCACTGTGTGTGTTTTGCATGAGTTTTGTTTTCTTCTTTTTCTTCTTCTTGTGTGTGTGTGTGTGTGTGTGTGTGTGTGTGTGTGTGTGTGTGTGTGTTGCATGAATATATATACAATATTCAAATTGTGTGTGTGCGTGTGTGTGTGTGTGTGTGTGTTTTGCATAAATACTGTATACAGTATTCTATTTTGGTGTGTGTGTGTGTTTCTGTATATAAATATTATGTTGTATAATTTTTATGTGTGAAGATTGAGATTTGAACGCACAATGTGCATGCACGCACGGGACAAAATCACTAGTAATATTCCCACATTCTTCGTCTATCCGTGTTATTAACATTTGCGTGTATGTGTGTCCCCACCCCCCCCCCCCAATTTTTCTTCAAATGCATTTCCCATTGTCCATTTTTTCGTCAGAGACTTAGTTTAATTCTCCCTGAGTCATATTCATTAACAAGTGCGCAAGTTATCTGTATTTCAGTCTTTTTTTTCAGCCACTCGTTGTTGTTTTTGTTTGTTGTTGATTTTTTAAAACGCTTTTTTAAAACCGATTTTTCCCATGCACTCAATCTTTTTTTCTTTTCTTTTTTTCGCAACGTTTTTCACCTTGTTCTTATCGTCAAGGAAGTTAACTGATGTGTTTGTCTTGGACCCAGCTATCTCTAATTACCTCCCCTGTTATTGCGCTTTACGCAATCCTTCACAGTTTCTGGCTGGTGTGAAACTGTAACAGCTCCTTAAATTAGCATTGGTCAGTAGGTGGTGACATGGGAAATTTGGAGTGGGCTGACCCTTTTGTTTGGTTTTGTCTTCCATGGGGTTGAAAAAAGAACAACAACAACAAAAAAAACAACCCAACAACAACAACAAAAAAACCCAACCCAACAACAACAGAAAACTGCTAAGTGTGGATGTGCAGTTCTGCGCCAAACTCGAAAGAGATTGTTCACGTGTTTGAGTCTCGTCTTCAGAAAGAATTAATATATATATATATATATATATATATATATGGGTTATCCACGTGTGTAGAAAGTGAACATATCAAGATCTCAGAAGAACAAACTAGATTAGTACAAAACCAAACAAACTACAAACAAAAAATGCTTTGGCGTTGCACGTATGAAAATATAGTGTATGTATGCATGTAACCTTTATACATTTCAGGACGGTTGCGAATATGTTGCTTATTTTTGCGCTTTTTTTTTCGGAAGGCAAAACTTCCATTAATGTTACGCATGTTTCAGTTGTTTTACAGTTCAGCCTAATTTTGTGTTGTTTAGACAGTTGAATTTTCAGGTGCATGTTTTACTGCTTATCTGAAGTAAAATAAAAGTTGTGCCGCGATTTCTCTGCTCTTGTCATGGCTGTTCACTTTTGTTGTTGCGAAAGTTACACAACACTGAAAAACACGGCGTTTGATTTTTTTCAGGTTTATAGGATTAACGTTACTGTTCTTGACAGATTCCCCTTATATAATCATTTCTTCCTTATCTAAAGGACACCATAGCCAGATGAATAACCTTGATAGATATTCTGACGGGCGCAATAGCCGAGTGGTTAAAGCGTTGGACTTTCAATCTGAGGTTCGAATCTCGGTAACAGGTGCCTGGTGGGTAAAGGGTGGAGGTTTTTCCGATTTCCCAGGTCAACGTATGTACAGACCTGCTTCTGCCTAAGCCTCCTTCATGTGTATACGCAAGCAAAAGATCAAATACGCACGTTAAAGATCCTGTAATCCATATCAGCGTTCGATGGGTCATGGAAATAAGCCAGAACATACCCAGCATGCACGGCCCCGAAAACAGAGTATGGCTGCCTGTGTGAAGTGTTAGCCTGGAGGTAATGTCTGAGGTCCCGTGTGAAGCATGCATTCAGCGCACGTAAAAGAACCTACGGCAAAATGTGTCTGGCAAAATTCTGTAGATAAATCCACCTGAATAGGAAAACAAATAAAATTGCAGGCAGGGGAAAAAAAAGAAAAAAAAAAGAAAAAAAAAAAAAAAGAAAAAAGGAAAAAAAAAAAGGGTGGTGCTGTCAGTGTAGCAACACATTCTTCTTGGGGAGAGTAGCCAGAATTTCACACAGAGAAATCTGTTGTGATAAAAAGAGCAATACAAATACAAAGACTTGGCGAGGTAAAAACAGTCATACACATAAAAGCACACTGATGTACATACGAGTGAACGTGGTGATTGCAGCCCACAAACGAAGAAGAAGAAGAAGAAGAAGAAGAAGAAATATATTCTTCTTTAGTTTGAGGCCTTCTGGAATCACCTGAGGATAACTTATAATCACTTGTTTTCTTATCATGTGTCTAATAATCACTTGTTTTCTATCAAATGTCTAACGTGTCTGACCATAGTCGTTTCCACGGAGAATAGTCGTGATCAGTGATAAATTCACGACTTGAAAAATATAGAAACAGGCGGACAGGGATACACAGAGAGAGGGGCAGATAGACAAAGAAAAAGAAATGATGATGATGATAGTAATAACACTATTATTAATAATAATGATAATGATGATAACAATAATGATGATGCCGATGATGATGATGATGATAACGATAGTAATAATGATGATGATAATAATGCTAATATTACTACATCTACAACTACCACTACTACTATTACTGCAACTGCTACATCATGATGATGATGACGATGATGATGATAATAATAATAATAATGATGATGATGATGATAAAATGTGGCTCACCACGCTTTACAATATGATATACAAATTCAAGAATATGTGACATTTAAACTTTCCACACGAAACCAACACAGGCAGTATCACAGTCTCACATCACATAGCCCCAGTACGCAGCAAAATAACTGCATGACATTCACCAGAGTCAACCAAAGTACACTAAGGAACCAGACATTGAACCCCCACTCCTACCCCCTGAAAAAAAAGCACAAAAAACCCCTTAACAAAGAAACAACAACAACAACATACAGATACATTGAGAGACAGAGACTGAATTAGGCACACACACAGATCGAGAGAGAGAGAAAGAGAGAGCGAGAGAGAGAGAGAGAGAGAGAGGGGGGGGCAGGGGGAGCAGGGAGGTGGGGTGGAGGTAAAGAGAAAGGTAGAATGAGAACACTGATATAGAGACAGGGGGGCCATGGGTGGGGGGGGGGAGGGGGTATATAGAAAGGTAGAGAGAGAGAGAGGGAGGGTGGGATGGGAGATAAAGGAACACCAGTGAACTCCCCCACTGGGTGTGGGATGCTGTGATATAAGAGAGGGACGTCCAGTTTGCAATACAAAGTCCAGCAGGACAAAGGGCAATCAACAAACCGCCCTCTGGACTACTGCCCCGGGCCCCAATAAACGTGTCAACAGCCTGCCAGTTGTTGACACAATCACTGTGTGGGCTGGTAACTACCATGACTATGTCTTCTTGAGGGGAGCACACCCATGTGCCCACAAAACAAACACGTACTTACACACACACACACACACACACACACACACACTTTTACATCACTCATTGAAATACACAGATATCCCCGCACCATCAGCTGCAGCTCCACTCTGCCTCCACCCCCCCCCCCCCGACCATCCTTCCTCGCCTCCCCCAAACACTCATACACGCGTTCCCCATACACACATGCAATTTACCAACTCTCACACACATACACATGAACAGATCCATTCCTACCTTAGTCCCTCACACAACACACACACTCTCTCCCTCACACACACGCACACACACACACACACGCACACACAATTACACAATCTCCATCCCTGGCTTGGGCCGTGAGCACATCGGGGCGGGCAGACTCTATTCCGAGGCCCCAAGGTGGCCAGTGTCAAAACTACGTGTCAGTGATGGGGGAGGGGGGGCGGGGGAGGGGGGAGCAGGGGGAGCAGAGTGTGTGGTGGAGGGGGTGGAGGTGGGGGTGGGGGGGGGGTGGCATGTACTTATCTGTCCAGTGTTGTTGTTGGTGGTGGATTGAAGGAAGGTGTGGAGGTGGGGGATGGGGTGGGGTGTTCGAAGAAACTGGAAGGGAGTGGGGGTAGGTTTTGGGGAGGGTAGTGGTCAAGTCATTAGTCTGATTGTTACACCAAGGGTGTTTACTATGGTGCTCCCTCATACACACACACACACACGCGTGCGCGCGCGCGCATGAAGGGAGAGAGTTAGAGAACAACTAGTGAACCAATGTTTCACTAGGGGTAGTTGACATGGACATGGTGAAGTTTTATTTCTCCATTACTTTACACACATACACACTGAGAAACATACACACATACACAGACACGCGTGCACACACACACACACACACACAGAGAAAATTAATTGATCAACGTGTACACTTTGGCGATACAATTTTGAAGAAGAATGTTCCGAAAATTCAGCATAAACCCCTTCAGAAATGACATTAACACACACACACACACACACACACACACACACACACACACACACACACACACACACAGATTGCCTCCCCCGCATACACATCCCTACCCTACCCCGGCGATCTTGTGAAGAAAAGCAGTCCAGAGAACGCCTGGTCACTGTCATGAACACAGGTGACGTCACAACACGTAACCTACACGCTTGACTGAACTTGACAACCGAAAGTGGAACGGCACAATTTGATGTGTAGTGTACCGGTCAGCTGGCAGTGTCCTTTTTCAAGCCACGCTCTCTTCTGATTGGTCAGCATGCTGGACAGTTCTAAAGGTCAGTTGTCGGTCCAAAGCAGTCACTTTTTCCACTGTCTCCATTTCTCAGTTGACTGGGTGAAACGGTTGTGTGAGGATCTCCTTTAATCATCAGGTCAGTGGATAGAACACTAGTGCTACTGTTACTACAGTAGGTGACTGTTCTGGTTTGGTTTATTATACTGTCTTGCTTGCATCACTCTGTTAAGTTCACTTTCTCTCACGCTGTCTTTGTCTCGTTGCCTCTCTCTCTCTCTCTCTCTTTCAGCCTGTTTCTCTAGGTCTGTATCTCTGTCTGTCTGTCTGTCTCTCTGTGCCTCCCTTTCACTGTCTCCCTCCGTGTCTGTTTCTCTCAGACTGTCTCTCTTTCCCCTCTCTTTCTCTCTCTTTTGTGTTTCTTCAGTTAAAGAACATGACAGTGAGTGAAACACGATGACAAAGTTTTTGTGTGGAGTGATGGTCTGGAGGTAACGCGTCCGCCTAGGAAGCGATAGAATCTGAGCATGCTGGTTTGAATCATGGCTCAGCCGCTGATATTTTCTTCCCCTCCGCTAGATCTTGAGTGGTGGTCTGGATGCTAGTCATTCGGATGAGACGATAAACCGAGGTCCTGTGTGCTGCATGTGCTTAGCACGTGTAAAAGAACCCACAGCAACAAAAGGGTTGTACCTGGCAAAATTCTGTAGAAAAATCCACTTCGATTGGAAAAAAAGAAATAAAACTGCACGCAGGAAAAAAAAAAGTGGTGCTGTAGTGTAGCGACACGTTCTCCCTGGGGAGAGCAGCCCGAATTTCACACATAGAAATCTGTTGTGATAAAAAAAAGAGTTAAATACAACACAATACAAATACAATACACAGTTATATGTTTCGAAAACAGATGTAAAATTAACTGAAAATGAAAATAAAAAATGAAGTGGTGTGAGAGGGGCAAAAGGTCAGGATTTGATTCCATCAGCTGCAACAACTAGCAACTTGATCTTTGCTAATGGAAGTCAAGTGTGTGAACAGTATTAGTGGTGTGTACTGTTAACTCATCTATAATAATACTACTACTAATATATATATATATATATATATATATATATATATATATATATATATATATATATATATACAGATCATCCGTCAGTTCTCGAGAGAATGGCGTTGTGTGTGGTGTTTGATGCAGCCTCGTCATGCGTGGCTGGACAGGCCTGACACAGGAGCGAGTCCCTCTCTCCCACACTACGCTCAGGTGAAGTCTGACGCTGGTCCGTCTGAATGGCTTTGGGCCTTTGTCCTCCGTCTCTTTGCCTCAGAAGGCAAGCATCACTTCCAAATTGGAGCTCTTGGCCTTTCTGCATCATCTACTCCCATACCAAGCAGATTGGTCTGAGGCTTGAGTTTTCCAGGTGTCTAGATCACTGTATCACAATGCCAACATTATCAACCAAACAAGCACTGACGTTGGGGTGCTTTTGTTAACAAAATTTCACTTTCATCCATTCAGACATGCCATCCATGAAATGCGTATTGGGAGAGTGGTCAGTGGTCATTGTTGTGCAATGTCCCTATTTTCAGTGACGTCAGTGCACGATGTATTTTGTCCCTTTTTCAGTGATGCTAGTACATGTTATTTACATTGTCCCTGTTTTCAGAAACGTTATTACGTTTTGTACATTGTCCCTATTTTCAGTTACATCAGTGCATGATGTGCATTTCCCTGGTGTTCAGTGATGTCTGTGTATGACTGTACTGTCCTGTATTCAGTGACGTCAGTATATATTGTCTGTCTTTCTTGTGACATCAGTACGTATTATGAACTGTCCTGCTTTCAATGACATCAGTACATGTGTATTTTTCTACTTACAGGTAATCAACATGAACACTTTATCGGTTGCAGTCTTGCTTCTACTTGTGTCATCTGCCAGTGGCTATGGTAGGTTTTTGATGTTTGTTGTTTTTTTTTGTGTTTTTTTCTTTTTTAATTTTTGGAGAAAAAAAAAGATTTTTGTGAAGTTTTCACACACTGTGTGTACATAATGTGTGTTTGGGTGAAAGGGTGTTTATTCTTGTATGTGTTTGTGGTTTGAAGGAGGATTTTGAAGAATTATTACTATTTTCATAAATTTGTTATTACATGTATGTTTTATGAACACTGTAAAAATAGTTCGAGATGAATGTATATGGTTTTATTGCCCACTACAAACAATTTCGTCAAAATATTTTGTAGAAATTTTTATGAATACTTAGCGAACAATAAAGACTAGTAACTCATTGCATACATAGTATTCAACTTCAAAGTCAATGCTGCTTATGCTACTGATTCAGCTAACACACAGGTAAATCAAAATAACTGTTAAAGTGGAACAAAGACAAGCACTTTCTCAAAAAAGAAGCTCTGGGCTTGTCCTTATACCAATCATTTAAACAGCAATGGCCGAAGAAATTTGCAAATGCAAATTTGTTGTTATTTACGACTGGCATAGCCTTTTAATCCTGAATATGCTACACAGAATATATGGACACATGGTTGCCTGATGTTTTTTTACTTGAAAGAACAAGAAGGCTAGGAGTGTAAATTTGATTAACAAAGAGTTGTAACTCTTCTTAAACAAGGAACACGGCTTCAAGTCAATGCTGCTTATGTCATCGATTCAGCTAGCACTCAGGTAAATAAAAGGTACAGTAGAACAAACACAGACATGTGCACAAAGCAGCAATGACAAGAGAAATGTTCAAACGAAAATTAGTTTTTATTCAACACTAGTACAGCCTTTTAATTTTGAATATGTAACACAGAATATAGAGAAATGCACAAACGGAAATTAGTTTTTATTCAACACTAGTACAGCCTTTTAACTCACTCAGTACGGCCAGTCCTCTCTTCTCCTCTACGCAGACCCCTCGGATGTCCAGTGGGTGTCTGAATGACCCAACCTTTAGCTTCCGTCGTCAGAAATTGTGGTATTCTTTGTCACCATTCACGTCTTCAGTATAAGAGCCTTCCGCTTGCAATATTTTGATGATGGTAATTGGGCTGAAACGCTGTTAACGTCGTCTCTTTCGCCGTTCGTATGGAGAGAGATAATCTTGAATATGTAACACAGAATATATGGACAATACATAACAAACACATGGTTGCCTTGATGGCTTTTGACTCGAAATGAAAACAACAACAACAATAACGACAACAACAAAAACAAAACAATAACGTCAGGGGAGTAAACGATTAACAAATAAAGAGCTGTAACTTTCATCAAAAACAAGGAACACAACTTTAATTCAGTGGTGCTTCTGCCCCTGATTCAGCTAGTACGCATGCAAATAAAAGGTACATTGGAACAAACCCAGACACTCCCTCAAAAAGGACGCTCTAGACTTGTCCTTATACCGATCAGTTGACATCTGGCTGTGCGCAAAGCAGCAATGACAGAAGAAATATGATATGAATACTGTTGCTGATGATTTTCATTTTATTAAGGAGTGTCCCATTTTTTTTCTGTTATTCGTAAAATATTGTTACGTGAAAAATATTTGTCCAATGTCAGCATTCTAGTTGTTTGACATGTTTTCTGTAGGCAAGGGGTCTTATTAACTCTCAGTGAATTCGTTAAAACCTGCAAGGTTACGTAACATAATTTCAAGCAGACAACGGAATGCTTACACTTATTTCGGCCAATGCAAATGTTATGATAAACGTCAGTAATGTTATGTTTACAATTATACTCTTTTCTGAAATCCTTCCTGCCCAGATAGGTGTCATAGGTTGATTTCATTTATTCTGGAAGAATAATATTGAAGATAATTTTCGATATAATAATTGTCTGCCATCTACCTAATGGATATCGTTTTGCTCGTCATAGTGTTCAGAGTGTGTGATGGTATGTCAGGTTTTTTTTTAATAGGCCTAGTATGTTGACCTACACATGTGTCGTATTGTGCCATTTACACAAGTGCATTGATATTTTATATACAACGCAAAATACACATGCAGTCGATGGATATACCACACAGCATTACCATTTGAATTTTTTGCCTCACAGTGTTACCATTTCAAATGGACGTGAAAATCATTTTGTGGTGACAGGTGTCCATTCATATTTCTACCCTAACTCATTAACATGCACGTGCAAACACCACAAATCGTTTGTGCACGTACACATGTGGGGATGCTGCATTCTGTACTGTATGGATGAAAGTGATTCATGTCACACAGCACTTACAATTGCTTCTTGAATGTGGATCGTTACATTAAAATCTTGAATTCATCAACAGAGACAACTGATGGAAACACACAGTCTGTGACTAATGCAGCCGGCACAGACAGGCCTGAGACAGGCGGAGAGAGCCCTGGTTCAGGCACAGAGATCCCTCAGGCAGGTGAAGACATTCCTGATAATGGCAGTCAGATCCCTCAGGTCGGCATACGGAAGCTTGATGTAGGCAGCCAGATCCCTAATAGAACCAGAAAGACCTCCGACGAATACGGAGAAGGCCGCAAGAACGGCGGAGGACAGGGGTCGGGGGATGTCCTCCACCCGGTGCTGATAGGGTGCGCAATAGTGCCAGGAACGATCATCCTGGTGGTGTACCTCTACCTGACGATCCGCAAGGTGGTGACCAGGCTCAGGAGCGGCCTCCGCGTGAAAGGACCGCCCAGGTTTCCGGTGGACATGAGGCCCTCTGGTTGGTGGTTAGATGACCAAGAGCAACACTCGTCACTGCCAACATCGGCCCGCTACGTGCGTCAGATTCAGGATGATCCCACCGTGGACGTCAGAGCGCCTTGAATGATCTCTTTGTCTGTCTCTGTCTGTCTCTCTCCCCCTCTCTCTCTTTTGCTCTCTCTTTTTTTCCCTCTGTGTCTTTCTGTCTCCGTCTCTCTCTGTCTCTTCGAATTCTATCTGTCTGTCTGTCTCTGTCTTTCTCTCTCTCCCCCTCTCTCTTTCTCTCTCTCTCCCTCTCTCTCTCTGCCTGTCTATTTGATTCATTATCTGATATTTTTGTACATGGCCCACTCCTCTGTTATGGGCCAGAGGTCTAAAAAAAAAAACTGTCTTGTCTCTCTCTGTGTCTCCCTGTCTGTCTCTTTCTGTCTGTCTCTCTGTTTCTATTTCTCTTTGTCTCTTTCTCTCTCTGTCTTTCTCTGTGTCTGTGTCTGTCTGTCTGTCTGTCTGTCTGTCTCTGTCTGTCTCTCTCTCTCTGTCACTCGTGCGCGCGTGCCTACATGTGTGTGTGGGGGTGAGGAGGGGGTCGATGGGAAGCGTTAGTCTTTGCGTGTGTCCATGCATACGTTTTGGCTGTATAATTATTTGAGCGTGTGTTCGCGTGCTCATTGTGTGTGTGTGTGTGTGTGTGTGTGTGTGTGTGTGTGTGATTTTCCGAAATATTGTTTTTGTGTGAAAGTAAGATTGAGATGAGTAAATACGTATTGATTTTACATGTAAAAAAAATCAATGACAATGTTGTTCCTCAGCTTAGCCTTTGCTTCCTTTTTTTTTCTTCTTTCCAATGCTCATCCAATTATGAATCTCATGTATTCATTTTTTCTCTAGTTCATTCGTTCATTCATGCGTGTCTGTCTGTTTCTGTGCTTATTCAACTATTCCTCATAGGTACACCCCTGTCTTCATTACCCATGCTGTCATGTATAGGCATGTGCTCATTCACTATAAGTATAAATGCTGACAGGATAGTTTTTCCTTCTCTCTCCCTGTCTCTGTATTTTTCATTGAAAAAGACAATAGTTATAGTTTCAAAAAATGTTCTTGCCTGTATTATGGTACAGTGCCAAATAAAACGTCATTTTACACTTTGCGATGTGTTGGTTTGGATGATGTATTGTTAACGCTTGCTGTCTGTCAGCTTTTCTTGTAATCTCTGTAGTGACTCATTGCTAGTGAGTTTCACAGATTGTTTTGATCGCCTGACCTCTCTCTCTCTCTCTCTCTCTCTCTCTCTCTCTCTCTCTCTCTCTCTCTCTCCCCCCCCCCCCGTCCTTACTTGATTTTATGTTTTGAAAAATCATCATCATCAACAACAACAACAACAGCAACAACAAAATTTTCTTATCAAATATCTAACAACGTGTTTGATCATAGTCGTTTTCACAAAGAATGGTTGTGATCAGTGATAAAAAAATATAGAGAGACAGACAGACAGACAGACAGACAGACAGACATGCACAGAGAGAGGGGCAGAAACACAAAGAAAAGGAAATGATAATAATATCATTATTATTGATAACAATAATGATAAAAATAATGATGATGATGATAATCATAATGATAACAAGAATACTACTACTACTACTAATGACGATGAAATGGGGCTCATCGCGCTTAACAATAAAACATACAAATTTAAGAATAATCTGACATTAAAATTTCCATATAAAATCAACACAGGCAATATCACAGTCTCACATCACATAGCCCCAGTACTCAGCAGAATAAATACATGACATTCACCTTTGTCAAAACATGCAAGGAACCAGGCATAAAAAAATCAACAAAAATCCCCACGAAGATAGATTGAGAGACAGGGACAAACACATATAGGCCGGCATGCACACAGATCGACAGACTGGTTTAACAGTATTTTATTTGGAACATGTCACAATAAAACACAGATATTGATGAACAGGACAACAAGAAAATCTTATATAAAGTCCTGTCCTGACACATGTACATACTGAATATGTGACGGATGTCATCATAACTAGAAGACGTGAACATACATAAGTTTTGAACAAATCTAAGCTGAGATATAAATAAAGTGAAGAAAAAGTGAGATCAACAGATTCATATACATATACATATTTTTTGATCTGTATGCATGCTTATACCTGTCTGTCTCTCAAACTATCTGCTTGGGAGAGAGAAGGAGAGATTTCGTGTAAGAAGTTATAGAGACGAGACAAAAATTATTTAACCAGGAAAATATCCATTATTCTCCACCCACCCCTGGGGTATATAAGAAGGAGAGAGTAAGAGAGAGAGAGTCAGTCAATAGGTCTATAAGCTCCACATGGAGAGAGGGAGAGAGAGTGTGGGGGATGGGAGGGTAGAGAAAGATAGAATGAGAGAGACAGGGTGGGGGGAGAAAGGGGGTATATGAAAAGGTAGAGAGAGAGTGGGGGCGGGGGGGGGGGGGGGGGGGGGCTGGAGATAAAGGAACACCTTTGAACTCCTCCACTGGGTGTAGTGGGGTGCTGTGATATGAGAGGAACGTCCAGTCAGCAATACAAAGCCCAGCAGGACAGTTTCAGTTTCAGTAGCTCAAGGAGGCGTCACTGCGTTCGGACAAAACCATATACGCTACACCACATCTGCCAAACAGAAAAGGAATGCCAACAGCACCCAGTGTTCCCAGGCGGTCACCCATCCAAGTACTAACCGGGCCCGACGTTGCTTAACTTCGGTGATCGGACGAGAACCGGTGTTTTCAACGTGGTATGGCCCTCAGCAGGACAAAGGGCAGTCAACACACTGCCCTCCGGACCACTGCCCCGGGCCCCATTAAACGTGTCAACGGCCTGCCAGTCGTTGACACAGTTGCTGTGTGGGTCGGTAACTACCATGACTCTATGTCTTCTTGAGGGGAGCACACCCGCGTGCCTACAACACACACACACACACACACACACACACACACATACACACACACATTTTCACTCTTTCACACTCATACACACTCTTTCACACTCACACACACTCTTTCACACACACACACACACACACACATGAACTGTCTTTCTCTCTCTCTCCCTCTCTCTCTCTCTCTCACTGTCTTTCTTTCTCTCTCTCTCTCTCCCTCACGCACACACGCACGCACACACACACACACGCACACACAATTACACGATCTCCATCCCTGGCTTGGCCCTTGAGCACGTTGGGGCGGGCAGACCATATTCTGAGGTCCCAAGGTGGCCAGTGTCAAAACTGTTTGTCAGTGATGGGGATGGGGGGAGCGGGGAGAGGGTGTGCGTGGGGTTGTGGAGGTGCGGGGTGGAGGGTGTGTGTGTGTGTGTGTCGGGGGGGGGGGGGGGGGGCGGTGTGGCACGTACTTATTTGCCCAGTGGTGTCGAGGAGAGGGTGGGAAGAAACTGGAAGGGAGTGGGGGCAGGTTTTGGGGAGGGTGGTGGTCAAGTCATTAGCCTGAATGTTACATCAAGGGCTTAGTAAGGAGGTAGGGTATTTACTATGGCCCTCTCTCATACACACACACACACGCACACGCAGAGGGAGAGAATAAGAGAACAATAAACCAATGTTTCACTGGGGGTAGTTGACATGGACATGGTGGAAGTTTTATGTCTCCATTACTTTATACACAGACACAGAAACATACACACATATACCCCTGCACGCGCGCGCGCGCGCACGCGCACACACACACACACACACACACACACACACACACAAAATTAATCAATTGACGTGCACACTTTTGCAATACAATTTTGAAGAAGAGCGTTCTCAAAAATTCAGCATAAAAACCATTCAGAAATGATATTAAAAACCAACACACACAACATAACTGCACGCTTGATTGAACTTGACAATATACCGTTGATTGGCACACAATGGCGTGTAGTGTAGTGGTCAGCTGGCAGCGACATTTTCGATCCACGCTCTGTTCTGATTGGTCAGTATGCCGGACAGTTCTAAAGGTCAGTTGTCAGTCCGAAGCAGTCACGTTCCCCCCTCTCTCCATTTCTCAGTTGACTGGGCGAAACAGTTGTGTGTGGATCTCCTTTTATCATCAGGTCAGTGGATAGAACATTAGCGCTACTGTTACTACTGTCTTGCTTGCTTGCGTTGCTCTCTCACCCTGTCTTTGTCTCGCTGCCTCTCTCTCTCGCTGTGTCAAAATACGTATCTCTCAGTCTGTTTCTCTCTGTCTTTGTCTCTGTCTGTCTGTCTGTCTGTCTCTCTCTCTGTATGTTTTGCTCTGTCTGTTTCTCATCCTCCATCTCTCTCTGGGTCTGACTGAATTTAGGAGGAATCCAACTGCTGTGTCAGACCTTTTCATTCGTGGTGTTAAAGTTGAACGTGTGAATGAGTAAAAATATCTAGGGACCGTTATTGACAATAAATTAAACTTCACTGCTAATAGTAATACCCATCTTATTCATAGCAAAATGTCAGTCCAGAATTTATTGTTTACCAAAGCTCCGTGTCAAGTTATGATGATAACGTACCGCAGATTTTTACAGATGTTTTATTGAATCAGTGTTAACGTTCTTTTTTATGTGTTGATATGGAAGCTGAAGTGTGAAATGTAAGAATGTATTGAACAGGACAGAGAATGTCTGCACACAGATCACCAGAGTGAGACAAAATAGGCAAGCAGTTCTCTTCGAACAGCGAGTCACACAGAAAGCAAAAGTGATCTCAAATGACAGCAGCCATGGACTCAGTAAACACTATCAACTTTTACCATCTGGAAGACGCTACAGGACTCTTAATTCAAAACTCTTAGAACTAAAAACAGTCATCCCTGTTTCAATTAATTTGTTAAACAAATGAATTTTACCGCTTTACGATGTCACGTGTTGTGACGGATAGGCTGTATCTAAATTGTGTATTGTGTGTACGTGTGTGTGGGGAGAGGGAGAGGGGTTGAGGGTGGGGGCGAGGGGGAGGAAGGTGGTGAGGGGTATAGGCGTGAGTAGCTTTTTACATTATAAGGATTTTAATGTTACTGTGATAGTGATTCTAGTTTTCTGAAATTGATTTTGAGCTGTGTTTAATTTTAATATGGGGATGCTCATCTTAGTGATGATGTGTTTGATTTTTTAAAAATTTTATATATATATATAATTATCATGGATTTTAATGTTATTGTGATAGTGATTTTAGTTTTCTGAATTTGATTTTGAGTTGTGTTTAATTTTACTATGGGGATGCTGATCTTAGCAATGATGTGGTTGATGGTTTATATTATTATTATTATATTTATTTATTTATCTATTTATTTATTTTATTTGGAATTGATGTTAAAATGCTGTGGTTGATGCTCCCGTGCCATTTTTGTTTACTCAAAATTTGGTTGAATATTTTACAGATCAGTATCAATTTATATTGATTTTACCACTATATTGATTTGATCATGTGTATATACAATAAGTGTGTATGGGTGCTTGCATACTGGTGAGTGTGTGCATGCGCGCATGCATGTGTGTGTTTTAAATGATGAAAAGTTATTAGACTGGCTTTGCTATGACTGAGTTGAGTATTATTTTGTTACGTGTATGTTGTATGTCAAATTTTACCATCTTGCTTATAATTTGTATGTATCACAGACTTCACCACACTTAATTTCTCTATGAGATAATCAAGGTATTCTGATTCTGATTCTCTCTATGTTTCTTCGGTGGGCTGAAAGCGAAGGTAAAATCTTGGAAGAACAAGCTGGTTTTAGGAAATGTTCGTTTATCGTTCGTTTATTCATTCATAGTCTGTTCATCTAAGATGATGATATTAGACTGAAAATAATTGATATTATTATTATTATTATTTGGATTATTATCATTCCTATCATAATGATGATTGTGAGTATTAATTAGAAAGTTAGAAATCAACATTTCTGTATATTCAAATGAAAAGGGGGGCGGTTGAGGTGGAGGGGTGGGGGGCAAAGGGGGACAAGGGGGAGGGGACTAAGAAAGGAAGAGAGAGAGAGAGAGTGAGAGAGAGAGAGAGAGAGAGAGAGAGAGAGAGAGAGAGAGAGAGAGCAGAATGTGGAAAAATAGAGTACAAAATCTAAAATGGAGATGGTGAGTGTCGGTGATTGGAGAAAGAAAAAAACAATATTGGAAGGGCGTGTGTGAGAGGCGGGATGCAGGAAGCGGGATTAGGACAACAACAACAACAACAACAACAAAATCATTAATCAAACATTGTATGCACTACTTCTGTAGATTATTATTTGAAAAGAGGTTCATATGGGGACCTACAATAAACAACCAACTGGACTATTTAACACATAACTAGCTAACTTTAATAAAGAACAGTTTGAAATATATAACTTTTTCAAAAAAATGTTAACATTTGAAACTGGTAACACGTGTTCCATAAGTTCTGGAGGCAAAAAAGGTTTCATTACTAAACAGCAGGTTAAAATGTGCTCTACTGTTAAACGTCCCTTGCAAATGCATTCAATATTTTCACAATATTTTGTGTATGGGGCATTTAGTAATAACCTAAATGCCATGCTCTTAACAGCCCTGACAGTTCTTTTAGTATTTAATAAGGCAGAAGTGTTAACTTCTAAAGACAGAAAGGAATTTTGCATATTTCTTTCAATAATATTACACATTTCAGATGATAAACGATGAGGAAGTTCAAATGCATTTAAAGCATTTTTAGCTCCAAGCTTTGCAAGATGATCTGCACGTTCATTAGAGAAAAGCCCATGATTGATCATATTTTTACCCTGTGCAGTGTTATCCAAAAATGTTTATATGGAGCAAGGAAGAGTAAACTCTATATTGCTTTTATAGATTACCAGAAGGCTTTCAACTCTGTTGATTGAAATAGTCTTTGAGCAGTACTTCACAAGATAAAAACATCAACCAAAATGATCCGCATTTCAAAAGCAATGTAGTAATGTCAGTAGTAGTATGTACACTTCAATTTAATCCTGAGTCCAATGGGTGCCCTATGTTTCAGATTTTTTTTTTTATTGCCCTTCTGGAGTAAAAACAAGGATGTTTGTTAGCTTCCTTGCTTTTCTCACTTTTAATTTCTGAAGTTGTTGACGATGTGACTAAGAATGGAAAACACGGTTATCAGTTTTTGCCAGGCTTACAAGAAACATTTCTGTTGTTGTTTGCAGATGATATTGTCTTGCTGTCGTCGTCACTAGCTGGTTTACAAAATCAATTAGATAATCTCAACAAAGCATCTAGATCTCTTGGACTAACAGTAAATTTGAATAAAATGAAAATAATGGTTTGCAGAAAGGGTGGCCATCTGTCTAAAGCAGAAAAAATGGTATTATGATAGAGACGAAATTGAATTTGTTAATAATTATAGATATCTGGGTTTTATGCTGTCTACCAAGTTATCATTCGTTCCTGTGCTTGAAGAGTTCACTGGCAGGGCAAAGGGGGAGGGTGGTTGAAATTATTAGAACAATGTGAAGTCTTGGCAAAATGGACAGAACCGTGCTTTTTAATCTCTTTGATGCACATATAAAACCTATGTTATCATACGCATCTGAAATGTGGGGAACAATGTGCTTCAAAGCAGTCGAGTCTGTCCACTTCTTTGCCTGAAAAATATTTTTTAGTGTAAGTCCCAAAACCCCAAATGTAATGATTTATGGTGATATTGGTAGACATCCATCATACATTGATAGTTGCATCAGTACTTTGCGATACTGGTTTAAGCTAAATCAGGTGACTTTATCAAGAATTCCGAAACAAGCGTGCCTAATGAGCGTAAACAAGATGACATACAATGGTGATATGTCTTTGAGAAACTGGGCAGATAGACTGAAACATTGCTTAGACATTTATGGGTTTCAGAAGTTTGGATAAATGGCGGGGTTGGGGACATAAATACGTTTATTAAATTGTTCAAACAACGCATGATACATGGCTTTAAACAGGATTGGGCAAGCAGACTGAACGGACAGAAGTAATCATAATGAAACATATAGGTCATTCAAATCTTTATTACAACCTGAAAAATACTCACCATTAGTAAATTTAGATTGGCTTTCATTAAGTTCCGTTTTGGCATAAATGAACTGAAAGTAAATCAGCGTTATCGTGATGTTTTGAAAAACTGTCCATGTGGTGGTAGAGTAGAGGACAAATTACATGTATTAACAACCTGTCCATTATATAACTCAGAAATAAATATTTGCACAAGCATATGCTAAAGGTTAGAAATCTATCATGACTATTTCTGTTGCAAAACGAAAGTTGCAGTATGACCAGAGATGTTGCAATGTTTGTTTTTTTTATGCATTAAGACTGAGAGAAGAGCACTGTCAGCCCTAAACAAAAAATATCAGTCTTGTGTTTTTCATTTAGTTTACTTGTTCTCTGTGAGCTCACTGTGAGTGTATTAAGTGGATTGTTTCATTCTTCCTATTTTATTTTAGTTAAGATGTGTGTGCAACACGTACACCCAAAATGTATGCAGGTTGGTGACCTTACATTAAAATTCTTGCGTTCTTGCGTTCTTCTTGTGTTCTGTATGTTTCTTCAGTTAAAGAACGTGACAGTGAGTGAAACATGATGTAAAAATGAAATTAATAAGGAAGCAGTGTGAGAGGGGCAAAGGGTCAGGATTTGATTCTATCACCTGCAACAAGTGATCTTTGCAAATGGAAGTGAAGTGTAAAGTAGTGTGTACTGTTAGCTCTTCTATATCATCTGTCATAGATAGGAGTTGCACGCTGTGTGTTGTGTTTGATGCAGCCTCGGGTGTGGCTGGACAGGCCAATGCAAGAGTGACAGTCCCTCCCTCCCAGTCCCATGCTGTGCTCAGGTGAAGTCTGACGCTGATCTGTCTGTATAGCTTTGGGCCTTTGTCCTCCGTCTCTTTGTATGGCTTTGGGCCTTTGTCATCAGTCTGTTTGCCTTAGAAGGCAGGTGTCATTTCCAAATTGGAGCTCTTGCCCTTTCTGCATCATCTGCCCCCGTACCAAGCTGATAAGTCAGAGGCTGGAGTTTTCCAGGTGTCTAGATCGCTGTATCGCAATGCCAACATTATCAACCAAACGAGCACTGACGTAGAGGTGCTTTTGTTAACAAACTTTATTTTCATCCATTCAGACATGCCATCCATGAAATGTGATTGAGAGAGTGGTCAGTGGTCATTGTTGTGCATTGTCCCTATTTCAGTGATGTCAGTGCATGATGTGCTTCGTCCTGTTTTTCAGTGACGTAAGTGTGTTTGAAGAGTCATTTTCTTCAGTGACGTCAGTACATGACTGGCATTATCCTGGTTTTCAGTAACATCCGTGTTTAATTGCATATCCTGTTTTCAGTGACATCTGTGCATGATATATATTGTCTTTGCTTTCTGTGACATCAATACATGATGTGCATTTTTCTGCTTACAGGTAATCACCATGAAACGTTTATCAGTACTACTAATTCTGCATCTTCTTTCATTTGCCATTGGCTTTGGTAGGTATTTGGTGTGTATGTGTGTGGGTGATTGGGTGTGTGTCAGTATGTGTCAGTGTACTTTGGAGGGGGACTTTGAAAAGTTATTGATAGTTTCATTACATTAGGGCAATAATTGTAAAGAAGAGTTTGAGATGAATTCATGTGCTGGCTTAATTGCCCAATACAAACAATTTCGTTACTTAATATATTTGTAGAAAAGGTGTTATAAATACTTAGCAAACAATAAAGAGTGGTAACTCTCTTCAAACACAAGGTACTCAACTTCACGTCAATGAGGCTTATGCTACCTATTGTGATAGAACACATGTAAATAATGATCAAGTGGAACAAACCCAAGGACTTCTCGAAAAGAAGCTCTGGGCTTGTCCCTATACCAATCATTTGACCAGCAATGAGAGGAGGAATTTGCAAACACAAATTAACTGTTATTCAAGACTGGCCTTCAAGCCTTTTAATCTTGAATATGCTACACAGAATATGCGGATAATACGTAACAAACACATGGTTGCCTCGTTGGCTTTTTGACTCGAAGTGAAAGAATGTCAAGAGAGTAAATAATTAACAAGCAATAAAGAGTTGTAACTCTCTTCATACAAGGAACACGACTTCAATTCAATGGTGCTTCAGATTCAGCTAGCATGCGTGTAAATAAAAGGTACCTTGGAACAAACCCAAACACTCCCTCAAAAAGAAAGCTCCAGGCTTGTCCTTATACCAGTCATTTGACATGTGCACAAAACAGCAGTAACGCAAGAAATGTGATATGAATACTGTTGCTGATGAATTTCATTTTATTAAAGAGTATCCCAATTTATTCTGATATTCGTAAAATATTTTGCGTGAAAAATATTTATGTCCAAAGTCTGCATTCTAGTTTTGTGACATGTTTTCTGTAAGCAAACAGGTCTTATTAATTCTTTAAAACTTGCAAGATTACATAATTTCAAACAGACAATGGAATGCTTACACTTATTTCACCTAATGCAAACATAATGATAAAATGTCAGTGCTGTTGTGTTTATAATTATGCTCTTTTCTGAAATACTTCCTGTCCACATAGATGTCATAAGTTGATTTCTGTTATTCTGGAAGAATAATATTGGAGATGATTGAATATAATAATTGTAATCTAATTGATGAACATGTTCTTGGTGGTATTCATGTTAGGATTGCATGATGGTATGTCAGAGATTTAAATTGGCTGAGTGTGTTGACCTACACATGTGTGTTGTATTATGTCATTTACTCAAGTGCATTAATACACAACGCAAAACACACAGTCGATGGATATATATGCCTCACAGCATTACCATTTCAAATGGGCATGATAATCATTTTGTGGTGACAGGTGTCCATCCATATTTCTACCCAAACTCATTAACATGCACGTGCAAACACCTCAAGTCGTTTGTGCACGTATACATGTGGGGATGCTGCATTCTGTACTGTATGGATGAAAGTGATTCATGTCACACAGCACTTACAATTGCTTCTTGAATGTGGATCGTTACATTAAAATATTGAATTCATCAACAGAGACGACTGATGGAAACACGCAGTCTGTGACTACTGCGGCCAGCACAGACAGGCCTGAGACAGGCGGAGAGAGCCCTGGTTCAGGCATAGAGATCCCTTGGGCAGGTGACGACATCCCTGATTATAACATGGAGATCCCTGATTATGGCAGTTGGATCCCTCAGGTTGGCTTTTGGAGGCTTGACGTAGGCAGCCCGATCCCTGAGAAGACCAGAAAGACCTCCAACGAATGCAGAGAAGGCAGCAAGAACGGTGGAGGACAGGGGTCGAAGGATGTCATCCACATAGTGGTGGTAGGATGCGCGACAATGATCGGAATTATCATCCTGGGGGTTGTCATCTACCTGGTGACCTGCAAGGTCAGGAGCGGCCTCCGCATGAAACGGCCACCCAGGTATCCGGTGGACGTGAGGCCCTTTGATTGGTGGAGAGTTGACCAAGGGCTATATTCGTCACTGCCACTGTCAGTCCGCTTCATGCCTCAGATTCAGGATGATCCCACCGTGGACGTCAGAGCACCTTGAATGATCTCTCTGTCTCTCTCTCTGTCTCTCTCTCCCCCTCTCTCTCTCTTTTGCTCACACTATCTCTCTCTCTCTCTATCTCTCTCAGTCTCTTTCTGTCTGTCTCTGAAGTCTCTCTATCTGTCTGTCTCTGTCTTTCTCTCTCCACACTCTCTCTGTGTCTGTCTGTCTATTTGATTCATTATCTGATATTTTTGTTCGTGGCCCACCCCTTTGTTATAGGCTGGAAGTCAAACAAATGAACCCTTGTCTTTTCTCTCTCTGTGTCTGTGTCTCTGTGTGTATCTTTTTCTGTTTGTCTTTCTCTCTCTTTCTTGCTGTCTCTTTCTCTCTCTCTCTCTGTCTCTCTTTCTCTGTCTCTTTTTGTCTCTCTCTGGAGGCTTTTCTTTTTGAAGACTTCTGAAGATGAAGCTGTGTCATTGTTTGCAGCTCTGTCTGTCTGTCCGTGTCACTCTGTCTGGCTCTGTCTGTCTGTCTGTCTGTCTCTCCTTGTCCAATTTCGTTCGAGGACCTCAGGGCTAAATACAAATAGAGCATGGTTTATTCAAAATAGTGAGAATGATAGTTTATGCCAGTTGTGCCATCAGGATTTAGAAAATGAGGATCATTTTGTTTTCCATTGCAAGGAATACAATGTTATTAGAAATGATTATACATTCTTTACACATCCATTTGCATTAAGACATGGTCTTGTAGCTATACTTTCATCCAATAATGAAGACATTCTATTTTCACTCGCCAAATATATTGTAGAGACATATAACATTAGGAGGAAAAGATTCACCGAAAGATAGTTTTAACATGATAGAAACATAATGTAGAATAAAATATATGGTCCATAACTCAATTTGGATGGGTAAATAACCAAAAAGAGACTCGGCTGCAAAGTTGGATGGTCACATGTTAGAATTACTTAGTATTATGCATGAGTAATATGTAATATGATGTATTAATGTCATGGGTGTGAATGTATGAGTGTTTATGCGGTTATGAATATGTACTTATTTGCTTCTTATTTCCCCTTATTTTTCGTTTTGCTTTTTCTTTTCATCACTTTAAGCTGAATTATCCCCCTTGGCACTAGAGCTGTAAAAAGCTATTTGCCAATAAAAAAAAGTGTCATTGTCATTGTCATTGTCATTCTCTCTCTCTCTCTCTCTCTCTCTCTCTCTCTCTATCTCTCTCTATCTCGCTTGCTTACTTGCTCGCTTGCGCGCGCTTTGCTTGTGCGTGTGGGGTTGATGTGAGGCTGAGTCTATGCGTGTGTCTGTGCGCGCGTCTCGGCGGCATAATTATTTGCGGAGTACGTATTCACGCATTCATTGTGTGTGTGTGTGTGTGTGTGTGTGTGTGTGTGATTTTCCGAAATATTGTTTTTTTGTGAAAGCCAGATTGAGGTGAGATAATAGCAAATAAGTATTGATTCTACATGTAAAAATAACAATGTTGTTACTCTCCTCAGTCTTTGCTTTTTTTTTCTTATTTCCAGTGCTCACCAATTTGCGAGTCTCATTTATTCATTCTTTCTCTCGTTCGCTTGTTCATGCATATCTATCTGTTTCTGTGCTTATTCATTTATTCCTCATAGGTACACCCCCTGTTTTTATTACCCACGCTGTTGTGGATAGGCCTGTGCTAATTCAATGAAAGTATAAATGCTGACAGGATAGTTTTTCCTTCTCTCTCCCTGTCTCTGTATTTTCGATTGAATAAGACAATAGTTATAATTTCAATAAAATGTTCTTGCCTGTATTATGATATGGTTCCAAATAAAAAAAAACAAAAACCGTCATTTTATGCTTTGTGATGTGTTGGTTTGGATAATGTATTGTTGATGCTTGCTGTGTGTCAGTTTTTCTTTGTAATCTCTGTTGTGATTCATTGCATGTGAATTTCACTGATTGTTTTGCTCTCCTAACCCCCGGCTCCCCTTACTTCATTTTATTTAAAAAAAAAAAAAATCAACAGCATCAGACAAATAACGAATGTTTAGATTCTATAGAACCACTAACACTCCTCCAATTTCCACTTACTGTTTTCGTGGGTGGTGGTATGGGGACTAAAGATTATGTTGAAACTCCTACTTTTTTCTTCAATACATATTTCTTTTTTTACAAAATTTTAAATATTGCCAAGGAAATTAATCAATTTTTATCTATTGCTGGGGAAAAATGACTTTTTACTGTGTATTAGCTTGCTTGCTGGAGTGGTCTATGTTGTTTGTTTGGATTTTGACAGGCGCTTTTCTGTCTGGTGGGTTTGAAAGACGTATCTGTGCAATGTTTCAAGTAGGTACTTGAAATACACTTCTTGGTTTTTTCTTCTGTCCATTACATGACCAAATAAACTTGACGATGGGTATTTTCGTGTCACGTTTCCATAACCCATGGACCACCGAATACTAACATGGAATTCTGGATCTTTAAAGTGCGCATTTTGATCTTTTGCATGCGTGTACATACGAAAAAGGTTCGGGCACCGAAGATCTGCAAATGTGTCAATCTGAAAGATGGGAAAAATCTCCAGCCTTCATTCACTATATCAGTGTGCCGAAACCAGGGACCGAACTCTGAAAACCCGGACGAGAATCCAGTACTCTAAACATTCGGCCACCAGCACCCCTGCTAAAGCAGAGCACAGAGAGAGACTGTGGGTGAGAAGCAAGCAGGTCGTAGCCACAAGTGCTACACATCGCCTACAAACATGACCTCTATCTGTCCGAGAAAAGTTAGGCAACATCGGGCAGTTAGGCAACACTGGACAAAGCACACACCCCACCCCTCTCTGCCCCTCTACTATCTCTCTCCTGCCACACCACTCACCTCCCCACCCCCGTTCTCTTCCCTCCACCCCCTCCCATCCCCTTCCCTTTGTTTTCCTTTCTCTCTCAGTGAGCTGGTAGAGAGTAGAGAGTACATTGACCACAACTGGGGTTTAGTTGGCGTTAGCCTACAGCTGTTCTCTTCCTCTGCGGCCTCCACAACAACTCTGTGAAGGATATCTTGGGTGCAGCACGAATGTGTTCACCAGATTCCTCCAGGTCTGTCAGTTGTGTGTCAAAGCTCGGGTCTCTGCAAACGGTTTTGCCGTGTGTGTGTGTGTGTGTGTGTGTGTGTGTGTGTGTGTGTGTGTGTTTGCACTCGTGCTCCAATGCCCTTGTCAACACACACACACTGTCTTTGTTGTTGTGGGGTGTTTCAGCTGTATGTGATGGCTAACTTGTGTGGACACAGGCCTAATGAGGTAATGATAACCCCACCTCTTCTCGTCCAGTCCAACTGGTGATGCTAATGGCCACAAGCTTACTGACTCCCTTTTTCCCACCCACTTGCACGAGTGCGCACTCGCACTCACGCACACACACACACACGCACACACAACATAGATAAAGAATTGAACAATTGTTGACATAACCCTAATACTTCTTTCATCCATCTTATGGGGCGTGGGCAACTGTACCACCCCACCCCACACAGTCTCTCTCTCTCTCTCTCTGTGGATAAGAGAATGAACAATAGATTGTGTACATGAGCCCAACATGTCACTCCTCTCTCACCATTGAAACATAGGGCGTAGAATTTTTAAAAAAAATGTTGCCAAGGAAAGTAATCAATTTTTATCTATTGCTGGGGAAAAATGACTTTTTAATGTGTATTAGCGTGCTTCCTGGAGCGGTCTATGTTGTTTGTTTGGATTTTGACAGGTGCTTTTCTGTCTGGTGGGTTTGAAAGACGTATCTGTGCAATGTTTCAAGTAGGTACTTAAATACACTTCTTGGCTTTTTCTTCTGTCCATTACATGACCAAATAAACTTGACGATGGGTATTTTCGTGTCATGTTTCCATAACCCATGGACCATCGAATACTAACATAGAATTCTGGATCTTTAAAGTGCACATTTTGATCTTTTGCATGCGTGTACATACGAAGAGGGTTAGGGCACCAGAAGATCTGCAATGTGTCAATCTGAAAGATGGGAAAAATCTCCAGCCTTCATTCACTGTATCAGTGTGCCGAAACCAGGGACTGAACTATGAAAACCCGGACGAGAATCCAGTACTCTAAACATTCGGCTGCTGCACCCCTGTTAAAGCAGAGCACAGAGAGAGACTGTGGGTGAAAAGCAAGTCGTAGCCACAAGTGCTACACATCGCCTACAAACATGACCTCTATCTGTCCGAGAAAAGTTAGGCAACATCGGGCAGTTAGGCAACACTGGACAAAGCACACCCCCCACCCCTCTCTGCCCCTCTACTATCTCTCTCCTGCCACCCCACTCACCTCCCCACCCCCGTTCTCTTCCCTCCACCCCTTCCCATCCCCTTCCCTTTGTTTTCCTTTCTCTCTCAGCTGCCTGGTAGAGAGTAGAGAGTACATTGACCACAACTGGGGTTTAGTTGGCGTTAGCCTACAGCTGTTCTCTTCCTCTGCGGCCTCCACAACAACTCTGTGAAGGATATCTTGGGTGCAGCACGAATGTGTTCACCAGATTCCTCCAGGTCTGTCAGTTGTGTGTCAAAGCTTAGGGTCTCTGCAAACGGTTTTGCCGTGTGTGTGTGTGTGTGTGTGTGTGTGTGTGTGTGTGTGTGTGTGTGTGTGTGTGTGTGTGTGTGTGTGTGTGTGTGTGTGTGTGTTTGCACTCGTGCTCCAATGCCCTTGTCAACACACACACTGTCTTTGTTGTTGTGGGGGTGTTTCAGCTGTATGTGATGGATAACTTGTGTGGACACAGGCCTAATGAGGTAATGATAACCCCACCTCTTCTCGTCCAGTCCAGCTGGTGATGCCAATGGCCACAAGCTTACTGACTCCCTTTTTCCCGTGCACTTGCTGGAGTGCGCACTCGCACTCGCGCAAGTGCGCACTCGCACTCACACACACACACACACACAACATAGATGAAGAATTGAACGATTGTTGACATAACCCTAATACTTCTTTCATCCATCTTATGGGGTGCGGGTGACTGTACCACCCCACCCCACACAAAGTCTCTCTCTCTCTGTGTCTCTCTCTGTGTCTCTCTCTGTGTCTCTCTGTGGATAAGAGAATGAACAATAGATTGTGTACATGAGCCCAACATGTCACTCCTCTCTCACCATTCAAACACAGGGCGTACACATTTAAAAAAAAAATATTGCCAAGGAAATTAATCAATTTTTATCTATTGCTGGGGAAAAATGACTTTTTACTGTGTATTAGCTTGCTTGCTGGAGTGGTCTATGTTGTTTGTTTGGATTTTGACAGGTGCTTTTCTGTCTGGTGGGTTTGAAAGACGTATCTGTGCAATGTTTCAAGTAGGTACTTGAAATACACTTCTTGGTTTTTTCTTCTGTCCATTACATGACCAAATAAACTTGACGATGGGTATTTTCGTGTCACGTTTCCATAACCCATGGACCAGCGAATACTAACATGGAATTCTAGATCTTTAAAGTGCGCATTTTGATCTTTTGCATGCGTGTACATACGAAGAGGGTAGGGCACCAGAAGATCTGCAAATGTGTCAATCTGAAAGATGGGAAAAATCTCCAGCCTTCATTCGCTATATCAGTGTGCCGAAACCAGGGACCGAACTCTGAAAACCCGGACGAGAATCCAGTACTCTAAACATTCCGCCACTGCATCCCTGTTAAAGCAGAGCACAGAGAGAGAGTGTGGGTGAAAAGCAAGCAGGTCATAGCCACAAGTGCTACACATCGCCTACAAACATGACCTTTATCTGTCCGAGGAAAGTTAGGCAACATCGGGCAGTTAGGCAACACTGGACAAAGCACACCCCCCACCCCTCTCTGCCCCTCTACTATCTCTCTCCTGCCACCCCACTCACCTCCCCACCCCCGTTCTCTTCCCTCCACCCCTTCCCATCCCCTTCCCTTTGTTTTCCTTTCTCTCTCAGCTGCCTGGTAGAGAGTAGAGAGTACATTGACCACAACTGGGGTTTAGTTGGCGTTAGCCTACAGCTGTTCTCTTCCTCTGCTGCCTCCACAACAGCTCTGTGAAGGATATCTTGGGTGCAGCACGAATGTGTTCACCAGATTCCTCCAGGTCTGTCAGTTGTGTGTCAAAGCTCGGGTCTCTGCAAACGGTTTTGCCGTGTGTGTGTGTGTGTGTGTGTGTGTGTGTGTGTGTGTGTGTGTGTGTGTGTGTTTGCACTCGTGCTCCAATGCCC
>NC_134880.1:45028137-45065637 GCF_041734735.1 Babylonia areolata
AGCCTTCAGACAGCACAGCAGTTGTACACACAGCGTGTGGTTAGTAGGTAACTGGGTTGATCAGTCTTCTCTTGTATTCAGGACAGGAGACGTGATTTTGGTAAGTTACAGCATGAAGTCTGGCTTCAGTTAGAAGCTGGCTTATGCTTTATTTCTTTCATATTTGTTGCTATATCATACTTTTTTTTATCGAATAGATATATACTTTGGGAAATTGAAACTGAAATAATTGTAAGCATTGCATGACTTGTACCGGTTGGAAATTTCAAATTTCGAACATGAAAAAAAAACCCATTTGATAATGAAGAAACATTCTGTGTCAATGTATCTTTTATGTGAATATCTATTGTGTTATTGCATTTCCATAACCTTTTGCATACTTTTGACTATCTTGTTAAAATAATACTCCCTTCATTCATATGAACAATCGACTTAGTTAAACAGTACTTGGATGAAAAGTTTTATTGATACTGACAGAGTGGAATCGCAGCATATGCCTATTGAAACTATTCTGACCAGCAGCTATGACAAACCTGACAACAGCCAATCAAGGCAAAAGAGGTAAAGTGTGCAGAAAATAAAATAGGATGCTTCAAAATACATGTTTATTAGAGAAATGTCCGCACTTAATACTCAGTCAGTTCTTGATGATGCTTATAATGATATTGCATATTGATGTTGATGTTGAGGTCGCTCTTTCAAAGTTTGTTAAAATTTTACTCTAAGCATCTGACTGCATGCATTGGACAATACATTAGGATGGTAGCTGACGAGCCAGAAGAGTCAACAAACGGTTTGACATGGAACGCAGAGAGTACAAGCGTGTCGTCATATGTGCACTCTCCCGTTTTAGCCACTGGGGAGAGAAAAGTCACGGTATCGCATATTATGAAAACAGAGCTCATTACCGATCACTTCTAGAAGAAAAACAGAAAAACTATAATTCCTTGCGCGATTCTTTACTAAAGAACAGAAATGACAGCCAGGCTCTTTGGTTTGCAGAAAAATCAGTAAAACGTAAAAGTAAAAAACAGCCTGACATTACATTTTACACTTGCCGTGTTGGAAAAATTATTTTCAGCGAATTTCAAGCCAGTGGAACAAATTGGACAATGTTGATAACCATGTCCAACAATTGGTAGAAAATAAAAATGAAGTAATATTCCCAGCAGATAACGAAGATGATGTAGTAGTTCAGGATCTTAATGCTGAGATGTCTTGAAGTTAAAAGTGCGGTCCGTAGACTAAAATGTGGAAAAGTGGTTGGCCTAGACGATGTAGGGTGCGAATTAATCAAAGCATCAGAAAATATAATAGCTCCCTTTTTAACCCAGTTATTTAACATTTTTGATAGTGGTTATTTCCCTTTAGACTGGACATGCTCAGTAATAATTTCACTGCTGAAAAAGGGTGATGCGAACAACAGAGAATTACAGAGGTATTCCTTTACTGAGCATCATAAGCAAAGTATTCACATCAATTTTGAATAAAAGATTATGCGACTTGGCTGAAAGGGAATGGAAAATTGTAGAAGAGCAAACTGGTTTTAGGAAGAAAAACTCCACAATTGATCATATTTTTACTCTGTATAATAAATTATCATGCAAAAATGTCTCTATGGCACGAAGAAAAGCAAACTATATATCGCATTCATCGTGTATGAAAGCTTTTAATCAAGTTAATCGTGATCGTTTGTCATGGTGGGCAGTACTTCAAAAGATAAAAACGTTAGCTAAAACTATCCACATGCACAAAGGAATGTATAGCTCCATACAGTCCTGTATTCGCTGGGGTCCTGTCAAATCAGAATTCTTTGACTGCCTAGCTGGAGTAAAACAAGACTGTTATCTCCCTTGCTATTTTCAATCTTGATTTTGGAAGTTGCTGATGAGATTAATAAAAACGGAAAACATGGTTTTCAGTTCATACCTGGTTTACAAGAAATATTTCTCTTGCTGTTTGCAGATGACATTGCTTTATTTTCTTGAAAAGGTATCAAAAACTCTAAGAAAATCTGAACAAAACGAAAATAATGATTCATAGAAAAGGTGGTTCATTTGTCAAAAGCTAAAAAATGGTTTTATAATGGTGAGGAAATTGAAAGTGCAAACAGTTGTAAATACTTTGGTTTCCACTTGACTACCAAACTATTTTTTGTTTCTGTGTTTGAAGAATGTGTGGGCAAAACAAAAGGCAGGGTGGTCAAAATCATGCATTCGATGTGGAATCTTGGGAGCATGGATAGAATTGTATTTTTTAAACTGTTTAATGCACAATAAGACCAATGTTTCTGTATGCATCAGATTTACAGGGAACTATGGATTTTAATACACCAAAAACAGTTGATTTATTTGCATGAAACCATTTTTGAATGTAACCTCCCAAACGCGGAATGCAATGGTATACGGTGATACAGGTTGGTATCCCCTGTACATTGATAAAAATAACTGCATTAGCGTACTATGATACTGGTTTAAACTACAACAGATGCCCATAACGAAAATTCCAAAACTAGTTTATATTATGAGTGTGATGACCAGCTGCCTAAATGATTTTTTCAAGATATTGGGAGTCTACAATAAAGTTCTGTTCAGTTGTTTATGGTTTTTCTGAGGTTTGGTTTAATAGTGGTGTAGGAGATGATAAAGCTTTCTGTTGAACATTTAAACAGTATATGATGGACTGTTGTAATCATGACTGGTCTAGCAAACTACATAGTACTAATAGTTATGAAACATGCCATTCCTTTAAATCATTGCTGCAGCTAGAAAAAAATATTTGTAAAAAACTGAAAGAGGTTCGATTCAAGAGAGAGGAATAGAGAGGGGGATATAATTATTGGATCAACTATTTGATGTTGAATACACTTGCACTCATTCACTCTCTCTCATACCAATAGCAGGGTCACACTGAGTGTTTTTTTTTTTTTTTTTTTTTTTTTATAGAATGTTTACTTGACTTTACAAGACAACTCACACTAAGCAGTTCACTCTACTTAGCAGAAGCAACACACACAAAGGCAGCACACAGTAAACTTCACCCTACACCTAAAGTAGTACACAGTCCTTCAAGGATTTCCTTTCACCTCACACCAGTCAATTAACCTGTGTCAGTGTTCAGTTCTTCTGGGAGACAGCTAAGAATTTGCTGTGCCAACTGGTTTTATCCCTTTCTATGGCAGCTGGGATGGCAAACTGGTTACACCATCACTGCAGCAAGTGACAAAGCAGCTGACCAAGACAGAGGGGTGGGGAGGGAGGGGGTGAAGAGTGCAGGGGTTTGGGGCAGTGTCGGGGCGACCTCAAAGGCTGGTCTTTGGACTGGATAGAGAGGGAGGTAAGAAAGGGTGAGGGGAGGTGAAGGGATGGGGAGGGATAGGAAGGGGGACAGCATGTGGGTGGTGGGGGTGAAACTGCCGGCACACCATATTTATTTGATCTTACTATTTCCAAATTTAGATCGTCTTTCATTAATTTAAATTCAGATTTGGAGTAAACGAACTTAAAGTTAATGAACGTTATAAGGGTAGCCTGAAAAACTGTACATTTTGTGGAGGGTATGAAGACGAAATTCATGTACTGGCAATTTGTCCATATTCTGAG
Organism: Babylonia areolata; assembly: GCF_041734735.1. Classification (NCBI taxonomy): domain Eukaryota; kingdom Metazoa; phylum Mollusca; class Gastropoda; order Neogastropoda; family Buccinidae; genus Babylonia; species Babylonia areolata. The sequence continues at coordinate 45,031,740 of NC_134880.1, forward strand.
TAAGAAATACTTATCCAAGCAATTGCAAAATTTAAGGATTTCCATATTACCCCACTTACTTGAAAATTTCAACAGCATTGTGTCAAGAAATGTAGCAATGTACATTGTTTTAATGCATTAAAACAGAGAGCAGAAAGCACTCAGTCTTAGATGGAAGACATGTTTCTAAATTACACATAGCTTTTTATTTAGTTTTGTTATATGATCAGCTTATTCTTGCTAACATTTTGGTTTTCAAGGCTTTTTTAATATATTTTTTATTTGTGTGTGTGTGTGTGTGTGTGTGTGTGTGTGTGTGTGTGTACACAACACGTGCATCCATATGTATACAGGTTGATGGCCTTACATTAAAACAGTTCTGAGTTATAAAAAAAAACAACAACAACAAAAACCCAACAATTTTGCTGTGAACATATTTCACTTCAGAACAGACACTACATTTTGTACCGAAATTGATGGCTGGGAAACCAGTTGATCTTAGTATCAGGAAGATAATTCTTTCCATGAATTTGCTAATCATTCGTGTAAGTTGTTTGGATATTTTTCTGTCATGTAAATAGTAATATATCTGTCAGCTGTGAACCCCTATTGAAAGGGGCTGTGGCCTGTTCAATAAATTAGTATCAGAACTGCATCGATGAATCGTAAATCTAAACTGTTAAACCAACATTTTAAAGGACTTTGTTTTGGCCAGTAAGTAAAGTGACACTATGTTGAAAGATATGTTTGACATGGAAATGTATGTGAGGGGTACAGACACTGAACAGTGACGTGCAATGTTCCAGATACAGCCAATACAGGATGAAGCTGCTGTGTCTGCTGCTTCTGCTGCAGGTCTTTGCTGTCGCCAATGGTTTCGGTAGGTGTCCTTAGAAATATCAACAAATCGACTCCCACGTCCCCACCCTGCCCACAAAAAACTGAAACAGATAAAAAGGAGAAAGTATGAATGATTGTGTATGTGTTTCCACTTTCTCGCAGTTTAGAGAAAGTATGGCAGGGGAACGACCAATCTTTCTCGGAATCTCACGGTTTCTCGTGAAGTGAGAGAAAGCGTGGGGGTGCCCACAGACATTTGAATAAGTCCACGGTTAGGGAGGTGCCTCCACTGATGTAAAAGGGAAGAAAAGCGTGGGATTGTGAGCCGGGGAAACATGAGCTGACAGACCCTGTGGTGTGGGCTGTGCACGACTGAGCTAAGAAAAATAATAGTCTGTGCAGAATTTTTCACTTTGGCTTGAAAGAAAACAAACTGTTATGTAGCCCTCCATTTTTGACTCACTTGTGTAAACAAAGTGAGTATGTTTTAACCCGGTGTTCGGTTGTCTGTGTGTGTGTGTGTGTGTGTGTGTGTGTGTGTGTGTCCGTGGTAAACTTTAACACTGACAATTTCTCTGCAAATACTTTCAGTTGACACCAAATTGGGCATAAAAATAGGAAAAATTCATTTCTTTCCAGTCATCTTGTTTAAAACAATATTGCACCTCTGGGATGGGCACAAAAAAATAAAAAAATGAAGCCTAATTATATGTAAACTGCATTTACTGTTATATTTATATTTTTTGCATTCTCTAAACTTGGCACTTTGATCTGATATTCTGACACAACAACAAGAGCACATATCATTTTTTTTTGTTCAAACGAACTTCTTTTGCTAAGCATGGAAGTTTTATTTATTTTGCAAACGTTTTGGTGCAGGTGGTAAAAAAGGGAAATTACTCTCTAATTAATGCTAGGGGACTTGCTTTAAACTGATCTTTCTCTAACTCTCTCCATACGAACGGCGAAAGAGACAGCGTTTCACCTCAGTTACCATCATCAAAATATTGCAAGCGGAAGGCTCTTATACTGAAGAGATGAATGTTGACAAACAATACCACAATTCTGACGACGGAAGCTAAAGGTTGGGTCATTGAGACACCCACTGGACATCCGAGGGTTCTGTGTAGAGGAAAAGAGAGGACTGGCCGTACTGAGTGAGTTAAACATTACATTTTGAAATTATACTCAATACATAAAAAGCTTGCGTGTTTTACTCTGTGTACAGGGCTTTCACTATGTTCATTCGCCCAAGTGGTCTTTTTCGGAAAATACTAAAATCAACACGACAAGTGGATTTTACAGATCTGTTGGCTGAGCCCTGAAGGTCATGGGCAAAAATCAATTGCGTACACATATTTATACACATTCAAATCACGTGCTCATATTCTTCGCGAACGCGAACGACGCCCTTTTGTTTCAAGTTGTTGACCTGCCCGTTCAATCCTATATTCAATGGACAATACACGATAACATGTGATGGAAAGTTGGAGAATGAGACTGTTAAATATTTATTCAGAGAAAGATTTGTGAACGCCTCATCACTTACTGGATTATGCTCCAAACTGCCATAAAAATAACCACAGAATCAGTCGGAGTTCACAGTTAAAAATTGTAAACTATGCAAGTTAATACCCTTGAACTGATCACGATGAAACGAAAAAATTTCCAGTCTTGACTTTTCTCAAAATGAAGTCCTTTTCACTTCTTACGACGTTGAGAAGTACTTGTACTTGGCTCTACATGTTATTAGTTTAACAAAATACTAAATTTTCATATCAACTTTAAAACTATAAAACTAGAATGAACATAAAAGAGAAATTGAATCGACAGTGTCGTACTACATTCCCGGCGGGTGTAACTAAACTTGTACATCTATCTAGATCTAGTGAAAACGGCTAAATGTTGCACCGTGATTGCGGCGATAGCCATTAAAAAGAATTTTTTATTGCCGTTAAAGATTTTTTGACTGCCCAAGATACACCAGAATAATATGATTTAAACAGCGTTGTCACTGCGAATACCGCAATTGATTTATCGCCCTTTAAAAAAGTATGTTCAAATGTTAAATTTTATAACGTCAGTTATGGAGCCACGATAGTGTAATGGATTAGGCAGTTTCTTCTCACCCGAACACACGGGGTTCGATATCTGGTTAGGACTTTTTTTTTTTTTAACGCGAAGCTTTATAATAACAAATACAGAACACATTTTAACAATTAGATTTTTTTTTTTAAGTGTATCACAAGTGAGTTTTGAAGGCCTTGTCTCTCTTGTTTTTAAATTTTTTGGGGACAGTTTCATGCATTTATTAATTATTTTAGTTCGGTGTTCAGTTATTGATTTAACTGTTTGTCCTTTTACCTTGTATCTTTTGATTTTATACTTTCAGTTGAAAGTACACGCTCCCTTAAATTTTGAAATTGACAGTTGAAATGTTCATGTCAAAGGTCAAGTGTTAACTCCATTGTCCTCTCTCTCTCTCTCTCTCTCTCTCTCTCTCTCTCTCTCTCTCTCTCTCTCTCTCTGTGCATCTGTCTTGCTATGACTATCTGTCTGTCAACCAGTCTATTTCTATCTCCTCTTTCCCCTCTCTCTGTGTAATCCAAGCAGCACAATAAACAGATACTGTCTGATCATTGTTTAGGTACCGAGCGGACCACTGCTACAGCTGTCGGGACGACCACAGAAAGGACCACCAGCACACAGGGGAACCCCACAGACAGCAGACCGTCACAGATTACAGAATGCACACAGTCACTTCTGAACTTTATGTGGCAGATAATGTCGATTTTATTTCTGTTTCTGTCTATGTTCTTCGTGACAGCGATGTATTTTGGCAAAGTGAAAGTGATCTTTCCCCTGCGGCAATCATACGACCTGGACAGTGACCACCCCAGACTGACCGACCCAGACCAGACTGACCAACCCAGACTGACCACCCAGCGGGTTTGAGTCATTCAGTCATCGTCAGTCAGTCAGTCAGTCAGCATTCGGTCCATTTGTTTCTTTGTTCACATTTGTTTCGTTGTTCGTTCATTTGTTTCTTTGTTAGTTCATTCATTCATTCGTTCATTTTTCGATCGTTCGCTAATTCATTATTAGTTTTCTTATTTCCTTCATTAATTAATTCGGGCATACTAAATAAAAGTCGTCATTATACATTTTGTGGTGTGTTTCAGTGATTTTCGCTGACTTGCATTGTCTTCTTTCTTGTTTTGTTTTCCAGCTATGTTGTGAAGTGGGATACACAGAGATTTGTTTCCATTTGTGGTCTGCGACTTCCAGGTTTACTCATATGCACGAGAGGGCTTTTACGTGTATGACCGTTTTTATCCCTGCCATGAAGGGTGTCATACTCCGTTTTCGGAAGGGGTGATGTGCGATGCATGCCAGATATGTTCTTTTTTCCATAACCCACCGAAAACTGACATGGATTACAGATATCTAATGTGTGTATTTGATCTTCTGCACGCTTATACACCTGAAGGAGACTCAGGCACTGGTCGGTCTGCACATCTGTTGACCTGGGAGATCAGAACAATCACCCACCATGCACCGTGACTGGGATTCGAACCTGGGACCCTCAGATTGAAAGTCCAATGCTTTCGTTAATCGACTGTGGCGCCCGTCGCAGTGAGAGATTGAGAGTAAAGAAAGAATTAGAGGTCCCACTAGGATCAGGTGCGATCCACCTGTTCCCGTTTATCCAACTCTTGACCATGCAGCTACCCTCAGTGGCTTCTCGAGTCTCAGCTATCTCGTTTTGTCTACCCACCTGTCCTATTCCACCCAAGCAGCCCCTCTCATACTCTCTCTCTCTCTCTCTCTCTCTCTCTCTCTATATATATATATATATATATGTATGTATGTATGTATATCCTACTATATATCTGCATTTCTATCTCTCTGTCCCTCATTCTTTGTCTGCCTCTTACTATTTCTACCTCTCTACCCCCTCCCCCCCACTCTACAGGGAAACTGAAGTATTGATTGAGTGCATGTCTCAGACTATGTACACATCTACCATACAAACCAACCACAAACCCACTTTCTCAGATTAGACACATAAACAATATCAACTGATACACACACACAGACACACACACACAAATACACATAAACTCGCGCAGGTGCATGCACAAAAACACACACACGTCCCTCCAACAGAGGAAAGGAAAAGAACTATTACCACCATCAGACTTGTGCTTCAATTCCCCTATGTGCCCCTCGAGCCCCCATCCCTACCCAAACTAAACACTGCTACTATTCTCCCCATTCTTTGAACACATACACACCCCCTCACATAAACATCCCCTCATATACACTCACACACACTCACACCCTCACATACACACCTTCCAAATCACCCCCTCACATACACACACTCACCCCCTCACATACACACCTTCCAAATCACCCAATCACAGACACACATTCACACACTCACATACACACCTTCCAAATCATCTACTCACAATCACCCTCCCCCCCCCATCACATGCACACCTTTCAAATCACCCACTCACATACACCCTCACATACATTCACCCCCTCACACACATACTTTCCAAATTACCCCCTCTCTAGACACCACACAGTGCTTCAACAATACGCCTACCTTCCCCTCATCCCTTCACTTCCCCACCTAAACGAAACACCACTATTCCTCCCATTCCCTGTGCACATACACATCCACTCACCCACATACATACACACATAGTCACCCCCTCACATACACACACACTCACACCCTTACATACACACACTCACCCCCCCCCCGACCAACAACACACACTTTCCAAATCACCCACTCACATACACCCACTCACCCCCTCACATACACAACATCCAAATCACCCCCTCTCCAGACACCACACAGAGATGAAAAACAGCTGACCACGAGAAGAAAGAAAGAAAGAACACTGACATGGCCAGTCACACGCTCTTGCATCACATCACGTCGTCCATATTCTCTCCTGTTGAATAGATAACAGAAACGGAACAAGGGACCTGACCAACCACAGAGTCATCACGTGACTCACTCTGACCAGTGTCCATTTTCAGACTGACCACACTCCGGGAATCTTATTGTATACTCCAAACAACACAATAGACGTGTACTGTCTGATTATTGCTCAGGCACAGAGAGGACCACTAATACAGGTGCAGGGACAACCACAGAAAGGACCACTGGCACACTGCTAAGAACATCAGTTATAGAGAAGACCACCGGACCATTGGCACACAAACAGCAGACCGTCGAAGATTATCGTGTACTCGCGGTCACTTATGTCCTATATAGGAATCAATGGAGTGGTTTGCACTGATGCTGATGCTGTCAGTCCTTAAGTATCTGTTTAGTGACAAGGTGCTCTGTTCCTGTCAGCAATCACACCATCTTGACAGTGACCAATCTAGAATTGGTCAAACAGTGATACTTGAGGCATGCAGTCATTGTCAGTTGTTCTGATCAGATTTTGATCATGAAAGGCCAAACATAGGACAAAGTCAATTAAAATGATTCTATGGTGTTTTGTACTCTACAAATACTGTTTGGAAAATAAACTTTTTACAAGGGTAAACACAACCACAACAACAACAATAATAATAATAATAATTACAACAACAATGATGATAGCTTTCATTATCATTATTATCATTGTCATCAAAAATGATAATTATGATAGCTTTTATTTACATTGCAACAACAATCAGTAGAGACATTGGAAGTGAAAGTAGCGGTGGAGGTACTATGGGGAAGAGGGAAATGGAGAGAAAAGGCTCACATCACATTTCAATAGGACTTGTTCAATGAGCACACAACAACAAAACAAAACAAAAAGAAATGTGAAAAGGAGCATATGACTGAAAGACATTTTAAAATGATCTAAGTTTAAGATAATTGAAAGCAATAATTAATGCCGTTGAAAACAACCATAATGAAATATATCACATTACAGCATAATTGTCTAGGGCAGATACAAAAATGGCCAAAATGTCTGCAAGATAACCGTTCCTTTCAGGGTAAAATAGAATAAATCATACTGATCACGCTGATATAAACTTGACCGCTGTAGGTGGGCGGGAACGTGATTAGATTTTGATTTTTAATAATTATTTCTCACACATTTGGCCATGAGAGAGCACCTTACAAAGATCCACAAGGCATGAGCAAGCCATGGTTATGCAAGCACGGTATAAGGGGTTGCCAGAGGAAAGCGTTTATAGTCCAGGACAGACACAAAAATTGTCAAAATGTCTGCAACAAAACCGTTCTTTTCACGATAAAATAGAATAAATCATACTGATCACCCTGATATAAACTTGACCGCTGTAGGTGGGCAGGAACATGGTTAGATTTTGATTTTTAATAATTATTTCTCACACATTTAGCCATGAGAGAGCACCTTACAAAGATCCGCAAGGCATGAGCAAGGCAGGGTTACGCAAGCGCGGTATACGGGGTCGCCAGAGGAAAGCGTTTAGCGCGGTACAGTACTTGTGGCTGACTGCTGCCGCGCTGATGCTATTCTATACCTCCGTTAGTAGGTCACTGCAGTGGATGACAAATACCGTACAGAAAATAAGAGAACTCTTTGGGGTCAAAAGGAAACAAAATTTTTAATTTCATCTATTACATACTAAAATTGGTAGAAAACGCAAATTTGCTTTTATGAATGTTTTACAGTTTCTTACCAGTCCTGACATTTCATAAATAATGAAATCGGTATTATACCGACTGCAAAGGTGAATTTACGAAGGCAGCACGGGATCATTTAGTTCGCAGGAACAATTATGTTGACATTTTTACGCAATGCACAACTTGGAAATACTTCATGCTCTGCTTATTAACGTGTAGTATATGAATATCTTAATACCTGTCAACTAGGTTTGTTTCAATGAACATTGTCGGAGCACTGTCCAGACAATTAATTCAGAAAGCATGGAAGGCAGATGATGGCAAAATCGACCAACATCATGTCTTGATGTAAAACGAACGGTATGAAATATATAATTTTCTTTGGAAATGAAGCGGTATTTGCAAATGTGGCTCACGAACCCTGGCGCAATAGACACGTCGGTTTAGCATGGGAAAGAAAATGTATCTGGCTGGAGTATGAAGGTGGCAAAACGAAGTGCATCAGATAGTCATGAAGAGCAAAGATTGCCTGGAAAATGAAAATGGGTCAGTCTCCAGACCTTTGTTGGAAATGGGCGTCTCTCAGTCTGATTCAGTATAAACATGTGTTTACAATGATTATTCAAATGTTTCACATGTTATCAGGATTGAAATTCATTAGAGAAATGTCTGCAACAATTTTGTGAGAATATGGTTTGTTCCTGTGTCTTATATGTGTTGAAAATTATTAAAAACATCCAAAATTTCGGCGCCATTTTGTGACATGGCAATGTGTCTAAACATGAAGTGGTCAGAAACAAATAAGTACAAACCTGATTAAAATCCAGTACATACAGACCTGATCTATATTCATTCGTTGTGATAATAAAGTAAAAATGGTACATTAAGTTTGAAATATTACACAAAAAACCCCGCGTGACAGACGTAAACAACCCGTTCCTCTTGACGTATTTTTATTCATTCAAAGGCAAGCACATTCATGAATACACTACACGTTCTTTACTTGCAACAGGTGGTCAACACATCTACCTTCTGCAGCACATACACTCATTTTCTGAAAAAAAATGACTGTTCAACTATTTAAATGCAGTTGACGTCGCATATTAATTTTTAGTTCCACTTTTCTGTGTTACTTCAGTGCATGTAAACAACCCAATAAAAATATACATGTAAACAAATTTAGAACTGTTTCCACATAAATCATGCGGATTCATCACGGGAAAGTGTAAATCGGTTTGACAAACGCCCTTCAATCGTGTGTGTTTGAACACAGATTCAGAGAATGTGTTGTTTCCGACAGCGTGTGAGATGTACATATGTTACACGGAAATCTCTGATATGTTCATTCGCCCGCACCCCGTGGTTGCTATATTAAAACAACAACAACAACAAAACTGTGTATGTTAATTTCGTCGTTGTTATGGTTTGTTTGTACATTTATTTCTGATCCGAATAAGTTTAGACACAATCACTGTTTCTGACACATGGCGAGATGCGGTAATATACGGATACTGGCGTAAGATTTTGAACCAAGTCAACGCATGTAGTTCAGTAAGACTGTTTTCAGTTGAAGACTTGTTGCATCAAAAGTTCCAAACAAGAAAGTTCAAAGCAGAAAATCACCCCCTTAAATTACCTTGATTTTGGCTTTTGCTGTCTGGTGAAGTTTGATCACGAAATGATGTAAACTAGTTTAATTTTGCCATCATCTGCCCTCCAAACTTTCCCAGTTTATTGTCTGGACATAGCACCGATAATGTTCATTGAAACTGAAATGGGTCACAGTTAACACATATTTAGATATTTATATTATACACGTTAATAAGCGGAGCATGGAGTATATCCAAGTTGTGCATTGCGTAAAATATCAACAAAATTGTACTTACGAACTAAATGATTCCGTGCTGCCTTTGTAAATTCACCTTTGCAGTCGGTATAATACTGATTTCATTCTTTACATGTCATGAATGGTAGGTATCTGGAAAACATTCATAAAAGCGGATTTGCGTCTTCTACCACTTCAGTATAAAATACATGAAATTGAAAACGTTTGTTTCCTTTTGACCCCAAAGAGCTCTGTTCCTAGCTTACTGTTCAGACTCAGTTGTCTGCTGCAGTGACCTGCTCCCAGATCAGCATTAGCGTGGCAGCAGTCAGTCACATGTACTGTACCGCGCTGAACGCTTTCCTCTGGCAACCCCTTATACCACGCTTGGGTAACCTTCGCCTGTGCTTGCCTTGCGACTCTTTGTAAGGCGCTCTCACACAGGCAGAAGTAATAAAAATATTCAATTCTGGACAATAAAAATCAAAATCTACAATGTTCCCGCCCCCCCTATAGTGGTCAACTTTATATCAGTGTAATCAGTATGATTTATTCTATTTGATCGTAAAAAGAACGGTTTTGTTGCAGACACTTTGACCTAACGCAAGTTTTAATCTAAATTCCCTGGCCCATAAACAAACCAGATGAAACGTAGAGTTGCTGTCGATGCTGTTCATCCCACCCCCCACTTCCTGCTCCCCACAATGCCCCCCACCCACCCCCTGCCCCCCATCACCCACTCCAGCTTTCTAAATACATAAAAAGGATTAGATTTTATGTGGGCAAGAAACTAACAAACAAAAAACAGCACCTTTTGGTACAGCGGCTTGTCAAAAGTGAGCACTGTGTGATGTACTTCATTGCCTGGTTTGCAATACATCCTAAAGTGGTGTAGGTGCAGGACATGTCACCTGAATTCATGTCAATCATGACCAGGTTGCACACTTGAGACACTGCTACATAGTCACCGCTATACAGAGTGTGCATCATCCTCTTCCAGGCAGTTGAAGTGACTTCTGTTCCGAACGCAGTGACGCCTTCTTGAGCTACTGATACTGATACCGGTACTGATACTGATACTCTGTTGAGACCAAAGGCGCAGCACATAAACGCCGCTGGCTCAGCAGTCAGACACGCCAGCTGCGGGATATGGCTTACCTCTTCGGAACATAGTGTTAAAAGAGGGACCTGTTTTTTTTTCTTTATTCAATTTTTCTCCAAAACCCTACAATATTGTCTTCTATATTTTTATATCTTAATGCACAATAATTAATCTACTGTATTCTTGCATTAGTCATCTTAATTGAATTTGCTCTCAGTTGCATCAAAATCTGATCAGACTAGTCAGTGGGTCAAAAGCAAGCCTTTCCAACAGAAGAAAGAGCAGATCGTAGCCGCAGGTGCTACACATTGCCAACATTGCCTCCAATGTGTGTGGGTGTCGTAGGGGGTCCAAGGAAAGTTAGGCAACACTGGACAAAGCATGCCCCCACCTCTTCCCCTCCTCTCCCGTCTTTCTTCCACCACCCCACCCCGTCCCCCCACCCCCATCCCCTTCCCTTTGTTTTCGCTTCTCTTTCAGCTGGCTGGTAGAGTGTAGAGAGTACATTGACCACAACTGGGGTGTAGTTGGCGTTAGCCTACAGCTGTCTCTACCTCTGCTCCCTCTACAACAACACAGTCACTTTGACACAGCACAGATGTGTTCGGCAGATTCCACCAGGTCTTTGTGTGACGAAGCATTGGCATCTGCAAACGGTTTTGCCGTGTGTGTGTGTGTGTGTGTGTGTGTGTGTGTGTTCGCACTTGTGCTCCAATGCCCTCGTTACCACACTGACTGTCTTTGTGGTTGAGCGGTATTTCAGCTGTATGTGATTGATTGATAACTTGTGTGGACACAGGCCTTAGGAGGTATGTGATTGATTGATAACTTGTGTGGACACAGGCCTTAGGAGGTAACGATAACCCCACCTCTTCTCGTCCAGTCCAACTGGTGATGACAATGGCCACAGGCTTAATACTGACGCCCTTTTCCTGCACTTGCGCGAGTGCACGCGTCACTCACACACACACACACACACAAAACCTAGATGAAGAATTGAACAATTGCTGACATAACCCTAATACTTCTTTCATCCATCTCATGGGGCACGGGCTACCACCCCACCCCGCACAAAGTCTCTCTCTCTCTCTTTGGATATGGGAATGAAAAATCACAGTAGATTGTGGACAGGAGCCCCAGAGTTGTGTCACTCCTCATATCTCCCATCTTTCAAACATAGAATAGAATGGATGGAATTTATCTTTATTACCAAGTGTACCGCTGGGATCACAAGGAATATTGGGGGGGGGGGGTGCAATAGTACATAACAAGATACGAACATAAATCGAAAATCATACAAAAACACAGATACAGTAGAAATAAGATACATACAAGTACATATCAATATAAAAACTTATGCATACTCATGCATGCACGCACTGCACACACACACACACACACACATGCACATGCACACACACACACACACACACACACATTTGAACAGAAGCTGCATATTACATGTGGGTGGGGCTGATGACTTGATATTCAGGTAGATGGCTGTTGGTTGCACAATTCTATTTATCAAACAGGATTTGTTCGACAGACAGGGAATTGACTACAGTTTGGGGAAAAAGCTATTGGCAAAGCAATTGGTCTTCGTCCTAATGCTTCTGTACCGTCGACTAGAGGGGAGCATCTCGAAAATCCCAAAAGCTGGATGTGATTCGTCCTGGCTGATTGATTTTGTTTTTTTGAGTAGCCGCTTATATGTCTTCTAGAGAAGGAAGGTCAGCCCTGGTAAACTTGGTGGCAGTTTTTACGATTCTGTTAAGGGCTGCAACTTCTGCCTTGGAAATGTTTCCGTACCAAGCAGTAATAGCAAAGGTTAGCACACTTTCAATGACTGCTCGGTAGAAATCAACCATGATTTCTTTTTTAATTCTGAACGTTTTGAGGCGCCATTTCAAATCGTTGGAAATGATCAGTCCAAGAAATTTAAAGTCGCTGATGATCTCTACTTGCTTGTCTTCAAAGACAAGTGGTAAGGGGTCAGATCTTGTCTTCCTGAAATCTAGAATTAATTCTTTGATTTTTGATACGTTGAATTCTAAGTTGTTTTGATCACACCAGCTGACAAGTTCATGTACTTCTTCCCTATATTTTGACTCATCACTGTTCGTAATCAGCCCTTCTAGAGTTGTATCGTCGGCAAACTTGACCATGGTGGGTAGATGGGCATATTTCAGACTAAACATACCTGCCATACAAACTAATACCCATCCACTTACACCCACATATGGAGACAAACGAACAAAAGCACACATAAACACACATGTACCAAAATAAACACATACACACACGTGTGTGCGCACGCGCGGGTGTACAAACACACAAACACACGCACGCACATACACACAAACAAGCACACACAGACACAGACACACACGCATCCCTTCATGGAAAAGAAAAGTGCTATTGTTCACATCAGTCTTGTCCTCTCTCCTCCCCCCTCCCCCAACGTATATATTTATAGGTTCGTGTATCCCTCCCTACACACATCCCTTCATGGAAAAGAAAAGTGCGATTGTTCACATCAGTCTTGTCCTCTCCCCTCCCCCAACGTATATAATGGTAGGTTCGTGTATCTCTCCTTCCCCTGGTCCCCCCCTGCCCTCTATCCAAACTATACACCACCACCATCCCCACCACCACCCCCTTACAAACACACACCAGAACTGGCAAAATACATGTAATTATGAATGCTTTAAAATTCGCAGTCCATAACTATGTCTTATGGAATATCCTGCATGTGCTCGCAACTTATTGCTTTTACTTTTTGTTTGCTTGTTGTGTTTAGTTTATAGTGTCCATAATTCCTATGATGGGTTTTACGACAATTAAATGAGTTCTGAGTTCTGAGTTCCATCCCACACACACACACTTTCAAGATGGCGAGTGAGTAGCACGCTCTCTCCAGTTTGAATCAGGGAAATCATCGTTTCCAATGTTGCTTTAGGTGTGAATCGCTATCCATTCTATTATGGCCAGCAAGAAGACCAACCAACAAGCTGGAATTCTGCTTCTCAATCCTTGACCGGCTTCCCGAAGTCGTCAGTGAAAGCCTATAATACACTGGATCAAGCCAAGATGGCTATGAGACTGGTGGGTTATACTGAGCCTGATGTGTTCGGGGACAACGACATCAGCCCTCCATCCATCAACTGGGGTGAGGATCAGTTAGAAGCAGATCGAGAAGTAAGTGAGCATGGCAGCGAAGAAGATGACACTGACAGGAAAGAATTGTCTGAAAACAATAGTAGTGAAAATGATAGTTGTGAATGTTTTTGCAAGAAAGAAAAGAAAGAACGAATGCTGAAGTGCTGTGATTGTGGGGGGAAAATTCGCTGGACTCGTACTGAGCTACCACTGTACCAGCTGTGTGTCTATATCAACACACAGCGAAAATTCACCTGTGGGACGTGTGCTGCTAAATATATAAACGACAAAATTGCAGAGGAATTCCTGGCGATCCAGTCGTCTCTCAAAGCCAACGCTGTGCTGGAAACACTGCTGATGACCCACACCAAGACAGAGCATCGGGTGTGTCTGACACATCCGTCAGCCAGCTGATTATCTCCCAACACCAGACAACCACCACAGTGCTGCGAAACAGAAACATCGAGGCAGCCATGACGTCCCTAGCTGAACGAGTACAGCTGGCAGAGGAAACGAGGGGCGATGCCATGGCTCTACTAATTGAGAACAGATACACCGTCACTCAACAGCTACCACAGACTTTGGATATAAGGGGAGAGAAACAGCCCCGCAGCGAGCAGAAAAAAAGGCGACCACACTACTCCGGTCCCCTCCTCATCGCTTCCGGACACCACACCCCTCTCGCTGAGTCAACACGCCAGACTGTGTCACTTTCACTCACACTCCCCCTCCCCTCACTACAAATCCCTCTCACCCGTTCCGTACCAAGTGGAACCCCCCTCCCTCCACGCATCAACAGCCAGCAGCAAGCCCGACACCCACAGAGATGTCGGAAGATAGCAGCGATGACGATGACGACACGTGCACCAGTGCCTGCGAAGAAGAAGACGAGACAGATAAGAATACCGTGTACAAGAAAACCGTCAATAGTGAAGAGACAGACCCCTCTCTCCCCCACCTCCTCATAGTGCATGACTCCATCCTGAACGATGTAGACAGTGCTAGACTAGGGAAATCATACGGACTGAAAGTAACAAAAAGAAAGGCTAGCACAGTAAAAGACTGTGGTGTAGAAGTAGGTGACAACCCCAACGTCATGCTACATGTCGGGGTGAACGACCTGAAAACAAAGGACTCAGAGGCAGTGGGGACTGATATCAAAACCCACATCTATATGCTCCCCAGACAAGACAACGAGGAAAATCATTGTCAGCAAGACGGCACCAACAAACGACCATCAACTGAACGCTAAAGGAGCCGTTCTGAATGCCCTGCTGTATGCGGAGTTATTGACTGAAGAGCGAGTGTCATTCATCTCCCACCACAAACTGCAGAGACAGGAGAAGAAGGGACACTTCCTGAAGGACGGCCTCCACCCATCACAGAAGGGGTCTGGCATCATGGCTGGCAACATTGGTCGCCATGTGCACGGTCTCTTCTGGGAGAAAGCCAAACGACGGGGGCAACACAGGAACGTTCCTGTCAGTCGGGCCAGTGGACAGACGAGAGACAGAGACACCGGGCGCAGTGACCAGGTGACCAGAGACCATCAGCGTCACCATGACAACGTGTCGCAGGGCAAGAGGAGGCAGCCCAGGCGTGATGATCACAACACCCTTCATCGGAATCATCACTACAGCAGGCACTACCATGACACCAACTACAGCAGGCACTACCATGACATCAGTTACAGCAGGCGGTACCAGTACAACGTCCGTGCCTGGGACAACCACCACAGTGACTGGAACAACCACCGTCCTGTAGTGACAACCACCACCGTGACTGGGACAACCACCGTCCTAGTGACAACCACCACCGTGACTGGGACAACCACCGTCCTAGTGACAACCACCACCGTGACTGGGACAACCACCGTCCTAGTGACAACCACCACCGTGACTGGGACAACCACCGTCCTAGTGACAACCACCATCGTGCCTGGGACAACCACCGTCCTAGTGACAACCACCATCGTGCCTGGGACAACCACCGTCCTAGTGACAACCACCACCGTGACTGGGACAACCACCATCCTAGTGACAACCACCACCGTATCTGGGACAACCACCGTCCTGTAGTGACAACCACCACCGTGACTGGGACAACCACCGTCCTAGTGACAACCACCGCCGTGACTGGGACAACCACCATCCTAGTGGCAAACCACCGCCGTGACTGGGACAACCACCGCAACAGTCATCGTGACCGGGACAACCACCGTGCCTACCGCGACGAGAGACGCTACCACGACAACAACCACTGATTCACTGGTCAGCCAAGGCACCACCGCTTTCCGGGGGCATCAGTGGAGCCGTGACTACCGTGCGTCCCGTCATAGTGATCGTCAAAACAGACACTTTTTCACTGGACTGACATATACTGAGACACGTATAATGTAAGGTACTGTCTACATGACAAGTCCTGGAAATATTATGTGTTTTCCTGATCATTATACGTTTTACTGATCATCACACTGTACCAACACAAGGAGATACTTGATAAAACGATTGTCATTTCTCCTGAAGACCACAGCACAGAATTAGAGACATTATTGAATCAAATACTGTTGTGAAGATACTGTCGTGGAACATCAAAGGTTTTAGGAAAACTATCGACGGAACAAAAACAAACAAGTTCACAGAAAAAGAAGTGACAGACTTATTGTCAAGCTATGGTATCGTTATTTGCCAAGAAACACACCTGGCTAGGGCTAAGACCAAATATATATTTCTACCTGGCTTTGCAACAGGGGTACACTACTGTAGACAAAGTGAACAAAGGGACAGAAAACCTCTGGTTGAATATCTGTATTATTTGTGAAAAAAAAGACCAGGTATTAAGTTCCTGCCACAGAGCAGTAGTGACATTGTGTGGATGCTGATAAAAGGTTTTAATACGGATCAAGACACTTACGTTGGCTGTGTATACATACCACCTGAATTATCCTCCTTTGGACGTGACCTCACACGGGACATATGGGAACAACTAGATAAAGATGTAGAACTGATTACCACAAAAGGTACTGTCATTTTGTGTGGACGATTTTTTTTTTCAGAAACGTAGCAGGCACTCCATTTTTACATCAATTCCCTCTAATGTTTAACTGTTTAAGGTACTATTGTTCATTGTATTATGAAATAGGAACAGTATGATTTATATCACTTGACAAAAGTTTTCCTCTTTATCTGAATAATTGCGTTAAAAGCACCGGATTCTTTGTATCGTTTTATTCGATCAATAAACAGAAAACTGATTAGCCTTATCCTCACAGTATACAAATCTGTAGGATTACAGAAAAACAAAATGTAACTAAAGTAAAACTATGAGAAAAACAAAACAAAACCAAAACAAAGGAAACAACAACCAAAACAAAAACTAAGAATAAGAAATTTTACTGTCTGCGTAAAGCAGAACGGAAGAACATGTGTTCCGTGTCCGAACGTAACACTTGACTTCATCTCAAGCACTTGTAAACGTGAAATGCTTCAAACTTCTTTTTTTTTTTAACATGAAAATCATTCATATATATATATATATATATATATATATATATATATATATATATATATGAATGATTTTCATGTTAAAAAAAATAAAAAAAATATATGTGTGCGTGTGTGTGTGTGTGCGTGTGTGTGTGTGTGTGTGTGTGCGTGTGTGTGTGTGTGTGTGTGTGTGAACGTCCGTGCTCCAACACCACCAGCAGTTGCTTCCCCAAACAGTTGCTTCCTCACAAGAAATCGTGCACGAGAACACTCGCACAGCAGGCACATGTCTTAAAAGTTACAGATAACACACTACACTTGGAACACAACACAACACAACCCAACACAACACAAACCAGGCACTGACTCTGACCCCCGCGCTGTTTAATCAGATAGAATGGACCGAACGAATGGGCGCGCAGCTGAGGCCAAGCAGCCGCCATTTCAGTGCTCCCGTATCGCGCTCGCTGACAGTACAGCAAACGCGCTCGTGTGTGTGTGTGTGTGTGTGTGTGTGTGTGTGTGCGCGCGCGCGCGCGCTTGTGTGTGTGTGTGTGTGTGTGTAGAAAAAACAAACAAAAAAACAAGAACACAGGAAACTGTTGTGATTTAGTTCGTGCCTTCATTCTTGCGGACCACTACACAATACCCAAGACTGAAGCACCTTCAACGAATGTACCACGCTCATAAAGCGATGAAGAAAAAATTAAAGAATTAAAGCAAGGAGGCATTGTGGAAGGAAGGGGTGGACCTCAGATATTAGTGTCGTAATTACATGAAATCAGATAAGATTAAAGATTTATTTCAGTTCAGTTACTTAAGGAGGTGTCACTGCGTTCGCACAAATCCATATTGCACTAAACCACATCTGCCAAGCAGATGCCTGACCAGCAACGTAACACAACGCGCTTAGTCAGGCCTTGAAGGAAAAAAGAAGAAGAAAAAATAACAAAACAGTTGATGATAGAATGAATACTTGGATGAACAGCATAAAACAATGAATAAATGGATAGATAGCCAGATAGATAGATAATAAAAGAAAATGAAAAAAAGTAAATGAATAAAAAAAAAGAAGAAAAATAACGAAAATTTGAATTAACAAAATAATATAAAAGATTAAGCATCCAAAAAAAGAAAAAAAAAGAATTAAGATGCATAATAATATCAACAGTCAAAAATTTTAAACATATCAAATTGAAGGAGCACATAGACATTTTCTGTACAATTTAATGATAGTCTATAAATTATGATACACCTTTAATGTTCTGTAACTCTCTCTGTTGCTTCCCCCCCCCCTTTCACACACACTCCAGCACACGCTGATACAGGCATAAACCTACACCCAAATTTTGATTAAGCATGTTATATCAAAAATATATAATTCACCATTCCCGACTTGCACAAACACCCAAAAAACCCAAAAATTTTAACTGACTGACAGACTGAGGGAGATGCAGACAGACAGAGAAAGAGAGGGACTGGGGAAGAGGTAAGAAGGAGGAAGGAGGGAGACAAAGGTGGAGAGAAAGGGGATGGGGTGGGAGTGGATTGCACATAAGAAAAAAAACCAACAACACAATACTAAACACAGTACTAAACAAACGTGCTAAAACATAAAATGCATACCATAAAACCATACAGATCTTTTTCATATGTTCCAACATCACCGTAAACTTACACTTCAGTTCAGTTCAGTTACTCAAGGAGGCGTCACTGCGTTCGGAAAAAAACCCATATATGCTACACCACATCTGCTAAGCAGATGCCTGACCTGGACAGGCCTTGAGGGAAAAAAGTGCATAAATGGATACATCAATAGTTCAATGTATAGATGAATACTCAAATGAATAAGGAAAGAAAGAAAGAAAGAAAGAAATAGACACATAGATAAATACATAAATAGATAAATAAATAAACACATGGATAACATTTGAAGAAAGAAAAATGAAGAAAAAAATCACACACACACACACACACACACACACACACATACACAGCACAGCACAACACGGCATGGTGCTCTTTCGGCTTTCTCATCGCTCATACAAGTTGGGGAATACTATGGCTGCCGCGCGAGTGACACGGCGGCCTCAAACTGTGTCACACAGTCAGCTACAGGAAGGTACACAGCCCATTCTGGTTCGATGCCGTAACGCTGGGCAGTTCTGGTCCAGTGACCCACTGACTGCCTCCAGTCAGCATAGAAAGGAAGCCGTGCTACGCGAAGTCAGACGTTGATTGGCTGACCGCCAGACGACACAGACAACACAACCAACACACAGTTGTACACGCGTGTGGGTGGTAGGCAGGTCTTTGTCAGCCAGCTGTTTGCGCGGGTCTCTCAGTCAAGGCAGGACGCACTGGCTTCTTCGGTCGTACTCACTGACTACCCTGCTCAGCGTGGAATCACCTTCTCAAGGTAAAGTAAATGAAGTTGAAATAAATTTGTTCAGTTCGAAGCAACATTTTCGGTCTCTCCTTATATATTTAAATGTATTAAATGCTTGCTTCAACATGTGAAACAACTTTCTCCTTCAAACGTTTCTCACTTGAAAATTGCTTGTCAGCCATGTTTCAGATATCAAACGATCTTTTCACATCGTTGTATCCTGCTGACTGTCTGTCACCCCCACTCTGTCTCCTATCTGCCCTAATCCCTCTCTCTCTCTCTGTCGCTGTCTCTCCCTATCTCCCAATTATGACAGGCAGAAAAGAAAAACAACTCCAATGAGTGAATCAAAACTGTAAGAGATCAGGTGGAGAATGGGAATACACAGACATATATCACCACGTAAAGCATATTCACTGTTGTTTCACCATGACTGATGCTACAGATACAGGGAACTGGGCAACCAGTGTTGAAATAAATCTATTCGAATAATATGAATGTGTTTGGTTTGATCACTGGGTTTCAAACGTGTAAGTATTATCATAGTAGTGTTCGTGATTTCACTGAGACGGCAAACACTCAAGTTCTGTAACTGACAGAACTTGCAACGATCTCTCTCTCTTTCCTCTCTCTGTCTCTCTCTCGGCTCTCTCTCTCAGTCTCTCTCTTTCTTTCTCTCTGTCTCTGTTTCTCTCTCTCTCTCTCTCTCTCTCTCTCTCTCTGCGTCTCTCTCTCTCTCTCTCTAACCTTTTCAGTCATATTCACGCTGTTCAGCAGATGATCTTTTCCCCCAAGTTAAGCCATGTTTTTCTGTTGACTTAAACCATTCCATGAAACAAATTAAGTTCACTAGAGATTTAACTAGTTTTGTCATAAAGGAGGCAAACCTACCCAGATTTTAAGGATGAACCACTTTTACGAACACACCAAAACCTTTGGTGATTCATTGTAAATCCGAAGATATACATTTTAAGAAAGTATGATTGTTTTAATACAATATATTTTGAGTAAACTGGACCTTTTTGAGAGGGGTGTGACGACAATTTCGGAGATTGTCACAGAAGAATCAGCATGGATCTGTTCACTTAGTTTCGATTTGTTTTGTGGAATAAGATGCTAGCGGCAAGAAGACACGACATTTTGAACATTTGTAGCTGCGCCATTGTGTATGTAGTTTCAGCTTGATTGAACTTGGCTGTTCATAAATATTTTAAAAGTGGTGCTATGGGCAATTTCCGTTTGAGTTTCAGTTCAAATGTCTTCTGATGCAAAATTACGTGAAAAACGTCGGGAAAAAAAGTTCGTCCCATGGAAATAGATGTATACACGAAACATGCGCGAAAGGGACAGTGGACAGAAGCTTTGTGTGAAGATAATGGTGGTGAAAAAAGCGACAGTGGTGATTCAGAATGTAGGATTTCTGATAGTGCTGACAAAAATGCCACGCCATTCAGATTTAATATAGTTGAAGAAATTGTTTGTTGATCTATCTGTCTATTCATTTTTTTTTAAATGAATCTATTTCAGCATTTATTTATTTATATATCAATTTATCATGTAAGCTGAGTGCCCTTGTGGTCAAATGAAAGTGTGCATGAACAACGCCAAAGCAAATTCTTATCTTTTCTTCTTCTTTTTTTTTCTATATCATTGGATGTTCTTCTTCTTCAGACCTGTCTCATCCCTGTGGTCCGAAGAAGATGATGATGACGGTGATGATCTGGCTGATGCTGGTTGCCCAGGGAGTTTGCACTGATGTTGGTGGTAGGTGTTGGACAATAAATCTCACAACTGAACAAAAACGCTCTCTCCCTACTCCCCCAATCCATCCCTTCCCCCCGCTCTCTCTCTCTCTTTCTCTCTGGAACTCACTCCCTGTATACATACAAACGAGCAGCTCTCTACCTACTTTCAAGTCAAATCCTTCCAACCATAAGTGACAGTTATAGAAGCGACCGTTGGCAGTAACAGTGAGGGCATTTATACTTACTGGATCCGTTGTTACTGTTTCTTCTTGTTCTTGTTTTGCTCTTGTTCTTATTCTGTCCAATTTTCTTTACATTCACTTTGTCTTGTTTGCTTGTTTGCATTTCTTTCATTTTCTTCTAATTTGTGTGCATGCATGAATATATTTATTTCATTCCATCATGGTGGTGACAATAGCTGCAGTATAAGTAACATTGGTGAAGGTAGTAATAACTTTAGCATTAATTACAACTGTCTACGTGGATTTGATGATAACAATGTGGCTTTAGTCGTCAGGTTGTTGATACTGATGACATATTTTGTACCTCTCTCTCGTTCGTTTATTTATTTATACGAATAAAAAAAAATATAGTCTGTTCATCAAAGATGATGTTATTAGACTGAAAATAAATATTATTATTTGGAGTATTATCATTCCTGTCATAATGATGATTATTAGTATTAATTGGAAATCGACATTTCTGTATATTCGAATGAAATGGGGGGCGGTTGAGGGGGGGGGGGGGGCAAAGGGGAGGGGACTAAGAAAGGCAGACACACACACACACACACACACACACACACACACACACAGAGAACAGAATGTGGAAAAGATACGAGTACAAAATCTAAAATGGAGAGGGTGAGTGTCAGTGATTGGAAAAAGAAAAAAACATAATATTGGAAGGGTGTGTGTGAGAGGCGGGACGGGGGAAGCGGGATTAGGACCAAAAAAAAAAAAAAAAAAAAAAAAATTAGTATGCACTGCTTCTGTAGATTATTTTTTTGAAAAGAGGTTCATGTGGGGACCTACAATAAACAACCAACTGGACTATTTAACACATAACTAGCAAACTTTAATAAAGAACAGTTTGAAATATTTAACTTTTCCCCAAAAATGTTAACATTTGAAACTGGTAACACGTGTTCCGTAATTTCTGGAGGCAAAAAAGGTTTCATTACTAAACAGCGGGTTAAAACGTGCTCTACCGTTAAACGTCCCTTGCAAATGAATTCAATATTTTCACAATATTTTGTGTATGGGGCATTTAGTAATAACCTAAATGCCATGCTCTTAACAGCCTTGCCAGTTCTTTTAGCATTTAATAAGGCAGAAGTGTTAACATTTAAAGGGCTTTTGCATATTTCTTTCAACAGTATTACACATTTCAGATGATGATAAACGATGAGGAAGTTCAATTGCATTTAAAGCGTTTTTAGCTCCAAGCTTTGCAAGATGATCTGCACGTTCATTAGAGAAAAGCCCACAGTGTGAGAGAATCCAGCACATTCCAATATTAGTTCCTCTCATTTGAATACAGTGAATCAAAAATCTTATTTTAAAAATGATGTTATAATTAATGTTCGTACAACCCTGATTTGATAGACTACAGAACTGATTTTGAATCGAAACAAAACATTAATCAAGTTCAGGGGCAGAGCAATTAGATATGTTAATGCCATAAGGATGGCAATTAATTCAGCTGTAAAAATTGAGAAGCCCTTTCCAATATATGATATGTTTCAATTTTCAAAGCAGGAATTGCATATCCAGAACCAGCAAACTGATTTTCTAGAACAGAACCGTCTGTATATTATTTTTAAGTGGTGGGGGTATGTTTCTCTCTCTCTCCCTCTCTCACTCTCTTTTATCCATCTGTCAATGTGTGTGTCAATGTGTAGGAGGTAGTTTTCATTCTAGAATAATTGATTTAAGCTTGATATGTTTCATATTCTGAAGGTGTTGGACATCATTATCACAACTCTGAGCAAGCTCGCTCTGTGTGTGTGTGTGTGTGTGTGTGTGTGTGTGTGTGTGTGTGTCCCCTCCCTCTCTCTCTGTTTCTGCCTGTCTGCCTCTCTCTCTCTGCTCCCCCCCTCTCTCTCTGTCACCCTCTCTCTCTGTCTCTCTGCCTGTCTGTCTGTCTCTGTCTCTCTCTCTCGCACGCGCGCGCTAGTGTGTGCGCGTGCGCACGCGTTTAGTCTCTCAAGGCTAGATAAGCGATTTGGGTTTTGCGAAGATTAGGTGTCTCTTCCTGTTTTCGGCAGATGTGGTGTAGTGTTTATGGATCTGCCCACATTCTCTGACACCTTGAAACTGAAACTCCGCGAAAGAGAGAGAGAGAGAGAGAGAGAGAGAGAGAACGAACGGGGGGCAGAAATTGATGATGACGACTTTGACTACGGTGCTGATTTAGTAATAACGATGACGAATATATATCTGTGCAGAACCAAGCAGCCTAGCAGTTACCTCCTCCGTCAGCCCCGAGATGATGAGGTCAGTGGAAGAAGGGGTGGATATACCCATGGTCATCTTAGTGGGCATCTTCGTCTTGATCAGAGAGGTGTTGAAACGCAGAGTTGAACTTGGTGTAGAGTTGATGGAGATGAACGGAATGCGGAGGGAAGCAAATATGGAGATGCAGCGACGTTTAGACGAGGCTGTGTTAGATTTTCAGCAGCGCCGCCGCGAGGTGCGTCGCCAGTGGGATGCGCGCGACAACCGGCGTGAGATGGGTGTCCGGGAAAGGTGGCACGCTTTGCAACCTTTTGGCGATATGTGGCGCCTTCTCCAAGTGTTTGCCGAGCCGATCCCAGGTTTCTTCGCTGACGAGAACGAGCGCCGGCTCTTCATTGCCCAGACAAAGACCATTGTTTTGATACTGACGTTGTCCTGTCTTGCCAAGCTGTTAGATTATCTCCAGTGGACGATCTCGGAAGGGAGCCCATTCAGACATTTAAACTAGGGACAGAAATGTGACTCAGACACACACACACACCACACACACACACACACATATATTATAGATAGATAGATACAACTCTGCTAGTTTATAAATACTGTGGTTTGTAAGAAAATAAGACTCACCTTTGATATAAGTTGTCCAACGTTTCAGAGAAAGCGTTAAACAAGATTCACCTTTGATATAAGTTGTCCAACGTTTCACAGAAAGCGTTAAATAAGATTCACCTTTGATACAAGGTGTCCAGTGTTTCAGAGAAGCCAGACCTGTGGTCTGAAACGTTGGACACCTTATATACAAAATGTCTTATTTCACAGACCACAGTTTTTATACACTTTCTCTATTAGGCGGTGGTGTTGTTTTATAGACTCAGCGGTCATTCTTCATTTTATCGTCAACCCTGCCTGTCTTTCTTCCTTTCTTTTCTTTCTTTGGTTGGTTGGGTTTGTATTAAAGCTTTGTTTGGTGCACGAGGCAATGTTCACTTCCATCTTCAGTGTCGATGGAGATCAGGCACTGTTGATGGCAGAGAAACTGTTAGTTGCCAGTGACATTTCTGGTATGCGTAAGATGTATGGGTGTAAAAATACCACTTACAGTTTGTGCCATGTATTAATTTTGATATGAGTTAATGTGAAATAAAAAAAAAAGTACCAAAATGTAAAAATGAAAAAAAAAAAAGGAAGGGACGAGGGCTAAAAGACACCGACTGTTGTTTTCAGTGCTTAGAATGCATTTTGTTTGTCTTGTGAAGGGTAGGGTTGTCATAGAACACTTAAAAATAGACGAGAGCCAAGACACTGACGCCTGGTTGTGAATCGTTTGGTTTTCCATTTTATTATTTTTTGTTATGGTGGGTGGGTGGGTGAGTATGTTTTATACTTTGTTCGCAAATGTTTGACTTTTCATTCCATGCACATATTATTGTTATCTGCTTGAGAAAAAAAATACTGAGTAATTGTTTATGTTTGACATCCGTCACATGGCTTGTATGTTCTTATTATCCTGAGACATGGCTTGACATGAGATTGTTTGTCTTGATACTAATTTCCAAGTTTGGAAACGAGAACATGTGGTTCGCTGTTTTCCCCGCTGATTGTGTGCAGCCTTGCAACCTTTGCAACCCATCGCCAGTGCCAATGTCATTTTGTTACTTCCCTTTTTGTGGTTGCTTTTTTTTTTTTTTTTTTTTTTTTTTTTTGCGGGGGCGGGGGGGCGGGGTGGGGGTTTATTGATGAAGATATCGGCATTCTGTTGCTGGTGTCCAGTTCAGTGACTTTTTTTTTTTTTTTTACATTATAATTATTATTTATTTATTTATTTGTAAATTATTTATTCACCTTTTTTTTCCCCTCAAGGCCTGACTAAGCGCGTTGGGTTACGCTGCTGGTCAGGCATCTGCTTGGCAGATGTGGTGTAGCGTATATGGATTTGTCCGAACGCAGTGACGCCTCCTTGAGCTACTGAAACTGAAACTCAGTGACTCTGGTCCTGTCGCAGAGTACAGTTGGTGTTAACTCATGGTGAACGTAATTATCTTTATTCTTTTTTTTTTCTTTCCTTGATGAATCACTCGAGTTGTAGTGATTTATTCCTTGGCTGGTGGAGTTAATTTATGTAGATTTATTGTTACTAGTATCACTTAATCATCAGTTGATTTCTATGAGACGTGCACAATTATTCCCATGATCTGTTGTTGTTTTTCCCCGGACCTCACATGGCCATGGACTTCGATCGAATCAGCTGGTGTTTTATTCAATCACTGTTTGTTGTACATGTGTTTTCCCCAGTTCTTGGGGAAACTGTAGGTGTGTTATATTATGTGTTGTAAAAACAAAACAAATCCCACGTCAGTCCTCAGGGAGAATGTTCCGACTCTGTTCCTGTTCCACACATTGGGGGTTATCATAAATGTTTCATCCTGTATTGTAATAACAAGTTGTCCTGGTTCTGGTTCTGTTTCCTGCATTGTTTTGACTTTTTGCTTCGATCTGTGACATGAAGCGTTCCCCCTCTCTCAGTTCAGAGCCAGAATCGGAACACTCAACACCAGGGTGCTTTAACTATCTACCTATAGACTGTCGTTTGCTACAATCACTTGTGAAAGAGCATCGCTTCTCTTATTGATAATGATAGGGCCTTCTGCCTTACCTTTGTACATTTTTGTGGGGGTTTTTTGTTTGTTTTTTTTTTTTTTTTTGTATGGAATGATTTTAAAGCCACTCGTTGTTCTTCCAAAGATATAACCTCATGACATGTTTGACGCCAGACAACTTCATACCCACTCCGAATGTGTGAATTCTGTAAGCTTCCAACTTCTCTCGCTTCTGGTGTTTATTGCATCATTGTTACTACACAACTCGCTGGGGACGTTCATCCTAATCCAGGGCCTGTTGATAAGCGTTTTATTGAAGGGTTATCAATCATACACGTGAATGTGAATAGTCTTCGTCATGAAATTTCTTTGTGACAGTTTCAGTTTCAGTAGCTCAAGGAGGCGTCACTGCGTTCGGACAAAACCATATACGCTACACCACATCTGCCAAGCAGATGCCTGACCAGCAGCGTAACCCAACGCGCTTAGTCAGGCCTTGAGGCCTTTGTGACAGTGTGAAGGTAGTCACTCTGACATCATAACCATATCCGAGATCAGGCTGTCAGATGACATCCACAGTGACAATATTCTAATGCAAGGTTTTCATCCTCCAGTCAGAAATGACTGACCAGGTGACGCACACGGAGGTGTTGCTGTGCATGTTAAGAGTGATTTAGTCTGTAAGCCGAGTCCTGATCTGTGTGTCTCATTCCTAGAGGCAGTATGGACAAAGAGCAAATTTTACCGGGACACTCTACTGGTGGGAAGCTTTTACCGACCACCGGACGTACATGTGGCCTACTTGACTTTGACAGTCGCTGCAGCCAAGCTGGTTATACACCACATAAGTTTATTGTTCTCGATGACTTTAACGCCGATTGCACTCGCCAGCCGCCTACCAACCTTCATAACATAGTGACCACAAATAATCTGTTTCAGACTGTTTACAAACCAACTAGGATAACACGGCACTCCTTAACCTTGATTGACTTGATTCTAACGCTCTGTCCTTATCTTAGTCGGTCAACCGATGTGAAACTGCCGGTCTGCAGTGATCACTCAGCTCCATTTGTTATTGAAAAAACACAGGGAGAAAAAAAAACCCAACCAAACAACAGCAAAAAAACCCCACCAAAAAAACAAAAAAAAAAAACCCCAAAAAACAAAACAAAAAACCAACAAACCAACAACAGCAAAAAAAACAAAAAACAAAAAAACAACCGCCCCCCCAAAAAAACCAACAAAAACAACCCCAAACAAAACAACAACAACAACAAAAGCTAAAATAAGCAAACAAAACAAAACAAAGTCTTATTAGTAACGGGAAATATACAGTTATGCAAAAACTCGACATTAAAAAAAAATTGACAGATGGTGGGAACAGTTTGCGGTACAAGTCACCAGAAGTTTTACATCGTTGTTGGATTTATACTTTTTTTTCTTTTTTTTTTAAAGGAAAAACATCATTGTCATAAGATCATTTTGTGCTATAAAATTGTTAACAGCATTCTTCCTCGGTATTTCATCAATCACTTAACCTCAGCTTGTGACCGATCTAAAAACCATTACCGCCGTCGGAATCCCTTGGAGAGACAGGTTCCTTACTGTTTTTAGTAGTCGGATTCCTTAAGCTGTCTTAAACTTTTCTCGGCACCACCGATAGTATAATTTCTACCAAGGTTTTATTATTTACCCCACAGAAATGGTTCTTTCCAAAGACAGATTAGAAATGAGTGATTTAAAAAGCACGATCTCTTTAAATGACATATTGCGAAATAATTCGTCATGCGCCTGTGGCTCTGCAATCAAGGATGCACCTCATTATCTGTTGCAATGTCCTCTTCCTGATGGGCGCTCATACAAATGAACTTCTGCCAGATAACATTAAAACTGATGCTTCTGTCCTCATATTCGGAAGACGAGATCAAACATGAACTTGACAATAAAGAAAAATTCTTTGTGGTAGGAAGATTTATTCAGTTGTATTTTTGAACGTTCTGAAGTGCAGTTGTGCGCGCATGCGCGCGCGCGCGCGCGCGTGTGTGTGTGTGTGGAAAACGGTATTTGCTATTAACATGAACAGTGTTAACCCGGTGGCATATTTGAAAGTTCCCACCTAATCATGTTCGGCAACATGGAATTTGCAATGCATTTTTTGTGTGCCATTTTGGCCTACCTTGTACATATATTTTTCGTTTTTCATTCCAAATAATGTTTCTTTTTTTAATTACAGCTACTTCTCTGAAACGTGACCAGTTTAGAGCATTGTTTTATAATCTTTCTTTGTTGTGCTTTGAATTATCTGTTGTACTACTGCTTTGATGTTTATGGGTGTAATGTTTGTTTAGAATATCAGATTGTCTTGTTATTGTCACAGAAAAAAAATGCTGTTGTTTCATAATGTTCTCATTGCTATTTTGGCGTTTCCTGTCGAGTTACAGATAATATTTAATGACGATTTAAAAAAAAAAAAAAGAACATGTTGACGAGTGAATGCAGAAATTGAAGAATGGATGGATGGATGGATGAGAGCCGTGGAAGACTTGATTAAAAGTGTGACTGATAAAGAAAAATGCTCTTCTTGCCATGCGTTGTTCTGATGATTGTCGTGTGAATTCAGCACCTAAACTGCCCATGATTGTGATGGTTTGTGTGAAAGTGGTACATATTTCTTTTTCTAAATGTTAATTTTGTTTCTGCTGCCCATGTAAATGAAAAAGAGGTACAGAGAAACCAAACGACATGAATTTTCGTTCTACCAGTGTAATGAGGGGAGCGAATGTACATGAATCTTTTTTTTTTTTTTTGCTAGAAGAAGAGCCTGTGGCTCGATACGTCGCCTCTTTTATCCCACGTAAGTCGACTTTTACCAAGATTCTTTTAGTCTACCTCTTACTGAATGTACATGTTATTTCCCCCACCTAGTCCCCGGAATAACAAAAGAAGTACACTAAGAAAAGACAGAAAAAAACCCACAAAAGATAAATAATCACTGACAAGAAAAGAACAGAAAAAAACAAAACTTAAAAAAAAACGAGGCGAGGAGAGTGAAGAATTAAACAATAAAGAGAAGTAACTTTCTCCATGAACAATGGAGAAACACTGCAGGCACTCCATTTTCACATCAATTCTCCCCAGTTAACTATTTAAAGTACTACTGTTTACCTTATTATGAAATGGGAATTGTATAATTAAAACTTTCTTTTTCCATGTACAATGGAGAAACACTGCAAGCACTCCATTTTCACATCAATTCTCCCCAGTGTTTAACTGTTTAAAGTACTACTGTTTATCTTATCATGAAATGGGAATTGTATAATTTATATCACTTGACAAAAGTTTGTATTTTGTATTTGTATTTCTTTTTATCACAACAGATTTCTCTGTGCGAAATTCGGGCTGCTCTCCCCAGGGAGAGCGCGTCGCTATACTACAGCGCCACCCATTTTTTTTGTATATTTTCCTGCGTGCAGTTTTATTTGTTTTTCCTATCGACGTGGATTTTTCCACATAATTTTGCCAGGAACAATCCTTTTGTTGCCATGGGTTCTTTTACGTGTGCTAAATGCATGCTGCACACGGGACCTCGGTTTATCGTCTCATCCGAATGACTAGCGTCCAGACCACCACTCAAGGTCCAGTGGAGGGGGAGAAAATATCGGCGGCTGAGCCGTGATTCGAACCAGCGCGCTCAGATTCTCTCGCTTCCTAGGCGGACGCGTTACCTCTAGGCCATCACTCCACTTATCTTCTTTATCTAAAGAATTGTGATAAAAACACCGGATTCTTTGTATCTTTCTATTCGATCAATCAACATTGAAGAAATACATAGGATTGCAGAAAAACAAAATGCAATAAAAGTAAAACTATGAGAAAAAACCAAAACCAAACAACAATAACAACAACAAACAACAACTAAAAATAAGGAATTTTATTATCTGCATAAAGCAGAACCGAAGAACATGTGTTCCGTGTCTGAATGTGACACCTGACTTCATCTCAAGCACTACCAAACGTAAAATGCTTCAAAATTAATTAATTTAAAGAAATTTGGTTTTTCAGAACTTGTGTGATGTAAAATGTGGCTGTTCTAATAAAATTATGCGAAACAATAAGCACGTACCCAGACAGCATCAAACCCATCTAGAAGCTGAGACCCACCTTGGTTTGCCCCTAGTTACTTGGGGACAGGGGACGCAACCCTTCCGTGCTGGGCTGCCCACCCGAGTCCGACCCGGACCCACTTTGTTTTGCTCAAGTTACTTGGGGACAGGGGTTTTCCCACTTGACACTTACGCAACACACTGGCCCTTGTCTTAACTGGTGAAGCCCAAGTGAAAACAGTGGTTTTCAGTTGAGCGAGGAGAGTCCCTTCATTTTCATATCGTGGGGTTTATTTAAACATTGTTTTCGATATCAGACACTTCAGGGTTATGTGTACATGGGTGTGAATGTGCCATTTAAAAAAAAAAAAAGAGAAGATAATTAAAGTAATATTCTTGTTTTTCTTACACGCACGTAGGCTTTTAAATTGTGCCTCTCACTTACTTGGGTGTGCTCTTTCTCTCCCCTTCCCCCCTCACCCCCCCCCCCCCCCCCCCTCCACCTTACACGCACAACCACACAGTCACTCACTTCTGTTGTCACACCATTCCGTTCAAATCCATGACTGAACAGCAAACCTACCCCTTCCTACCCCCCCCCCCCCACACACACACACACACTCTCTCTCACACACAGAGCCTGCTGCTTCCCTTCCAACCTCACCCGTTCATTACATAATTCCAGCTCCCCTTCCATCGCCCAAGCCAACCACAGCTGTTAGTCCAGGGCAGATACAACGATGTTCGAAGTGTGCAACAAAATCGTTCTTTCCACGATAAAATAGAATAAATCGTACTGATCACGCTGATATAAACTTGACCGCTGTAGGTGGACGGGAACATGATTAGATTTTGGTTTTTGATAATTATTTGTCACACTTCTGGCCATGAGAGATCACCTTATAAAGATCCGCTAGGCAAGAGCAAGTCAGGGTGACGGGCCTTATCCGGTGGTCAGCCAGTCAGTGTCTGACTCCACGTAGCTTCGCTTCTATTCCTTTCTGACTAGACATGGTCATTTAGTCCAGGACAGATACAAAAATGGTCAAAATGTCTGCAACAAAACCGTTCTTTTCACGATAAAATAGAATAAATCGTACTGATCACGCTGATATAAACTTGACCGCTGTAGGTGGACGGGAACATGATTAGATTTTGGTTTTTGATAATTATTTGTCACACTTCTGGCCATGAGAGAGCGCCTTACAAAGATCCGCAAGGCATGAGCAAGCGAGGGTTACGCAAGCGCGGTATAAGGGGTCGCAAGAGGAAAGCGTTTAGCGCGGTACAGTACTTGTGGCTGACTGCTGCCGCGCTGATGCTGTCCTATACCTCCGTTAGTAGGTCACTACGGCAGATGACAGATGCCGTACAGAAAATAAGAGAACTCTTTGGGGTCAAAAGGAAACAAAGATTTTTACTTTCATCTATTATATACTAAATTGGTAGAAAACGCAAATTTGCTTTTATCAATGTTTTACAGTTTCTTACCAGTCCTGACATTTCATAAAGAATGAAATCGGTATTATACCGACTGCAAAGGTGAATTTATGAAGGCAGCACGGGATCATTTAGTTCGTAAGAACAAGTATGTTGACATTTTACGCAATGCACAACTTGGAACTACTTCATGCTCTGCTTATTGACGTGTAGTATATGAATATCTAAGTACCTGTTAACCAGGTTACATGTCTTGATGTAAAAAGAACGGTATGAAATATATATTTTTCTTTGGAAATGAAGCGGTATTTGCAAATGTGATTCACGAACCCTGTCGCAGTAGACACGTCAGTTTAGCATGGGAAAGAAAATGTATCTGGCTGGAGTATGAAGGTGGCAAAATGAAGTGCATCAGATAGTCATGAAGAGCAAAGACTGCCTGGAAAAGGAAAATGGGTCAGTCTCCAGAACGTTGTTGGAAATGGGGATCTCTCAGTCTGATTCAGTATAAACATGTGTTTAGAATGATTATTCAAATGTTTCACATGTTATCAGGACTGCAATTCATTAGAGAAATGTCTTTTGAGAATATGGTTTGTTCTTGTGTCTTAAATGTGCTGAAAATTATTAAAAACATCCAAAATTTCGTCGCGATTTTGTGACATGGCAATGTGTCTGAACATGAAGTGGTCAAAAACAAATAAGCACAAACCTGATTAAAATCCAGTACATACAGACCTGATCTATATTCATTCGTTGTGATAATTAACCATTGATCATCAGTAAAAATGGTACATTAAGTTTGAAATATTACGCAAAAAACCCGCGTCACAGACGTAAACAACCCGTTCCTCTTGACGTATTTTTATTCATTCAAAGGCAAGCACATTCATGAATACACTACACGTTCTTTACTTGCAACAGGTGGTCAACACATCTATCTTCTGCAGCACATACACTCATTTTCTGAAAAAAATAGTCTATTTAACTATTTAAATGCAATCGACGTCGCATATTAATTTTTAGTTCCGCTTTTCTGTGTCACTTCAGTGCATGTAAACGACCCAATAAAAATATTCATGTAAACAAAATTATAACTGTTTCCACATAAATCATGCGGATTCATCGCGGGAAAGCGTAAATCGGTTTGACAAACACCCTTCAATCGTGTGTGTTTGAACGCAGATTCAGAGAATGTTTTGTTTCCGACAGCGTGTGAGATGTACATATGTTACACGGAAATCTCCGATATGTTCATTCGCACCCCGTGGTTGCTATACTAAAAAAACAAAAAACAAAAACAAACAAACAAACAAACAAAAAAAACAAAACAAAAAAACCCAAAAAACAAAAAAACAAAACAAAACAAAACAAAAAACAAACAAACAAAAAAACCCCAAACAAAAAACAAACAAAACCTGTGTATGTTAATTTCGCCGTTGTTATGGTTTGTTTGTACATTTATCTCTGATCCGATTAAGTTTAGACACAATCACTGTTTCTGACACATGGCGAGATGCGGTAATATTCGGATACTGGCGTAAGATTTCGAACCAAGTCAACACATGTAGTTCAGTAAGTCTGTTTTCAGTTGAAGACATGTTGCATTAAAAGTTCCAAACAACAAAGTTCAAAGTAGAAAATCACCCCCTTATATTACCTTGATTTTGGCTTTTGTTGTCTGGTGAAGTTTTATCATGAAATGATGTAGTTTATCAGTTCACAAGACAGACGAAGTGTGGAACGAAAAAAATTGTTGTATCCGAAACATGTCAGTCCCTACGTGCTTATTGTTTTGCAAAATTTGAACAGCCACATTTTACATCACACAAGTTCTGAAAAACCAAAGTATACATTGATTGTGAATGAATTTCTTAAAATTAATTAAGTTTGAAGCATTTCACGTTTAGTAGTGCTTGAGATGAAGTCAGGTGTCACATTCGGACACGGAACACATGTTCTTTGGTTCTGCTTTACGCAGATAATAAAATTCCTTATTTTTATTTGTTGTTTGTTGTTGTTATTGTTGTTGTTGTTTGGTTTGTTTTTTTCTCAAAGTCTTACTTTTATTACATTTTTTTTTTCTGCAATCCTACATGTTTGCTCACTGTGAGGACAACCTAATCAGT
>NC_134880.1:45070637-45075637 GCF_041734735.1 Babylonia areolata
CGTTTGTTATCAGTACTTGTTCCTTTAGATGTAGGATTCATCCATACCATGATTTGTGTCCGCTGTGTGTACAATCTTAAGATGTACTTTTTACAATATGCTCGACGATCCAGAATACAAGAGAAAGACTCACACCTGAAAAAGGATTTCGGATAACTTTGTTGCTCTCGCTTACGGCATCAGCCAATAAAAATGTGTTTGAGAGTGGTGTTAAAAAAGTATGTTTTATTTTATTCTATCATTATTTTGTTTTAAATAATGTTTTTACATCGAGCTTTATGATTTAGAGATACAATGTTCATTGTACGTTATTGACTGTCACAGGCGTATGCAATTTGATGACATGGATATTTGTGATTGAGAATATAAATCTTGACACACGTCCTAAAATTTTAGAGCCAACATAAGCACTGCTGTATAACTTTTACATACATGTACATATCCTAACCATTCTAGAAACAAATGTTTTGTTTAATAATATTTATTATTATTATTTATCTTAATTTATTACCTTTTAGAATAATAAGCCTTTGCGTTTTCATGTGCTTATCTATATATTTGTACATCTAAGTATTTCTGTGTTTCTTTCTTTCTTTATTCATTTATTTCTTTATTTGTTTATTTATTCATTCATCTGTTAGTGTAAACTTGGTGTCCTAGTGGTGAAATTGGGATATACATGAACAATGCCGAAGCAAAATAATTTTCTGATTATTGTTGCTGTTGTTGTTACTACTATCGTCATAATTATCATCATTATTGATCAATGTATACTCTTCTTCAGAGCTGTACCTTCCCTGTGGTTCAAGTTCACGATGAAGATGATGATGATGATGATGGTGATGACCTTGCTGATGCTTGCTGCCCAGGGAGTCAGCACCAATGTTCGTGGTGAGTGCTGGAAATGATAGTAACAACAATACTGATAGTAACACTACTAAACAATACATTCATATTGAGCTTTCTAACCTCTCAAAGCAGTATATAACATTACGGCAGTCAGACAATGTACACAATTACACACACACACACACACACACACACACACACACACACACATACACACACAAACATGCTCAGAATTACTACTTTGAACAAACGTTAAGTCTGTCTGTCTGTCTGTCTCTGTCTCTGTCTGTCTGTCTGTCTCTTGAACAAGCGTTCATTATTTTTCTCTCTCCCATACTTGACAAGGGAGAGGTTTAGGTTCTATAACAACTGATTTTAACGCTTTAATAAAAATGATAGACATATATTTGATGTGTGTGTGTGATGCAGACTAACGTTATAATGGAGGAGAAATGTAGGGAAATGATTCTTCAATCAATATGTAATGACTTTGAAATGTTAATAAAAAAAAAAAAAAAAAGGAAGGAATTTTTTGTTTAATGTCCCGTCACACATATCGGTGATTGAAGACATTTTGTAAAAGTATTTATGAATACATCTGAGTATTATCTGTTAGAAGGGGTGGGAGATGTGGATGAATGGAGGGTTTGGGGAAACTGGGCAAATGAGGGTAAAAATGTGGGTGAAATTTGAAAGAAAAACAAAACAAACAAACAAACAAAAAAACCCCTCTAAATACAGTTACAGGAAATTACTTAAAGGACTTCGTAAAAGAGAAGTCGTTAAACTGACAAGCGAAACAACTGATAATGAATGCAAAAAGTCAAAAACATCAACGTTCTCAGTCACTTGTGAAGACACACTTTCGTGTACAAAAGGCTTCATCAAGCTACAGTGAAAAATTATATGCTCAATTGTCAGGTTATTAAAGCATATACACTTGACATTAGAACAATACTTGGTCCGTAATGAATTTGATAATAGTCTGAGAGCTAAGCTCAGAATTGGTCTGCGAATCGGACCAAAGTCTGAGAGAGTCAACTGACGAGGTTTTAGACTTGAATTCAAGCACCTATAAAAGTCTCTTTCTAGTATATTGCTTATTTCCTTGTATGACAATGGGCAATACACTTTTATACTATCTATATGATTTTTTGCTCCCCTTTTTGCTGCCCTATCTGCTTGGTCGTTATAACGGAATCCAGTTTGGGATGGTATCCAACAAAAATCAACATTTGTACCCTTCACAAATAGGGAGTGCAATAAATACCTAATTTCAAAAAATAAATCTTCTCTTTGATTATTCTCAAAAAGGAGCAAACCTTTTAAGACAGATTGAGAATCAACACAAAATACGATATTACTTATTATGATTGGTATATCAACAAGATGATTTAAAGCCATAAGGATGGCCACCAATTCAGCTGTAAAAATTGAATGTCCCTTACCTAAATAATATGATTTTTCTGTTTTTAGGTCAGGAATGACAAAAGCAGATCCTGCACTGCTATCATCCA
Organism: Babylonia areolata; assembly: GCF_041734735.1. Classification (NCBI taxonomy): domain Eukaryota; kingdom Metazoa; phylum Mollusca; class Gastropoda; order Neogastropoda; family Buccinidae; genus Babylonia; species Babylonia areolata. The sequence goes on from NC_134880.1 coordinate 45,073,004, forward strand.
GGACCGAGCCATCAGTGTAAACTTTTAAATGATAATCAAAATTTTCTTCTAATTCAATTCTGACAGATGCTGCTATTATATGTGGAGATTCTCCTTTTGTTGTGTCAGAAGCACATATGTTGACGTTTGCTTTTGTTAACTCCCAGGGAGGGACAGGTGGCACCAGAACACGAGGTGCCATATCATGCAAATCAATGTCTGAAGAATTTAAAATATCTGACACATATGTGCGAATGGTTTGTAGATTTGAATTATTTTGTGCATTTTTTGGAAAATCAATATCAGACCTAATATTTAATTCCTCAAAATCATCCACTGCTGTACATCTCACAATATATTTAGCAGAACTTAATTTTCTGATTTCATCTAGTGGTAGAATACCCGCAAGCTTATAGGCTTCTGAGGTCTTAGTAAAAAAAATAGAGTGGGAGAAGGACAGGTGATGACTACTTAAATGTTCACACGTCGTAGAACTCATGGGGCATTCAAGGTGCTCCATAGTCCATTGTCCACAGTCAGTCTGTTGGTGAGACCTCATCGTCTGTCGACAAGTCTGAGAGCTCTCTCTCTCCATTGTTTGCCGCAAGTTCATCTTGGGCCATTCCCTTTTCATCAGGCTTGCGGGTGTTTTTCTTCTTCCTCTTCGTGCATGGGCTGCAACTCCAACATTCACTCGTATACATGTACACGAGTGGGCTTTTACCTGTATGACCGTTTTTACACCGCCATGTAGGCAACCATACTCCGTTTTCGGGGTGTTGGGGGTGGGGGGTCCATGCTGGGTATGTTCTGGTTTCCATATCCCACCGAACACTGACATGGATTTCATGATATTTAACGTGCATATTTCATCTTCTGCTTCCGTATACACATGAAAGAGGTTCAGGCACAAGCAGGTCTACTCATATGTTGACCTGGGAGATCGGGAAAAAAAATCTGAACCCTTTACCCACCAGGCGCCGTTACCGAGATTCGAACCCAGGACCCTCAGATTGAAAGAGCAAGGCTTTAATAACCACTCGGCTATTGCGCCCGTCACGGGTGTCCCATTGATGGAATGGACTGATTTTTCAGTCCACGGAGACGTTTGCAGTCAATTAACTTGTTATATGCCATTGTATATATAACATCACGAACATAATGCAGAGTTTAAGACTTCTTAAAGTGGGCACTGGAGGGCGATCAGTATTAGAAAACAGGAGATCTATAATAAGACAATGAAAGATGAAAGATGTTTCAAAATATGCTTGCGTGTAAGAAGTTCGTTCTTGTCAATGCACTATAAGAGTTGTATATGTAAAACTTAAGTCATCATATTTTTGTGTATCTTCATTGTTTTGTTTCCCATGTTACGTTTTTGGGGGGTAATTTTGTGAAAAATGAATTAAAAGCATATGACTGTAAAAAAAAAGTTTCAAAATAAAATGGATGATAGTTCAAAAACGACAAGAGAGGGAGAGAGAGAGAGAGAGAGAAAGAGGGAGGGGGAGGAAGGGGGTGGGGTGGGGTGGGGTAGCAGATGGCATACGGACAGAAGTAAGGAGAGAGGGAGACGGAGCAACTTTTTTTTTTCTCTATATACGTTATGATGATGGTAATTGCGATGACGACGATGACACTGATTTCTGCGCAGAAACCACCGCGAGAAATATAACCAGCCAGGATCCAGAACTGAACCGGAAGACCCAAACCCAGCAGACGGACACTTCCGCCACCACTGTGACTGAGGCAGCTCTGTACATCGGTGTGCCCGTCGTGGTCCTGGTCGCACTCTCTCTCCTAGTGATCGTGGTGGTCGTGTGGAGGAGGTGGAAGAGGAAGATGGCGGTGGACACTTACCACCAGGACCTCCTCAAGCACTACGAGGGCTCCGTCACCGCGGACACTGAGGCTCTGGCCATAGACTTCCTCTTCCCGTCCCTCAGCCCTGTGGTGCTGTCCTTCCGTCTGGACCCCCCGGACATGGAAGGCTCCCAGTGGATCTAGCCAGGCACGGACAGCTGGCCGGGAAAACCTGGATTCACACGGCGGCAAAACAGAAGCACACAAATGTACCTTGCCACACCACCGCGTGCGCCACACACACACACACACACACACACACACACACACACAATGTACGCATGTACGCACACACACACACACACACACACACACACACACATATATATATATATATATATATATATATATAAATGTACACACACACACATGTACGCATGTACACACACACACACACACACACACACACATGTACGCATGTACACACACACACACACACACACACACACACAAGTACGAACGAATGCACGTACACGCCCGCTCATGCACATGCACGCTCACACAAACACGCTCGGAAGAAATCGACATGGATTGATTGAATACAGATAAGGAACGGAGTGGAAGTCTAAACTGCTTGAAAGAAAAAGATGAATATTTTGAAATTTGTTTTAAAGGATTCGAGTGTGTGTCGTTCTGGTGGTGTGTGAATTGAGTTGTTTAACTGCACGTGTGTGTGTGTGTGTGTGTGTGTGTGTGTGTGTGTGTGTGTGTGTGTGTGTGTGTGTGTTCGTTTGAATGTGCCACTCGTTCTGTTGGTTTGAACTGAGGAGTGTACATCACAGTGCCATTAAA
>NC_134880.1:45085637-45100637 GCF_041734735.1 Babylonia areolata
TTTCTGTCCATCTATTTGTCTGTCTGTCTCTCTGTGTTCCTCTCTGTCTCTGTTGTTGCCGCTGTACATTGTGAGAAGATTCATTTATTTGCTTTGAAAAAAAAAAAAAAAAATCTTGGTAGTCTCGCTGCAAACACCTAATGATCTTGTCTATGGTGAGACTGGTAGATAGCCAATATCAATATTGTCTGCTGTTAGGTGTATTCAGTACTGGCTGAAATTAACACAGATGGATGAACACAGATTACCTTATAGGGCTTACAAAATGTTGGTAGAAATAGATAACTGGGGTAAGAAAAACTTAAGTTTCAAGTGTTAGAATTAAGCTGCGTGAAAAGGGGATTTAGTGATGTATGTATCAATCTCGGTGCTGGAGATGCAAATGTTTTTATTCGTGTGTTCCGTGAAAGACTAACCAATTGTAGATGGCAAATGTGGAATTTCCATGTCGAAAACAGTGAAAGATATATATATATATATATATATATATATATGTGTGTGTGTGTGTGTGTGTGTGTGTGTGTGTGTGTGTGTAATGATAAATAATTGTTATGCCATCCACTTTATTTGTCATTGCATATAGGTAGATGTTTAAAGAGCGTAATGACGAAATTTCGATTTGGTGTCTCTGATGTTTTCGTTCATAATTATCGCTATAAGTATTCTAACATTGTTAATTTTCTGTGTTCATTGTGTAAAGAATCAAGTTCATTTCGTGCTAAATTGTCCAGGATTAAAAGGTATTCGACAGCAGTCTGCCGTTCCACAAAAATACTATGAACAGCCTTGTTTATTCACGCTTGTATTGTTAATATCCTTCACGAATGAAACAGTTGTAAAACAGTTTGCTGCATATCTACACAGAGCGTTTAAATTGCGTAATGTATATTCATCATAACCCATTCCTCTTGAGCAATGTGCGACTTTTGTACCTGCTTTCCTACCCCTTCCTAAGGGGCCATGACCTTTATGAATAAAACATCTGAATCTGAATCTGAATCTCTGTCTCTCCCCCTTTCTGTCTCTGTCACTCTTCTCTTTGTCTTTGTCTGTCTTTCTGTTTGTCCCCCTTTCTCCCCCCCTCCCTCTTTCTCTCTTCTTCTATCTCAGTGCCCCCCCCCCCCCCATCCCCCCACCCTTCTGACTCTATCTTTGCTGTCTGTCTGTCTCTCTGTTGGTCGGTCGGTCAGTCTTTCTCCCTCGCTCTCTCTTACTGTCTCTATCTCTCTGTCTCCACAGACCATGTCCTCTCTGTGGATACCAATTGGATGATGAAAAACATTTTCTTTTTCAGTGTGAAATGTATAATACTGTGCGAGAAAAATGTATATTCTTTAAAACAGAGATGGCTAAAAGCCATGATGTTGTTACTGTCTTGTCATGTGATAATGAAATCATAATTAGATCGGTTGCTAAATTCTTTGCAGAAGCTCAAACAATGAGACAAAGGTACATAAGTCAGAATAGTATCAACAGCATAGAAGACACTTAATTATAGTTAGTACAGAAGTTGCTATTTTATTTGGACAAAACAGAAAACATGACATTGCATACTTAAGTGTATTGTTGACGCAGTATGTATTGGTTTGATGTATTTTTGAATGGATGGTCGAGTCAGTCCCCATTCATTTTGGTATTTTATTATCATTACATTGTTGTTTTTCTTTAGTTCCGTTTCGTTGAGTTTTTGTCAGGATGTGACTTAAGTGTTTCCAAGTATTGCATATTTTCTTGGTTTAAACTGACTGAAGGATTCAGAGAAAAAATATAGTTTTTTGTTGTTGTTGTTTTGAAGCTAAAATATATGCATTTATGTTGTTGCCCCCTTGTCAAAAGACCTTTCTTGGCAATGAAAATAAATAATTCCAGTGTCCAGTTCCAGTGTCCAGTATCTCTCTGTCTCTCTCTATCTGTTTCTGTCTGTCTGTCTCCCTCCCTCTCTCTCTCACTCCTCTCTCTCTCTCTCTCTCTCATTCTCCTTCCCCTTCTCTATCTCCCCCCTCCTCTCTCTGTCTCTATCTTCTAACTTTATTTCATCTTGTACTGCATTAAGTAAATTAAGAGAACAGTATATTCCACGAAAGTATTTTAGTTTCCAAATCATTTTCGGCTACGTCCGTTGATGGCATCTAATAAAGAAAGCATTGTAAAGAATTTGTCCATTTACTTACATAAAGCATTTAAGTTAAGATCAATTATGATATCATAATTCCTTTGACGATTGTTTCACCTGTGAACTTGCATGTTTGATAATAAGATAAGATAAGAATAACTTTATTATCTCCAACTGGAGAAATTTGGTCAGGTGCATTATCACAACATAGACAAGTAAACAACATGGGGACCATAACTGTAAAAGTCAACAACAGCTTTTACGAATATTACGAAGATACAAATGTAAAAAAATATCACATACATCGTTTCATACATACATCCACACACTGCAGGTAATAACTAGTATTCTTAATGTAAAAACAGAAAGAATTAAGAAACATTATTTGAATATAATTATAAACATAGCCTACTATACTGCACATTGATTATAATAGACAGATAAGATAAGAATAAAGATGAATTGCGGAAAACCACAACCAGATAATCAGCACACACCCGCACCACCATCCCCACCCCCCCACCCCACACACGCGGATTACTTGATTAAACAAGAGTAATAAACATATGTTCTCAAATAAAAGCATTTCACATATTCGCTTTTAAAAACATCGCAATTAACTATTACATCGTAATTATTAAACAGAAATATATGTGACCCTCTATCACGGAATGAGTCGCCATTAAATGTTGTATACTGCACCCCTTAATGAGGGGCAATGGCCTATATGAATAAATCATCCGAATCCGAATCTTCTAGCGGTGACTGACTGACCAGAGAGGCCAGTGATGTCCATCTTGGGCAGGTTACGGGCCTTGAGCACCACCACGCCGAGTCTGTTGGCTGCAGGCTGGTAACACAGCGACACGAGGAGCTCTCCGCGACCCTGACTGCGGTACTGCACACACACACACACAGCCATAGCCACACACACACACACACACACACACAGCCATAGCCACACACACACACACACACACACACACAGCCACACACACACACACACACACACACACACACACACACACACACACACGCATGTCAAAGTCAATTAAAAAAAGGAATACAGTCTTGAATCTTGAGCCTTTACACACACACACACACACACACACACACACACACACACACACACACACACACACACACTTAAGTATTAAGAAATCATCACACACGCACACGCACGCACGCAGGCACTTCACACACACACACACACACACACACACACACACACACACACACACACACACAGCATGCTTACTCAGGCCATAGTTCTCATATAAAGCTCATTATACACAGGTTTCGTAGCCAGCCATCACCCTGTTTTCCCCCTCTCTGAACCCACCCTCACACACACTTTTTTTTCTTCAATCTAATATCACTCTCAGTGAACAGGGGTAAAATCGATGAACAACATCACATATACATGTGCGCACGCATGTAGCGGTGCACGCACTTGCAATCACATACAGACGCACACATGCACATCAAAATCCGTTGTTTTCGCTGTAAACATGTGTAAACAACAACGACGACAACGACCATCATTACATCATCACCACCTCCGCCACCACCACCACCACCATCATCTCATCATCAACATCACCATCAGCATTATCATCATCACCACCTCCGCCACCACCACCACCATCATCTCATCATGAACATCACCATCAGCATTATCATCATCATCATCATCATCATCATCACCACCACCACCATCATCTCATCATGAACATCACCATCAACATTATCATCATCATCATCATCATCATCACCACCACCACCACCATCATCTCATCATGAACATCACCATCACCATCAGCATTATCATCATCACCATCATGACTATCATCACCTCATCATCACTGCTACTGTCCGAGTAAATCTGAATGATTGAAAGGAGTGTGACGCCATTAAGACAGCATGAGGGATGGAGCAGCAAAAGGAAAGAAAATATGCGTTGCTTAGGCATTTGACTTTGTTGTACTTAAAAAAAAAAAAAAAAAAAAAAAATATATATATATATATATATATCAAAACAGCTGTGGTGTAGCGTATATGGATCAGTCTACGCGCTTTGAAGCCCCAATGAAACTGAAACTAATTTGTAGATTATTGTCTTTAAACACTATTTTCAGCGTAACAATTCCAAACAGATACCATAGCCTTTCGCTGCTTTTTTTTTTTTTTTCTTTCTTTACAAACTGTACAGTTTAAATGTCATGTTCATTCGGCAGACATGGAGAGAGGTGACGTATTAAATGACACAAAGTTAACTCTCTCCATACGAACGGCGAAAGAGACGACGTTAACAGCGTTTCAGCCCAATTACCATCATCAAAATATTGCAAGCGGAAGGCTCTTATACTGAAGACGTGAATGTTGACAAAGAATACTACAATTCCGACGACGGAAGCTAAAGGTTGGGTCATTCAGACACCCACTGGACATCCGAGGGGTCTGTGTAGAGGAGAAGAGAGGACTGGCCGTACTGAGTGAGTTAAGACACAGACTGACACCAGGAAGTGAAGACGGCAGGCAAAGAATAAGAAGAATAAGAATAAGAATAACTTTATTATCTCCAACTGGAGAAATTTGGTCAGGCGCGTTATCACAACATAGACAAGTAAACAACATGGGGAATGGACAAGTAAACAACATGGGGGACCATAACTGTAAAAATCAACAACAGCTTTTACGAATATTACGAAGACACAAATGTAAAAAAAATATCACATACACCGTTTCATACATACATCCACACACTGCAGGTAATAACTAGTAAAAGTAGTATTCTTAATGTAAAAACAGAGAGAATTAAGAAACATTATTTTGAATATAATTATAAGCATAGCCTACTATATTGCATATTGATTATAATAGACAGATAAGATAAGAATAAAGATACATTGCGGAAAACCACAACCAGATTAACAGCACACACCCGCACCCACCCACCCCCAACCCACCCCACACACGCGGATTACTTGATTAAACAAGAGTAATAAACATATGTTCTCAAATAAAAGCATTTCACATATTCGCTTTTAAAACTTTGCAATTAATTATTATATCGTAATTATTAACAGAAATATATTTAGAATATGGACGTTAGCATTAGACATATTCCACTGTACATTCATCCTGCACATTGCACATTATTCATCCTACATATTGCACATTCATTATAGCCAATTGTCACGTTTTTAAGCTCAGTAAACACACACACACACACACACACACACACACACACACACACACACAACTAGAACAAGGTACAACCTATCATGCACGTCTCACATGAGAGTGCGCGCGCGCGCGCACGCACCCCCCCCCCCCCCGCCCCCCCCACCACTCCCCCCCAACAGACACACAGAGTTCTCAAGAATTTAAAAGGTGGATTGAATGTGGAATAAAAGTCTTCAGAGCTCTGGATTTCAACTTAAAAGTTCTGTAGCGTCGTCCTCTGTCCTCTGATGAGGCAGGAAAAAAAGACAGATAATAAATAAATAAATGAATAGATAGATAGATAGATAGATAAATGAATAAATAAATAGACAAAGAAATGAATAAGCTTTCTCTTTTATCTCCAACAAAGCCCATTCTGACTTGATTTAACACACACAAGACGTCCACAAAGAAACAAGGAGATGAGCAGATCGATTGACAAGTAGAACATAGGCGACACTGCTGTGCTCGTGCTTTTACCATGATGCAAACAGTTTCCTTATCTTTCTGTCTCTTGTTTCTCTGTTTGACTGTCTGACTGTCATCTGTCTGTCTGTCTGTCTGTCTGTCTGTATCTCTCCCTCAATTTCCATTTTATAGATATCCTAATCAGTTTCGTTTAAGTCTGCTTCTTGTATCTTAAAAGTGACAACGTCGTGAGAACGAATTTTGTCCGTTTCCTTTTACCCACAGGGCATTGCGTTTCCGGTTTGTTGCAACTTCACAACTTTCTGCAAATGGTGTGCTTATCCCATTTTTGTGTACTGTACCCATTTAAGAGTGCAATGGCCTTTATATATGATTATCCTCATCCACATCTCTCTCTGTGCGTTGTATATGTTCCCCCCTCTCTTTCTCTTTACACATACAGACACACACACAGACACACACACACACACACACAGACACATACAGACACAGACACACACTCACACACACACACACAGAAGGAAGGAGAGACAGACAAAGAGAAAGACAGACAGACAGAGACAGGGACCAAAAGAGAGAGAGAAAGAGAGAGAGCGAGAGACAGACAGACAGAGACAGAGAGACATACAGACAAACAGACAGACAGACAGAGACAGAGACTGAGAACAGCTCACACACACACACACACTCACCAAACATCGAACAACCCCATTTGTCACATCCATCCAAGTACAGCAGACAGGATTGAGTGACATACACACACACACACACTCCTCTCTCCCTGTTGCCATGGTGATTCCTTTCTCCAGCCCCAGCCCCGTGTCTAGGGTTGCTGATGATGAAAGTGAAGACTTGTTGCAGCCCCTCCCCCCCATCCCCAACCCCCCACCTCCAACCCCCTCTCTCCTTCCTTTCAGCCCTGGCAGCTAACTCTTACCCCCCCTTTCCCTAGCCCCCCTCACACCACCCCCTCCTCCCCAATCTTTCCCCCACACCTTTGAAGCACAAGGTAGGAAGGTGGAGGAGAGGATGGTAACTGCTTTAGTTGGTACAATGGGCTAAATACAGAAGCACTATACAGAAGAACTGGGATGAAGACTGCAATCAATACTATCGTGATTTTTTTAATTTAAAAAAAATATTTTTTACATTGTCATTCTTCTTCTTCGTCTTCTTCTTAACATCATCATCATCATTATTATCATCATTATAATTATTACCTTTGTAATCGGTCTTGATGCTTTTGTCGGTCCGATCATTCATGATTTAATACTTACTTACTTACTTACTTATTTATCTGTTTATTTCTCCTTTCATTTATTTATTCATCCCTTCGTTTATTTATTTTGTCATTTTATTCATTGATGACTGTTGGTGGCGGTGATGATGACAATGACGATGATGGTGATGATGATGATGAAGAAGCCAACGGCAACGAAGACGACAAAATGAACAAACAAAAAAAAAAAAACGAAGAAATCAACAACTGTACACACTCTGGCCCCCACCCCCACTCACCCCACCTCCGTACCCCCCCTTCCCCCTGCACCCTCCTCCCTCCCCCACAAACAAACAAAAAGAAAAAAAAAAAGAAATTGAATAAAAAAAAAGAAACCAACAATTAAAACAGCGACAGCAACAGCAATACTAAAACAAAACCAACAACAACACTAACAACAACAGCAACAACAAAATCACACTGACACCACCACCAACAACAAGAACATCTATCTGCCTGATAGTGGGAACGAGTTAAGAGTTGGGAGATGACATATGAGGGATGGATCGTGCACAAGGGAATACAGGAGGTGTGGGATTTTTTTTTTTTTTTTTGAATGAGGCGGCAAAGATCGATAGGCCAGGGAAATTAACACTTCTTCTTCTCAGCTTCAGAAACGAGGACAAAATGAAATGGAGAGAGAGAGGAAGAGGGAGAGACGTGGAGAGAGAGGGAAAGAGGGAGCGAGGGGAAAAGAGAAAGGGGGAGAGAAAGATGGAGAGCAAGAAAAAGAGAAAGAGGGAGGGAGAGGGAGAGAGGGGGAGAGAGAGGGGGAGAAAGAGGGAAAGGAAGACGGACAGTAAGGGAGAGAGAGGGGGGAGGGAAAGAGATAGAGAGAAGGGGGAGAGAGAGAAAGAAACGGGCAGAGATGGGAAGAGAAAGAGGGACAGGGAAAGACGGAGAGAGAGAGAGAGAGAGAGAGAATGAATGAATGAATGAATGAATGAATGAATCTTTATTTTCCAACGGTGAAGATATTAGCACTTTGGCCGACTTACACATCTGCCGAGAGAGAGAGAGACAGACAGACAGAGAGACAGAGACAGAGAGAGAAAGGGGAGGAGAGAGAGATGAAGGGAGGGAAAGGGAGAGAGAGAGGGGAGAGATAGAGAGATGGAAGGAGGTAGAGGAGGAGAGAGAAAGAAGAGAGAGAGAGAGAGAGAGAGAGAGGCGAGAGTGACAGACAGACAGACGGACAGTCAGAAACAGGGACAGAGGTGTGATGCGCAGTTAACTTTTTTTTTTTAATGCATATTTTATCAAATCAAAACACATATCTAGAGGTTGAATATTGAGTCCGCCCCCCCCCCCCCCCCCCCGCCTCCCCCACCCCCATCCTCTCTGCCTCTGCATGTTATGACTCTCTCTTAATAACATGAAATGGACCACACGAATCTCTAGAATTCTGCTCAAGTCGAGCAACATTTTAGCTTCTGAGGCTGTGAGCTCAGATCGCCAGAAATTCGGCTTACTTGTTTGGTTTGGTTTCGTATTGGTTTCTGTTTGTTGGTCGACTGTTTGTTTGTCTTTTTTTTTTTTTACTTTTGGTTTGTATTTTTGCCTCATGGAAAGAATGGAATCTCGCATCTTCTTTTTGCCACCACGTTGACGGACAAAAATAGAATGTTTCTATTTATATAAGTCCGTGCACCACGTCTCTTCGACGGCAGTGACCATGAAGTTACGTCAGTTGTCACGTGTAAAAAAAAAAGACTACCATTGACTGACCGGATATGTGGAAGGGAGAGAACCCTAGACTTTACCCTGAAAGGTTAGCACACAGTCAAATTACTGAATAATATAGTGAATTAACTCCCAGAGATTGAAAGTGTGCGTGGTGTAGGGGGTGGGTAGGGTAGGGGTGGGAGGTGTATTGAGGTTTGTTCGGAAGAAACAAAGTTATTTGACTGCGGGTTTGCCAATGTGAAAGTAGTAAGTAAAAAAGGAAAGAAAAGGATAAAAGTTAGAACCTAAGTGTTTCAAAAGATTGAAAGACGTGCACACATGTTATACCCTTTCTCTCTTGGTCAGCTATTTACCAAATTTGGTAACGTTACTACCACAGCACTAACATGAAAGTAACTACTTACGAGCTTTGGTTACAAATACAGCTGAAAGTCAACCAGAACTGAAGTATTCCAAAATGTTAAAAAGACGTGCAGAAATTCCCTCCTCCCTCTATTTTCGAAGTAGTGACCAGGTTTGGTTAGGCCCATAATATAGAACTGTGTTGAAAGTAACTATTTATCAATTTTGTTTACGAATAAAGCATTGTGCTGAAAGTAACGTTTTACCAGGTCCGGTTACAAAGTCAACACTGTGATGAAAGTAACTGTTTACCAAGTTTGATTACAAATGCAGCTGTGTTGTGAAAGTGACTTTTTACCAGGTTGTATAACAAATACAGCTGAAAGTCAGCCGTTGTTTTCAAACGGACATACTCTTTAGTTTTATTATCATAATTTGTTTCATACTGTTCACCAAGAGACTTGAAGAAAAGACGAGGTGTAATAACAGGTTTATGGCAGCTGAAAAAAACCGCAATCAGCATGCTTTGCTCTTCTGCTGCCGCTGTGAAATGTCGCCATAAAAACAACGGAAAAAAAAACAAATCCCGTCTCCATGGATACGGGTGATTGTTTTGCCGAAGACATGGAATAGGCGGGTTATTTCTGTACTGCGGTAAGTGGCCTGTGCACTTGGAGCAAATATACCACAAGCCATCTATTTCAGGATTGGCTGAGGCTATATTGCACTTGCTACATTTCCAATTACATTCCTTTACATTCCCCCCCCCCCCCCTCTTTATTTTTTTTATTTTTTTTACTACATGGTCTAGTTTCAATATATCAGACTGAGAGCAAATTACAGTTTTTATTTTACTGCTTGCGTGTACATAACGATATCCAGATCATATTTTCCTGGGTACTCCTAATTCCTTCTTCCTTTCCTTGCCTTCCTGTGTCTAGATAGCATCATCTTTCTCAACCAAAAGATGAAATTTGCAGAACGTCACTGACAGACAAGGCCGTGTTGTGAGAGTTACAAATTATGTGTTCCTGGTGGTAGCGGACAGCTGAAAAAGTGACTTCAACATGTAGCAAATGAATAACGCTTGGTTTCTAGCTTGTATTGTATTGTATTGTATTGCATTGCATTGCATTGCATTGTATTGCATTGCATTGCATTGTAAATCTATAGCACTCGGCTGCAAGGTTGCTTTGCATTGTATTGTATTGTATTGCATTATTGTATTGTATAATTGCATTGTGCTGTATTGTATTGTATTGTGTTGCATTGTGTTGTATTGTATTGTATTGCTTTTTGTCACAACTGATTTCTCTGTGTGAAATACGAGCTGCTCTGCCAAAGAGAGCGCATTACTACAATACGGCGCAACCAATATAGTAAATGCATTTATTCTGCCGGCAAGAGTATTTGGTTTCCTCTCGAAAAATGAATGTTAACAGACTTTTGCCAGGAACAACTTCTTTTGTTGCCATGGGTTATTTTACGTGTGCCAAGTGCATGCTACACACGGGACCTCGGTTTATCGTCTGATCTGAATGACTAGCGTCCAGAACACCACTTAAGGTCCAGAGGAGGCGGCGAAAATGCTGGCGAGTGTAGGATTCGACCTGCTCTGTCTCTGTCTCTGAACCTTACACCTGGGAACGAGCTCATCGCTATTGCCCTTCGATCGCTTTCCAAAATAACCCCCCCCCCCCCCCCCCTGCCCCCCCACCCCACCCCCCTGCTCCTCCCTCTTTCGATTCACGGTTTCAATGCACTTCCATCTTCCTGCATTCATAAGTTTATCTGCCGCGCCTTTGGTTCAGTGTGTAAAGGTAGTGAATGAGTTAAAAAGCGCTTTTGATTCGTTTCCGCACAAGATTCACCGCTGTATTGATACATAATTGATGATGATGAGGAGGATGAGGATGAGGATTGTTATAACATCATCATCGTCGTCGTCATCACAATTCTTCTTCTTCTTCTTCTTCTTAGCAGCAGCAGCAGCAGCAGTAGTAGTAGTAGTAGTAGTAGTAGTAGTATTGCTGTTGTTGTTCTTGTTATATCATCTTGATCGTTATCATCATCATCGTTATTATTATTATTATTATTATTAGTAGTAGTAGTAGTAGAAGTGGTAGTAGTAGTGGTATCATTATTATCTATAATAATAAAGGGATAACAGTGGGGGTTCAAACAGAACCACCAGTGACAAGAAACCCCGAGAACTCCGCCCCATACTCACTATCTCCTGGACTTTAGTAAAAAGCCTCACTGACAGTAACGACGACAACAGGCCTTTCGTGTTGCCTCTCATTCGCTGTTCTGGTATCACTCTCACTATCAGACGTGATTTCAGTGGGAACCACACAAAGGATGCTAATCCTGTCCTGCCCATTTCGCTGCACAAGGGACCTATTCCTATTCCTCCTCCATACCACGTTATTCGGATCCTTGGCTTTGGAAGAGCATCAGAGCCGAAGGGACAGCTAATGCCTTGTCCCTTGTTGCCTTGCTCCGTCTTCTGTTTCGTGTAGATGGTAGTGAGTGAAACTGGTCAGGGGACTGAGAGGACTTTGATGACGTTATGCATTGATTTTCCAGTTTCTGAATTTAGACTTTTTTTTTTTTCTTCTTGTCATTTCTCTCTCTGTCTCTGTCTGTCTGCCTGTCTGTCTGTCTCTCCCTCTGTGTGTGTGTGTGTGTGTGTGTGTGTGTGTGTGTGTGCTTTTATGTGTGCGTGCTCGTGTGCGTGTGTGCGTGCTTGTGTGTGTGTGTGTGTGTGTGTGTGTATACGTGCGTGCTTTTATGTGTGCGTGCTTTCGTGTGTGCGTGCTCGTATGCGTGTGTGCGTGCTAGTGTGTGTGCTTGCTCGTGTGTGTGTTTGGAGGGGGATGGGGGGAGGGTGCGTGTTTGTGTGTGTGTGGGGGCGTGCGCGCGTTCTCTTCGTGCGCGTATGTGTGTGTGTGTTTCCTGCCCACTCAACTCTTTTTTTTCCGCAAACAACAACAAAACCGGCCCTCGCTCAATGCCGATTTCTTTCTAATTTGCATTTCCTTTCCATCTCCTAGATGAGGAAGACAGGGCCAGACCTAGAGCATTGACGTCACAGCACACTGTGGCCATCAAAAGGGGGAAGCAATCCCCCCCCTCGCCCCCCCCCCCCCCCCCCCACACACACTTCCCTCCCTGTCATCCTACGTCCGCTTTGACGTCACAGCCTGTAGCCCACAGGGTCCAGTTATGCCAAAAAGGAACCCACCCCCACCCCCACTCCAACCCCAACCTCCCTGTTGGCTCTTTCTAGTCCCGTCACGTGACCCCATCACACCTTATTCAGCATCCCCCCCCCCCCCCCTTCCCTCTCCCCCTCCCCCCACCACCTCCAACCTCTTTTCCAACCACGGACCTCTCTTATTTTCCGGCTGTCCTTCCATTTTCCTATCGATTTCCTCATTATCTCCCCTGCTCTCTCTCCGGTGCTGAAGCTTTTGGTGGCAGTCTGCTGCTGGTGGTGGTGGTGGGTGCCAAGTCGAGGCCTCAGCGGGGACGGACATGCTGTCCGTGTCTGTCTACTCGCGCTGGCTGCCAACTTCCTCACTGTAGGTACTTACTGGGTGTTCGGATTAATTAAAAATCTTACTGGTTTTGTTTGGGGTTGGTGGTGGTGGTGGTGGTGGTGGTGGTGGATGAGGGGTGGGGGTGGGGGCTGAGGGGATGGTGGGTGGTGGGTGGGGGTGCTGTGTGCATGTATATGTATGTGTGTGTGTGGGGGGGGGGAGGTGGGGGGGGGGGGGTCGCTTTGGTCAGTGTCTTCAGCTGACTTTCATTTCAGTTTGATGTAGCACCGACCGGGGAGCGACACACGCTACACGCTCTGCGTCCTGCTTTTGTATGGTAGGGGTGGGGGTGGGGTGGGGATTGGGTGGGGTGAGGAGGGGGTGGTGGTGCTAAAAAGGTTAAAGGTGAAAAGGTCCCAGCCGCCTTTCGCAGGCCATCAGTAAAATTCATGTCAACTCTTGCTCGGGCTCGGAAAAGGAAGCCCTCTTCCTTCCATCAGTTTTGTCATTCCCCACAACCCGGTCAGGTAATACCACTCAGAATACAATACAATACAATACAATGCAATACAATACAATACAATACAATACAATCCAACCCAACTCAACCCAACCCATCTCAACCCAACCCAACCCAACCCAATCAAACACAAAACAATCCAATCCAGTCCAATCAACCAGACAGCCAATCAAAGCACACAGACAACCAACAGACCAAACAAATCGTAATACATCAGTCGGCAGCACTTGAGCCAATGACGGAAACACGCAATTTCCTCCCGCCTGTCATCAGCGACGAAAAACACCATCAAAGTGTAGAGGGGGAAAAAAATGCCATCAGAGTATTCAAGAGCATAATGTGATGTCAAACCATGACACCGTTATTGATTAGGGCGGGGGGGGCGGGGGATCGGGGGTGTGGGAGTGGGTGTAGAGGGGGTCGTTGGGAACAAACAGCTCACACACACACACACACACACACAGACACACACACACACACACACACACACACACAGACACACACACACACACACACACACAGAAGCAGCAGCAGCAACAACAACAACAGCAGCAACAACAAAAGAAAACCGTGTAGAAACAAGCCCGTGCGCGCAATGAAACACACACCCACACACACACACACACACACACACACACACATACACGCACACACACACACACACACACACATACACGCACACATTCATGCACACACGCACACACACACACACACACAGAAAAATTGTACCACCCTGGTGGACAGGCGGAAAGCTGTCTGCATCTTTGCCTTTTGTCAAAGTATGGTACGTTTTTATTACATGTTAATGAATATGTCTACTTTGTTTATCTAACATAACTTGATATCACGTTGATATACAAACCTAGGGTAGGCTCTCAAGGCTTGGCCAGCGCAGTGGGTTTATGTGTAGATCAGTCATCTGCTCCTTTATTATTAATTTTGTGCGTTTCCTTTTTTTTTTTCTAAAGCAGATGTGATGTAGTGCATGTGGATGAGCCCGCACTCTCTGACACATCCTTGAAACCCAAACCTAAGCTCATCATCATCTTCTTCTTCTTCTTCTTCGTTCGTGGGCTTCAACTCCCATGTTCACTCGTATATACGCGAGTGGGCTTTTTACGTGTATGACCGTTTTTACCCCGCCATATAGGCAGCCATACTCCGCTTTCGGGGGTGTGCATGCTGGGTATATTCTTGTTTCCATAACCCACCGAACGCTGACATGGATTACAGGATCTTTAACGTGCGTATTTGATCTTATGCTTGCGTATACACACGAAGGGGGTTCAGGCACTGGCAGGTCTGCACATAATTATGTTGACCTGGGAGATCGTAAAAATCTCCACCTTTTACCCACCAGGCGCCGTCACCGTGATTCGAACCCGGGACCCTCAGATCGAAAGTCCAACGCTTTAACCATTCGGCTATGGCGCCCGTCAGCTCATCATCTGAATCGCTAAAACATCTAGATAGCCACGTCACTTTTGTCCAGTTTTGTTTCGTTGAATATGATTTCCGCCAGGTGCGGATCATGGCGAAAGAAACAAAACTGAGTCACATAATCACAAAACGTGCTACATTATAAGCGGTGCTGGGTTTGTATCAACAAGCCATTTACGACGCAGCTGGCAAAGATAGCTCAGTATCTAGAGGAAACTATCTAGATACAGATATGTATTAATTCTATGCTTTGGTGAAGTTGTAAAAAATTATTCTCACTTCTATCATTTGTTCCTTCAGTCGCGTATATTTTCCATTCCAACATAGTGCTTGTATGTTTAAACACGCATGTAAAGTTATGCTTATGATTATTGTATATCTTTAGACAGAGTGGGAATTCGTTTAACAGGTTAGTCTT
>NC_134880.1:45105637-45130637 GCF_041734735.1 Babylonia areolata
CTTATTCTCCATGTCAGCGTCAGACAGCGGGTAGATGACCTCCCCGATGATCTCGTCCCTGGAGAAGCGGTCGAAGCTGAGCACGACAAAGTGCAGGGTGATGCCGGCCATATGCGCGGCACTGATGCCGTAGAAGGTGAAGATCTCGTCGTAGCGAGGCTGCAGCGTCTTGCGGACCACGCGGGTCTTGCACTTCTGCTTCTTCTCGGGCAGCAGCTGCAGCTTGACGTAGGGGTCAAGGCCGCCCACGGAGGGGTCGCGGGGCGGGGGGAGGTCGTCGGCGCGGAGGATGCTGACCATCAGGGCGCTCTTGGCCTCGTCATGCTGCACGATGAAGGTCAGGGAGCCCAGGGTGGTGGTGGTGGCGGTGGGGGAGGGAGGGGGGCGGGAGAAGGAGGAGGAGGAAGCCACGTCCAGACCCCCTCCACCACCACCCACTTCCATCTCTCCTCCTCCTCCTCCTCCTCCGCGAGCCCCTGCCGCCGCTTCCTCCTTCTCCGGCGTGGCCCCGTCCTTCTCGCCGCTCTCCGCCACGCCCACGTCGGCCCCAGCCACGTACATGGTGTCTGAGCCGCCTGAGCTGCTCATCGAGTGGAAGCTGGTCATGGGCATGCGCTCCAGGGACGACGACTCACCCAATCCCCCTCCTCCTCCTCCTCCCCCTGCCACCCCAACGCCTCCGCCAGGGGGCGTGATGGGGCTGGTGCCCTTGGACTTCATGACCTTGGGGCCTGTGCCCGTGCCCCTGACAGGCACGCTCCTCTTGAAGCTGCCCGAGCCGCTCTCCTGCAGGCCCTTCTTGATGGCCGAGGACAGCCGGTTCTGGGCGTTGCGCATCAGGCGTCGGCGGTAGCACTTGTAGGCCATGGCCGTCAGGGCCGCCAGGAACACCAGGCACCCTGCTGCGATGCCCATGACCACTCCAGTGCTGACTGGAACCGTCATAATGGTAATGATGATGATGATGATGATGATAAGAATAAGAATGATAATAATTCTAATAATAATAATGATAATAATAATAATGATGATGATGATAAAAACAAGACTACTGATAGTGATGATTTATAATGAAAATGATATAATAATGATGATGGTGATAATGATGATGATGCTACAACTCCTTCAACTACTACTACTACTACTACTACTAGTGATGATGATAATAATGTCAATAATATAAACACCAAAACATTTTTCAGGTTCAATTTCTGTTTCTCAAGGAGGCGTCACTGCGTTCGAACAAATCCACATAAGCTACACTATATATATATTGAGAGAGAAAGCTTCTTCAGACAAGGGCACAGAAATGAAAGCTTCACATGCTGGCAAGAAAGCAGCTAGTGAGTAAGAATCAGGTAAAACTGGACAGGTAATATATATCTAAAAAACCCAAAAAAACAACAACAAAAAAACAACAAACAAAAACGTGCTACATGCCAAACAATGTTCCACACGCAAGCAAGCCATTCACAAGCCAATCACACATACGACAAGATCGGAATTCAGCTCACCCTCCCACACACTTCCACTCATTCTTCACAAATCATCATCCATCCTTTGCCTATTGGGGGAGTGGGGGGAGGAGGGGGGGGGCTGGAGTACAGAGGTTGTGGGGAGGGGGAGGAGGGTGTGTGTGTGGGGTGGGGGTGGGGGAGCGAGGATGTGGACCTAGATAAGTTTCAGTTTGATAAGCATGAAGGAAGTAGGACAACACAGGTCAAGAAGAAACTCTTTCGGTCAACACTGATTCTTCTTCTTCTGCGTTCGTGGGCTGCAACTCCCACGTTCACTCGCATGTACACCAGTGGGCTTTTACGTGTATGACCGTTTTTACCTCGCCACGTATGCAGCCATACTCCGCTTTCGGGGGTGTGCATGCTGGGTATGTTCATGTTTCCATAACCCACCGAACGCTGACATGGATTACAGGATCTTTAACGTGCGTATTTGATCTTCTGCATGCATATACACACGAAGGGGGTTCAGGCACTAGCAGGTCTGCACATATGTTGACCTGGGAGATCGTAAAAATCTCCACCCTTTACCCACCAGGCGCCGTCACCGTGATTCGAACCCGGGACCCTCAGATTGAAAGTCCAACGCTTTAACCACTCGGCTATTGCGCCCGTCACTGATTCTGTTCAATTCAGTTCAGTTATCTGCCCTGTGTGTGTGTGTGTGTGTGAAGATAAAGAATGGGAGAGAGATTTGGAGTAGGGTGGGGGAGAGATTTCTGTTTTAACGTATAAAAAGTAAACATTGGTGTATCTCTTATCACACTGCTGTTGACATTTTGAAGCAAGTGGTGTAACAGTTGAATCCTTAAATTGTGCATATGCTTTGATAAGTATTTCTTTCTCAGAATATCATATTGAGGACAAATTGCAAGTACATGAATTTTGTCTTCGTTCCATCCACAAAATGTACAGTTTTTCAAGCTATCCTTATAACGCCTATTAACTTTAAATTCGTTTACTCCAAATCTGAATTTGGAAATGGTAAGAGCAAATTTTTTTTTTCCAGCTGCAATAATGATTTAGAGGAACTGTATATTTCATAACGATTATTATTATATAACTTGCTTGACCAGTCTTGTTTACAACAGTCCACCATACGTTGTTAAAATGTTTTAAGGAAATCTTTCTTGTCTCATACACCACCATTAAATCAAACTTCAGAAAACCCATAAATATCTTTATTGTAGACACCCAATATCTCAAATATGCATTTTGGCAGTTGGTAATCTTGTTAACACTCATAATATAAACTTATTTTGGAATTCATCTGTTGCACTTTGAACCAGCATCGTAGTGCGCTAATGCAGCTATCAATGTACAGAGGATACCTACCTGTATCGCCGTATACTATTGCGTTCGGCGTTTTGGGGCTTACCTTCAAACATCGTTTACATGCAAATAAATGAACTGATTCTAGTGTTTTAAAACGCATAGTTCCCAATAATGCTGATGCATACAGCAACATTGGTTTCACTTGTGCATCAAACAGTTTAGAGAATACAATTCTATCCATACTCCCAATATTCCACATTGTACGCATGATTTCGACCACCCTACCTTTTGCTTTGCCCACATAGAAACAAAAGAAAATCTGGTAGACATGCGGAAACCTAAGTATGTATAAATGTTTACAATTTCAGTTTCCTCACCATTATAAAACCATATTTCAGCTTTTGACAAATGACCACCTTTTACACAAATCATTATTTTCGTTTTGCTCAGATTTACTTCTAGTTCGAGAGTTTTCGATGCTTTTTTTTTTTTAAGATAGTTCAGATGATTTTGTAATCCAGCTGGAGTTGAAGAAAATAAAGCAATGTCATCTGCAAACGGCAAGAGAAATATTTCTTGTAAACCAGGTATGAACTGAAAACTCTGTGTGTGTGTGTGTGTGTGTGTGTGTGTGTGTGTGTGACAGACAGTCAGACAGACAGACAGACTGACTGACAGACAGACAGACAGACACACAGACACACAGACAGACTGACAGACAGAGACAAAGAATAACAGAAGCAGGGACAAAGAGAGACAGAGAGAAAGACAGAGACATATACAGAGAGAGAGATACACACAGGCACACAAACAGACAGACAGACAGACAGACAAACATGCTATGTAAGTCGACTTTTACCAAGACTCTTTTTGTCAACCTGTTACTGACAGACACAGAGACAGGCAGAGACCTAGAGAGAGGCACACACACACACACACACACACACACACACACACATCACACACAGACACACACACAACACACACACACACACACACAGAGAGAGAGAGAGAGAGAGAGACAGAGACAGAGACAGAGACAGAGACAGAGAGACAGAGAGAGCTCGGACTCGAACGCCAACAGTAATGTTCTGTTGAGGCTAATAGGATAAACTAGAAGCTCTGTTTTCACCTTATCAGTAAAGGTAAGAACGGAGAGTCTGTTAGACGTACAACTATAAACAGACATAAACACAAGAAGAAAAGACTAAACAGAAACTGGACAAAAAACAAAAACAAAAACAGCTGAAACATTGAAACTGACAGATGGACCGACACAAACTTAAAACAAACACCACACACACACACACACACACATGTCTACATTCACATTCATCGTTGTCATCATCATCAACACCACTTTCACTTCCATTCGCCTGTCCCCCCCATCCCTTCCAATATAAAGCCACGACCTCTGACAGCAAAACAGATTTCTGCTGTCGATACGGCCCAGACAAGACCCAAGTCGAAACGGAAAGACAACACGCAATAGAGCGAGTTGTTGTGACGTCACTCACCGCCATGGGCATCCGAGGTGGAGCTGTCACCGTGACGCCCCATACTGACCAAAGCTGACGGTCAGTCTCTCCGGGACTCTCACGTCTGACCAGACTGACCCACACACGGCAAGTGACTGGTGACGATGTCTGGAAGGTGTAAGCACAGGGTCCACAAAGCTCTGAAACGGAGCTGGAAAGCTAGTAAACAAACTGATCAAAATGGCGGAGCCAAACCAAGTCTTGCCGTCTTCTACGCAATAGAAATCTAATTTTGATGTCAGACCCGTGCGCGCGCGCGGCACTGTCGTGCTGCGCCTTGCTGTGCTGTGCTGTGCTGTGGTGTCTGCGGGTATACTTCTCTTGGACACCGGTTATCGATCGTTCCTGGCACCGGTGAAGTTGTAGCCTGTTTGTACCCCCCGGTTGATTTATATTTTTAAAATATTTTTTTTTTAATTCTTTACCCTGGGGGTCAAGTCTGACGATTCAGATAAACACCACGGTATGTTTGGACAAGCCTGGAATGACCCACGTTGGTGAATGATGATGATGATGATAATGATAAGACGAAGAAGGAGAATGAATGAATGATATGGATATTTATATAGCGCCTATCCTCGGTGGGAGAGCAAGCTCTGAGCGCTTTACAAACTCGGGGTCATTAGCACAACAGGCTGCCTACCTGGGTAGAGCCGACTGACGGCTCCTGTCATTAATCAGATTTCTGGCACACACAGACACTCAGATAGAGATGTAACATTTTACGTGTATAACCGTTTTGTTAATTACCTCGCCATGTAGGCAGCCATACTCCGTTTTATTGGGTGTGTGCATGCTGGGTATGTTCTTGTGGAAGAGGGGAGTATCATATTCAAGTTTGGAAGATCTGAAAATAAGTCGAGCAGCATTGTTTTGAATTCTTTTAACTCTTTCTATACGAACGGCGAAAGAGACGACGTTAACAGCGTTTCACCCCAATTACCATCATCAAAATATTGCAAGCGGAAGGCTCTTATACTGAAGACGTGAATGTTGACAAAGAATACCACAATTCTGACGACGGAAGCTAAAAGTTGGGTCATTGAGACACCCACTGGACATCCGAGGGGTCTGTGTAGAGGAGAAGAGGGGACTGGCCGTACTGAGTGAGTTAACTTCACTCAGGCAGAACTGAACTCCCTCCCCCCCAAGCCCCCACCACGAATCTCCAACGAACTGAAATTTACCCCCACCCCGTCCCACCTTTCGCGTCCGAAATTGCAGTCACAAGGTGTTAACTCTCTCCATACGAACGGCGAAAGAGACGACGTTAGCAGCGTTTCACCCCAATTACCATCATCAAAATATTGCAAGCGGAAGGCTCTTATACTGAAGAGGTGAATGTTGACAAAGAATACCACAATTCTGACGACGGAAGCTAAATGTTGGGTCATTCAGACACCCACTGGACATCCGAGGGGTCTGTGTAGAGGAGAAGAGAGGACTGGCCGTACTGAGTGAGTTAACTTGAAACGAAACCCCGGGGGTTCCGAAGACTGCTTGACATCTCACAAATTCTGAGGTCCGCCAGAAGATCACCCAAGCCATTGAACCCCTCGATGACCTAACCGTCATCATGAAGAAGAAGCTCAAATGCTACGGACACGTCACAAGATCCGACGGCCTCGCAAAGACCATCCTGCAAGGTACCGTACTAGGCAGGAGGAAGAGAGGTAGACAAAAGAAGAAGAAGAAGAAAAAAAAAAGTTGCAGGATAACATCAAAGAATGGACAGACCTGAGTTTCCCAGATTCCCAAAGAGCTGCGAGAGACAGGAGGTGATGGAGAGAACTGGTCTGGAAAATATCTGTGGTGCCTCGACAGCCCTCCACTGGGTTGTGGGATTGGTGAATGTGAAGGTGAAGGTGAATGTGGAAGTGAAGAATCAACACTGACAATCAGAGTAGAACTACTCCACGTTTGCTTTCGTTCAGTCATAACAGAGGGGAAGGGGCTACAGCAGTAAAGGCTACAACAGACCCTCGCCCTTCCTTCCCAATAGCCTGACTAGATCTGTACAAAGGGGGGTCATTTCCAACAAGTTGAGTCTGTCTTGACTTCTTCTTCTTCTTCTTCTGCGTTCACTCGTATGCAGACGAGTGGGCTTTTACGTGTATGACCGTTTTTACCCCGCCATGTAGGCAGCCATACTCCGTTTTCGGGGGTGTGCTTGCTGGGTATGTTCTTGTTTCCATAGCCCACCGAACGCTGACATGGATTACAGGATCTTTAACGTGCGTATTTGATCTTCTGCTTGCATATACACACGAAGGGGGTTCAGGCACTAGCAGGTCTGCACATATGTTGACCTGGGAGATCGTAAAAATCTCCACCCTTTACCCACCAGGCGCCGTCACCGTGATTCGAACCCGGGACCCTCAGATTGACAGTCCAACGCTTTAACCACTCGGCTATTGCGCCCGTCATCTGTCTTGACAAACTACAGACGACTACACGCCAGGGGTCATTCGAAGCTTGCCCAAAATGATGCCGGGGTAGAATCCAGGAGGGGGGGGAGGCGGGGTAGTTTGAAGCTGTTACACCGGTTTCAGCCCGCCTGCCTGCTTGCCTCTGAGCGCCAGACTGCTGTTTGACGTCACAGTTCGATGGCGCTTCCTGATTGGTTAAAACCTGATGGCATTGGCTTGCTGACCTGTCTGCTATTTGCTTCCCATTCTGGGGCAGAATGTCTCGTTGATCTTGAGATTGTTGCTGCTGCTGCTTCTTCTCAGGACAAGAGGAAGATTGCTTCACATCTTGTGTATACCTGCATTGCTTTTGTCTGCATGGCTGTAGATTGGGTGAGAGGGGGTGAGTGGTGTGGTGTGGTGTGGTGGGGATGGGTCTTTTCGCAATCAATATTTTGTTTCTTTGTCCTATGACTGAAAAAAAAAAGAAAAGAAAAAAAGAAGAAAGAAACATCGATTCTTCACTCTTTCATATTTCTGATTGCAAAATCTTGCTTGTCTTTCAGAGTCGGAAGGGCGAATGAGGTTACTGTGAATGATCTCTGTCTGTCTGTCTGTCTGTCCCTGTCTCTGTCTGTCTGTCTGTCTCTCTTTCTCGTCAGTTCTCTCCCCATTTCTCTCTCTCTCTTTTTCTCTCTGTCCCTCTGTCTCTATCTCTGTCTCTTCTCTCCTCTCTTTCTCCCCCTCCTTTCTCCTCCCCCAGTCTCTCCTCTCCCTGTCTCTGTCTCACTCTCTCTCTTCATCACTTCCCCTTGTCGTCCTCTCACTTGCTGAACACACAGACAGGAAGACAATCAAACATACAGGACACAGAGACACAGACATACAGACAGAAAGATCACACACACACACACACACACACACACACACACACACACACACACACACACACACACACACTCACACACACACACACACACACACACACACACACACACACACACACTCACACACACACTAACACACACACACACACACACACACACACACACACACACACACACACACACACACACACACACCTTCCCCCAGGATTTCCCTTTTTAAATGTCTTGTTTTTGCGTTTGTATAGGTCTCATGATTTGTCGTGTTGCTATTACCTTTTTTCAATGAATAAACAAAAACAACAAAGAAAGAAAGACTGATTAACACACACACACGCACGCGCGCGCGCGCGCACATATATACACACATACACATACACACGTACGCACACACACACACACACACACACACACACGCACACACGCACACACACATACGAACATACGCGCGCGCGCGCGCACACGCACACACACACACACACTTACTCGATTGATCACTCATGCTCACTCTCTTGTTCATTCATATGAACACCAGACGCGTACAGCTACTATACAGTGTGCAAAGCGACAGTTTGTGAGGGCATGGATAATGATTATAATAATTATGAGGGAATACAGTCATATCCATGCTGAGTGGAAGAAACACTGTCCATTCAAGTAAGGGAGAGAAAAACAGTTTGCGGCAAACGGCGGTGTTGTCAAGAGTTATGCTTCTTCTTCTTAGGCGATGGATACTTTGAACACCTCGCCTGGATTCTTCCGAAGGACCAAACATGTGAACAGCAAATAAATGAGTGGACGAATGAATGAATGAATTTATAAACAACAACAACAACAACAACAAAACTGATTGAGCTATGAATAGCTTTATGAATAAACATGTAATGGTGACAACAACAACAACAACAACCTGAATAATAATAATAACAATAATAATAATAATAATAATGACGACGACGATGACGACGGCGACAACAACAACAACAATAATAATAATAAACAACCAATCATAATAATAAAATGCAGGCTTGTATTGCGCAGTACCCCCATGTCAGAAGTGGCTCACCGGGCATTACAATAAAATATACGAATTTAAGACAAAATCTCTAAAATATGTACAAAGTATGAAGGAATGAATACACGGATATAGAACAGAAAATCGAATATAACTGTATCAGAAAAAAAGAAGGGGGGGAAAATTCCCGAAGATATCGTGATCAGAAAAAAAAAAAAAAATCTGGATACATGAAAACACCACACACATATCATGACAAACAAACAAACAAACAAAAAACGAAACAAAACACACACGCACACACACACACACACACAAAGGAGAAGAGAAAAGACAAAGTTAAACGAAAAATGAGCAAACAAACAAACCAACAAATAAAAACTGCGTAGATTTTCCCACAGTCATGATCACAATAATTTTTGCTACCACAGTGAGATACGTGCAGCAAAACAAGAAAGCTCGACATGTGACTCAGCAGCAGTGCAGGGTCTCCTCTGGTGTGTGGCCTCCTGGCGACCTAACATCGATGGTTCCCTGTGGACTGCCGACGCTGGAACTGCGACGGACGGACCCGGGTGTGGCTGTGTATAGGGGAATCTAAATAAACGGCGTGGGAGTAATGCCACTGAAACGGTGCAGATGATGGGGCAGCAAAAAAAAACAAAAAAAAAAAAAAAAAAAAAAAGAAAGAAAAAAAAAAAAGAAAAAAGAAAAAAGCTCGACATAAAAATACATTACTGGAAAAAAAGAAGGAGAAAGATATTGATTTGTGATAAATACATCGTGTATGCCGGCAAAATTGAGTTGATAACGTAGTCACGAAAATTCACACGTTGTCATGTGTTTTGATTCGTTTGTTTGTAGAGGCAGTGGGTGTAAGTGTGTTTTGAAAATCATGAAAATGTTTCTATACTACTACTACTACTACTACTACTACTACTGCTAATTATTATTATTATTATTATTATTGTTGTTGTTGTTGTTCATTTGTTGTTGTTGTTATTGTTGTTGTCGTCGTCGTCGTCGTCATCATCATCATCATTATTATTGTTGTCGTTGTTGTTGCTATTGCTGCTGTTGTTGTTATTATCAGTACTAGTAGTAGTAGTAGTAGTAGTAGTAGTAGTAGTAGTAGTAGTAGTTTCTGATTTTGATTCATGAAGAAAACCCAGAGACAAAACGTGTCAAGGAAAGTAACCTCGAAAGAACAAATGTCAGGAAAATACGTTTATCTCCCTTTGACCGTAGACGCCACTGAGCATTTGGCCTTTTATTTCATTAATTTTATTTTTTCCCCATTTGTATTATCCCCCCTTTTGTTTCTTCTTTTTAAATTATCTTCGCTCTTCCTCTGTGGCCGTCATCCTGTTATTGTCATGTTTCCTTGTTTCTCTGTGACTCAAAAGAGTTAATGGGAATAAACAACTTGAACTTGAAGTGCAGTAGTGTTGTCCCATTTCCTTGAATGTGTCGGGGATTCGCTCAGCTTCTGGTGACCTGTTAGTGTCTGTCAACTCCATACACTGTGCATTTGAACAGTTTTTGGCGTGTGTCTCCTCATGTTCACGCACTCTTAAATTGTCACAAAATGTGTGGTCAAGTTATTCATTGAAGTTACTTTGTTTGGTTGAAGCAGACAATAAAGTATTTTGAATTTTCATGTGAAGTGGTATCATAAAGTAATTGGTGTGCACGTATGTGCTTGTCTGCGCGCGGCGCGTGCGTGTGCATGTGTATGTGTGTGCGTGAGTCTGCGTAATGATGATGATGATGATGATGATGATGGTGGTGGTGGTGGTGGTGATGGTGATGAATGTGCATAGTGCACGAATTATGTGAAAGTTTAATATACACCACATTTGACAAGATTTTGCATTTGATAAAAGAGTGACATTGTAGTGGTGGTGGTGGTGGTAGCAGTTGGAGGAGGAGGATAAGGAGGATGAGAGAAAGAGGAGGAGAAGTAACCATGGCAGTTGTCAGTTGTCCATAACTTGGCTATTCGGAACGCAAAATTAAGACATGATTCAAAGACACACACACACACACACACACACACACACACACACACACACACACACACACACACACTCTCTCTCTCTCTCTCTCTCTCACACACACACACACACACACACACACACACACACACACACACGTTAACAAAATCAAACGTCAACATATGTGCTTCTGACACAACAAAAGGAGAATCTCCACATATAATAGCAGCATTTGTCAGAATTGAATTAGAAGAAAATTTTGATTATCATTTAAAAGTTTACACTGATGGCTCGGTCCTGGATGATAGCAGTGCAGGATCTGCTTTTGTCATTCCTGACCTAAAAACAGAAAAATCCTATTATTTAGGTAAGGGACATTCAATTTTTACAGCTGAATTGGTGGCCATCCTTATGGCTTTAAATCATCTTGTTGGTATACCAATCATAGTAAGTAATATCCTATTTTGTGTTGATTCTCAATCTGTTTTAAAAAGTTTGCTCCTTTTTGAGAATAATCAAAGAGAAGATTCATTGTTTAAAATTAGGTATTTATTGCACTCCCTATTTGTGAAGGGTACAAATGTTGATTTTTGTTGGATACCATCCCACACTGGATTCCTTTATAACGACCAAGCAGACAGGGCAGCAAAAAGGGGAGCAAAGAATCATATAGATAGTATAAAAGTATATTGCCCATTGTCATACAAGGAAATAAGCAATATACTACAAAGAGACTTTTATAGGTGCTTGAATTCAAGTCTAAAATCTCGTCAATTGACTCTCTCAGACTTCGGTCCGATTCGCAGACAAGTTCTGAGTTTAGCTCTCAGACTATTATCAAATTCATTACGGACCAAGTATTGTATTAATGTCAAGTGCATATGTTTTAGTAACCTGACAATAAAGCATATAATTTTTGACTGTAGCTTGATAAAGCCTCATGTACACGAAAGTGTGTCTTCACAAGCGACTGAGAACGTTGATGTTTTTGACTTTTTTTTGCATTCATTATCAGTTGTTTCGCTTGTCAGTTTAACGACTTCTCTTTTATGAAGTCCCTTAAGTAATTTCCTGTAATTGTATTTAGATTTTTTTTTCAAATTTCACCCTCATTTCACCCTCATTTGCCCAGTTTCCCCCAACCCTCCATTCATTCACATCTCCCA
Source organism: Babylonia areolata (assembly GCF_041734735.1). Taxonomy (NCBI): domain Eukaryota; kingdom Metazoa; phylum Mollusca; class Gastropoda; order Neogastropoda; family Buccinidae; genus Babylonia; species Babylonia areolata. The sequence goes on from NC_134880.1 coordinate 45,117,438, forward strand.
CCCCTTCTAACCGATAATACTCAAATGCATTCATAAATACTTAACAAAATGTCTTCAATCACCGATATGTGTGACGGGACATTAAACAAAAATTCCACACACACACACACTCACACACACACACACACACACATACACACACAACCGTGTTACTCAAGCCAGTTTCTGAACGCTGGCCTCAGGTCACTTTTTCATTCGTTGTCCGTGCCGTTCGTTGAGAAGTGCACAGAGTTGACAGTGAGTGGACAGACCACGTATTGCACGTGCAATAGCTGACAGGTGACACAGTACACGGACGTGGCTTTGCAAAATTTGCAGTGTGTGAACACGCCATCCAGTCCTACTGCAGTTTCTGTTGCGTAGAATTCTAAATTCTGCACAGAACAACAATAAATTAACTATCATTTGCCATGGTAGAGTTTGTGTTGAGTTATTCCTCGGTATTCGCGGGAGTTTGAAAAGTTTTATTAACAACCATTTTGTACGTTTTCTTTTTAGTGTTGGACGTTTCTGTTGTGAACCTGGCAATGGTTTGAAGTGTGCTGGACATTTTGACTGGCAGAAGAAAGAGGAGCGGTTGTAGTTGACACGATTTCAAGTAAAGTGGGTGCAGCTTCGCCGTGAATTATGCAAAATGCCACATGTAGCCTTTTTGAGAAAGGCTTATCTTTTTTTTTTTTTTTTTTTTCTTGTCGATGATTTGTTCTTGTACATCTGTCGTCGTTCAGTTATGTTGATGTTCGGAGCACAAGGGATCCTACGATTTTCTGCGTTTGAAGGCATTGTCGATAGTTTATGTGCATTGAAAGTACAATTTCATTCAACAGAACTTTAACAAAATCATGTTAGAGAACAGCAACAGAATGGAACCAGTTGGAAGAGGAAGTCAGTGCGAGGACCATCCCAGCAGTTAGAGCTCTCAGAAATGTGGATATTGCCTAAGTGGAGACAGATGGTGTACATATAACCGGAAAAAAAAAATCGTGTTCACTTATCAGTATAAGTGTATCATACAAAAGGGAAATGATGCTCGTCCTCTGTAGCAAATTAAGCAGTGTCTGTTTTTGTAGCACCCCCTCCCCTCTCTGGTGAATCGGAATCCCTGGCGACGGGCGCAATAGCCGAGTGGTTAAAGCGTTGGACTGTCAATCTGAGGGTCCCGGGTTCGAATCACGGTGACGGCGCCTGGTGGGTAAAGGGTGGAGATTTTTACGATCTCCCTGGTCAATATATGTGCAGAACTGCTAGTGCCTGAACCCCCTTCGTGTGTATATGCAAGCAGAAGATCAAATACGCACGTTAAAGATCCTGTAATCCATGTCAGCGTTCGGTGGGTTATGGAAACAAGAACATACCCAGCATGCACACCCCCGAAAACGGAATATGGCTGCCTACATGGCGGGGTAAAAACGGTCATACACGTAAAAGCCCACTCGTGTGCATACGAGTGAACGCAGAAGAAGGAATCCCTGACAGGTAAGTGGTTAGATGTCCGTACTGTCCCCGTCTTGTCTGCTGTTGGTGAGGACTGTTTCCCTTTCTCTGTATTCTCTTTCTTTCGTCACAACAGATTTCTCTGTGTGAAATTCGGGCTGCTCTCCCCTGGGAGAGCGCGTCACTACACGAGAGCGCCACCCATTATTTATTTATTTACTTTTCTGCATACAATTTTATTTGTTTTTCCTATCGAAGTTGGATTTGTCTACAGAATGTTGCCAGGAACAACCCATTTATTGCCGTGGGTTCTTTTACGTGCGTTAAAAGCATGCTGCACAGGGGACCTCAGTTTATCATCTCATCCGAATGACTAGCGTCCAGACCACCACTCAAGGTCTAGTGGAGAGGGGAGAAAATATCGGCGGTTGAGCCGTGATTCGAACCAGTACGCTCAGATTCTCTCGCTTCCTAGGCGAACGCGTTACCTCTAGGCCGTCACTCCACATGTCTTTCGCTTTGTCTCTGTGTGTCTGTGACTGTCTTTGTGTATCTCTTTTCTTTGTCGCCCTCTCTCTGTCTCTTTCTGTGTATCTTTGTCTGTCTGCCTCTGTGTGTGTGTGTGTGTGTGTGTGTGTGTGTGTGTGTGTGTGTGTGTGTGTATCCCTCTGTCTTTCTGTCTCTTTCTCTGTCTCTCTCCGTGTCTGTTTCTGTCTCTCCCCATCTCTCTCTCACGTCTCAACCTCTCTCATCTTCGATGTCTGTGAAGCTCTGTCTATTTCTATGCTCTCTCCCGATCTCTCTTTCTCTCCCTCCTGTCCAACTGCTTGGTTTCTGTCTTTCTGTCTCTGTTGTGCCTCTGTCTCTTCCTTGTCTCTCTCACCGCTTGATTCCCTATCTTCCTCTGTCTCTCCCCATCTCTCTCACGTCTCAACCTCTCTCATCTTCGATGTCTGTGTAGCTCTCTGTCTATTTCTATGCTCTCTCCCGATCTCTCTCTCTCTTTCTCTCCCTCCTTCTGTCCAACTGCTTGCTTTCTGTCTTTCTGTCTCTGTTGTGCCTCTGTCTCTTCCTTGTCTTTCTCACCGCTCGTTTCCCTAGTCTTCCTCTGTCTCTCCTCGTCTCTCTTCCTGTCTCTCTCTCTCTAGCTTTGTCTATGTCTCTGTCTCTCTGTCTGTGCCTGCCTGTCAAGCATCCCTTTCCCTTCCGCTCTGCCAGCCCCTTGTCTGTCCGCCTCTGTTTCTGTTTTTCCGTATGTCTGTTTCACTCTGTTCGTTCTTTAGTTTAACGTCTTTTCACTGTAAGTGATATTAGACGAGGGAAGGAAAAAAAAAATCGAGTGGGAGGGGGGGGAAGAGGGGGGGGGGATTTACTGTGTACGCATATGAGTACGTGAAAGTGTGTGTGTGTGTGTATGTGTGTGTGTGTGTGTGTGTGTGTGTGTGTGTGTGTGTGTGTGTGTGTGTGTGTGAAAATTATTGATCTAAGTTTTGTTTAAAAAATAAACAAAAAACAACAACAATATAACATATTTCTAATGAAAAACTAATAACTATAACAGCGAACCAACTGGACTCTGTGTGTGTGTGTGTGTGTGTGTGTGTGTGCGCGCGCGTGTGTGTGTTTCTCTCCCCCTCTACTCTCTCTTCCGCCCCTCCCCCCACCTCCCCCCATCTCTCTCTGGCCCCGCCCGCCCGCCCGCTCTCTCTCTGTGAGTGGGTAATGAGTAATGGGTAATGACTTCTATGTAAGTCCGTGAGTATAAAGCTTGTTTGTCACTCACTGCGTCAGCTGTCACTCGTGTGTGTCTGCCTTGTGGATCGTTCATTTCACAGAGCAGCGCACGGGGTCCTGATTTGTCCGGGGGTCGCTTTTGGGGCGGCGGTACGCTTTGCTGCTGGATGAATGGTGTTCTGCCACCACATTAATTCTGGGGTTGCTGTGAACAAGGTTAAAAGGGCTTTTCAATATCAAGCATCTATTGTCTGGAATTCTCTTCCTCTGGATCTCCGACACTCACCAACTCTGTCCGAACCCCTGCCGCCCCCTTAACCCCCCAACCCGCACCCCCCAAAAAAACAACAACAAAAAAACAAAACAAAAAAACAAAACAAAAAAACAAACAAAAAAACAAAAAACAAACAAAAACGAAACTGAGAACCTTGCAAATCAAAATTGCATTTGGATGTGACGAGGCATTTGTCGTTTGTCTCCACCCACCCTGAACACTCCGCTTGTGCGCCCTCCCCCCCCACCCCCCCCCTCCACACACACACACCCTCCCTCATTCCTCGCGTTGAAGTTTCATTTTTGTTTTTGTGCTCATGAATGGGTGGTGCTTACTCTATGAGAGAGCGCGTGCGTGTGCATGCGTGTGCGTGTGCGTGTGTGTATGTGGGGGTGGGGGGTGGGGGTGGGGGGCATATTTTATGCGTATTATGTGATTGTTCATATCCGCAGTTTGTAGTACTGGTGTGCATAGACGTTGTCTTTCACTCCCATGTCCTCATGTGCTGTTGTGTGGTGTGGTGCACTGTTGTGTGGTGTGGTGCACTGTTGTGTGGTGTGGTGCACTGTTGTGTGTGGTGTGATGCACTGTTGTGTGTGGTGTGATGCACTGTTGTGTGGTGTGATGCACTGTTGTGTGTGGTGTGATGCACTGTTGTGTGGTGTGATGCACTGTTGTGTGTGGTGTGATGCACTGTTGTGTGGTGTGATGCACTGTTGTGTGGTGTGGTGCACTGTTGTGTGGTGTGATGCACTGTTGTGTGTGGTGTGGTGCACTGTTGTGTGTGGTGTGGTGCACTGTTGTGTGGTGTGATGCACTGTTGTGTGGTGTGATGCACTGTTGTGTGTGGTGTGGTGCACTGTTGTGTGTGGTGTGATGCACTGTTGTGTGGTGTGATGCACTGTTGTGTGGTGTGATGCACTGTTGTGTGTGGTGTGATGCACTGTTGTGTGTGGTGTGATGCACTGTTGTGTGGTGTGATGCACTGTTGTGTGGTGTGATGCACTGTTGTGTGGTGTGATGCACTGTTGTGTGGTGTGATGCACTGTTGTGCATGTATTGTTTCATGTTAGGCACTTGGAGCCCATTATATGGGGAGCTGGCGCCACATAAGTACAATATAATTATTATTATTATTATTATTATTATTATTAGTAGTAGTAGTAGTAGTAGTAGTAGTAGTAGTAGTAGTAAAGGGCTGCAGTTTCCCGGAAGGTGGCCAGTGCTTTTCTTTTTTTTTTTTTTTTTTAATGTATGACAGTCAGTCGTGTCCGACAACGATCACCAGAACAGCAGAGGAAGCATCTGCTGTTCCGACTATCTGGGCTAAAATTTGATCACGGTGGAGAATATCTTGCCCAAGTTACACCCTCCCCACTCTCTCGGCCAAGAGGGTTTCAGGGCAGTCGACGTTGGGATGGTTCCCAAAAGGCCAACTAGCCCCCCCCCCCCCCAAAGGCTGCAGCACAAAGAGCCAGTGCTATCTTTTCCTCCTAATTTTAAGGTTCATAAAAGACTCAACTGTAAATGATTTCCAGTTGCAGTGGAGGAACCATTGATCATGAAGCTGTTCATTTTGCTGTTGGCCCCGCTGTAAGGCTTTTGTCAATCTGTGATATAAGCTGAGCGTTTTGCCGTGAAAGTGTTAAGGGATGGTAAAAGCACATTAGTGTGGTCAAACAGGGGGTAAGAGTAGGTGGTAGGTGGTAAGGATCTCAGAACTGAGAAGGGGGGAAGCAGGGGAATCTGGATAACGATACATCCGAGATGTGAAGCCCTCCATCCAGACAGATGATTTCATTTCCCTCAGGGACTCTGTGTATTGGAAGACGAGTGTCTTTAACCATCCCCCCCAAAAAAGCAAGAACAACAAACAACTACGTTCAGTCCTCATTAAATGCACTGAAAGGCGAGGCCGCAGGATCGGTCTCAAATTCAAAATTCGCAATACGTTGTTACAAGCGTGCACGCGTACACATTATCCTCTCCCCATTCCCATCCACTCCCGTGTACACACACACACACACACACACACACACACACACACACACACACACACACACACACACACACACTCACACACACACAACATGCACGCACAAACGTCACACTTAACACAGACACATGGAGAGACAGAGACACACGCAGAGACACACACAGAGACACACAAGCACACACTGACAGTCAGACTTACTGATACACACATGCACAAACACGTACAAACACACACGCATACTCACATTCACATACTTTCTCTCTCTCTCTCTCTCTCTCTCTCTCTCTCACACACACACACACACGCACACACACACACACACACACACACACACACACACACACACACACACACACACACACATTTAAGAGGGTGTGTGTTTTAGAGGGGAGAGGGGTCCAGCTTCAGGTGTGACCTAGTTAAAAATATAGGTCACTATCATGGCCCCCCCCCCCCCCCCCCCCCCCCCCCTAGTGGCTTAAAACCCCAATTTACGCCAAAAGGCTCGGTGATTTCGTGACGCGGAGTATGTGGACAGCAGACGAAGCCACTCTTCCCATGGCTTCAGACCTGACTCAGCCACTGGTTATCGACTGGCACCAACAGCCGAGTGGTTATATAAGGCTTTGGACTTTTAATCTGAGGGTCCAGGGTTCCAATCCCGGCCACGGCGCCTGGTGGGTAAAGGGTTGAGATTGTTTTTTTTTTCTTCTCGATCTCCTAGGTGTACAGATGTGCAGACCTGCTAGTGCCTGAACTCCCTTCGTGTGTATACGCATACAGAAGATGAAATACGCATGTTAAAGATCCCGTAATCCATGTCAGCGTTCGGGGAACAAGATCATACCTGGAATGCAACTACTCTCCCTAAAAAAATAAAGAACACACACACACACACAAACACACACACACACACACACACACACATATGCACGCACGCACACACGCACGCACGCGCGCGCGTGCGCGCACACGGAGTATGACTGTCTATATTGCGGGGGGAAAAACTGTCATACACGTAAAGGCCCACTCGTGTGTACATACGAGTGAACGTGGGAGTTGCAGCCCACGAACCTTGAAGAAGCAGAAGAAGAAGAGCCACTGGTTGTCCGACCAGACAGGGCCTGAAAGGTCTGGGTGTTAGTGTGTGAGATGTCCTCTTGGTCTTGAGGGGATCTTGGCGGAATCTTTCCCATACCCCCTCTGGGTCACTCCACACACGATGTAATTGCTGAACCCAGTGCCGTTATTTTGGTCTGAAAGCAAATACAGCTGGCTTCGTTAAAAACACAGAAAATGGGTGTAGTGTATGACGAAGCTGGTTTTTTTTTTCTTTCTCCTGCTGCATTGTCATACCATGATGATAGTCTCCTGTTCTGCTAACCCGTTACGTGTTTTTACATGACCCTTAATTATATGTGTGAGTCTGATTAGATTTGGTGAGTATGCTTGCTCTGTCTCTGTCTATTATCATTATTGTTTTTTTTTTAAAAATCTTTATTTATCATTATCATCATCATTATTATTATTATTATTATCTTTTTTTTTTATCTATCTATCTGTTAGATATTCATTTACCTCTCTTTTTTTCTCAAGGCCTGACTAAGCGCGTTGGGTTACGCTGCTGGTCAGGCATCTGCTTGGCAGATATGGTGTAGCGTATATGGACTTGTCCGAACTCAGTGACGCCTCCTTGAGCTACTGATGCTGATACTGTCTCTGTGTTTATCTATTTGTGTCTTTTGGAGGGGGAGGGGAGCGGGGGCTTAGGGGTCGAAATGTGTGATGATCAAAAAGGGAACAGCACTTGTTTGTTGCATGTTGCAGTCAAGATTCACCATGAAGATGCTCCGTGAACTGAAGAATCACCGTGTAAACACAGTGGGAAAATACACAAAAAAGGGTGTACATAAAAAGACAACAGCTGAAATTGAAATTCTTGCACGTCAGACCTGATTAGTTTTGAGCGAGCTCTTTGATCTTCAGCTACATCCATTTTCCATTTTTTTCCGAAATACATGCACGTTCTCTTTCGAGTCGTTGAAGTTAACTGCAAAATCATCCTTTTCTAGAGATCACACACGTTATCTGCACCTGGGTATGTATGACGGCCAGTCGTGTCCGACTATGACCATCAGAATAGCACAGGGGGAAACTGCTGTCCCAGTTATCTGGGCTAGAATTTGATTACGGTGCAAAGTGTCTTGCCCAAGTTACATGGGGGTGGGGGACTGGGTGGGGGGAGTGCGGGGGAGGGGGGGGGGCAGTAGGTAGGGGGGAGGAACAACATCGTTTAATGCCCAAAAACCATCCACAAATATTCAACATACAAAACGGGCAAGAAAAGCAAGTTGTAAGATGTTTTAAGAGCCTTCGTCTTCCACAACAAAAAAAACCCTCGGAAAAATACATTGGCCGGCAGAATATTCGCGAGGAGCCTCAGAACCCGTTTGACCCGACAGTTTTACCCGAGCATTCCTTGTTTCCATTCCGCATTCAGTGCCGCCCTCTCAGAGAGCTACACATGACAGATGCCTGCCAGTCTCACAAAACGACCTGTTCCGTGTTCCAACGGGGCGATGATGGAGGCCGATACAAACGCATCGTCGGCATTTGGCCTCATGACTTGTTCCTGTGGTTTACGGCCTGTTTACACAATGGTCTGTATCAGTGCGATGTGTCTGTGTTCGGCATTCCTCCCAGGTCTTAGTCTGTTGTTCTTGGTGGGATAGGCATCTCTCTGTCTCTGTGTGTGTGTGTGTGTGTGTGTGTGTGTGTGTGTGTGTGTGTGTGTGTGTTTGTGTGTGTGTGTGTGTGTGTGTGTGTGTGTGTGTGTGTGTGTGTGTGTGTGTGTCACGGGGTGTGTGTGTGTGTGTGTTTGTGTGTGTGCGTGTGAGTGTGTGTTTTGTGTGTGTGTGCATGTCTGTGTGAGTGTGTGTGTGTGTGTGTGTGTGTGTGTGCGTGCGTGCGTTTGTGTGTGCGTGTAGGTGTGTGTGTGTGTGTGTGTGTGTGTGTGTGTGTGTGTGTGTGTGCGCGCGCGCGCGCGCGCTTGTGTGTGTGTGTTTGTCTGCCTGCTTTCATGTCTTCCTGTTTGTCAGCCTGTCCTGTCTGTCTGCCTGCCTGTCAGTCTCTGTCTGACTATCTTTGGCTTTCTCTCTCTGTGTCTCTCTCTGTCAGTCTCTGTTATCAATCTGTCAGTCTGTAGTTGTTTCTCTTGTCTATGCATGTCTGTCTGTCTGTCAATGTTCCCCCCTGTCTTTCTCTTTATGTCTGTCTCCATGTTGTCTGCCCCCCAACCACCCACCCCCCACCGTCTTTTCTCTCTGTCTTACAGTGCTTTTTTTTTTTATTTGTTGTCTCTGTACTTTGTCTCTTCTCTCTCTCTCTACCTGTCTCTCTGTCTGTCTGTCTGTCTGTGTTCCCCCTGTCTTTCTCTTTATGTCTGTCTCCATGTTGTTTGCCCTCCACCCCACTCCCATATTCTCTCTCTGTCACATAACTTTTCACTGATTTGTTGACTCTGGACTGGGTCTCTTCTCTCTCTCTACCTGTCTGTCTGTGTTCCCCCTGTCTTTCTCTTTATGTCTGTCTCCATGTTGTTTGCCCCCCACCCCACTCCCATCTTCTCTCTCTGTCACATAACTTTTTACTGATTTGTTGCCTCTGGACTGGGTTTCTTCTCTCTCTCTACCTGTCTGTCTGTCTGTCTGTCTGTGTTCCCCCTGTCTTTCTCTTTATGTCTGTCTCCATGTTGTCTGCCCTCCACCCCACTCCCATCTTCTCTCTCTGTCACATAACTTTTTACTGATTTGTTGCCTCTGGACTGGGTTTCTTCTCTCTACCTGTCTACCTGTCTGTCTGTCTGTCTGTCTGTGTCCCCCCTGTCTTTCTCTTTATGTCTGTCTCCATGTTGTCTGCCCCCCCCCCCCCCCCCCCCACCGTCTTTTCTCTTTGTCTTATAGTGCTTTTTAAAAAAAAAATTGTTTTCTCTGGACTTGGTCTCTTCTCTCTCTCTCTACCTGTCTACCTGTCTGTCTGTCTGTCTGTGTTCCCCCTGTCTTTCTCTTTATGTCTGTCTCCATGTTGTTTGCCCTCCACCCCACTCCCATCTTCTCTCTCTGTCACATAACTTTTTACTGATTTGTTGCCTCTGGACTGGGTTTCTTCTCTCTCTCTACCTGTCTGTCTGTCTGTCTGTCTGTCTGTGTTCCCCCTGTCTTTCTCTTTATGTCTGTCTCCATGTTGTCTGCCCCCCCCCACCCACACTCCCATCTTCTCTCTCTGTCACATAACTTTTTACTGATTTGTTCCCTCTGGACTGGGTCTCACCTCTCTCTCTACCTGTCTGTTTGACTCTCGAAAGATTCAAAGATTCAAAGAAATTTAATCCTTCTGCCCCTTTTGGGGGGTGGGGTAGAGGATACAATAACAATACATACACCATGAAATATGTGCAACACAATTTTGGAAGCGCAAACTAGACATCAGTATCAAAGACTATTTCAACCTAGCTTATGAATGCACAAATGAATCTCGTCTGAGAATGCTCCATTTCAAATATATCCATTACATTTACCCAACGAATATTCTGCCTGCAAAAAATGAGGGTGTCAAACACAAACACATGCAACTGGTGTCAAGAAACTGATTACATTGAGCACGCCTTTTTACTCCTGCCCCAAACTCTCCGACGTTTGGAAACATGTGAAACAGTTCATTCTCTCCCGTTACAATACGCTGATCCCCGTGAATGAAAAAAAGTAGCGTTGTTTTGGTACAACGAAAATGGATATCCCAGATCATGAAGAGAGAGAGAGAGAGAGAGAGAGAGAGAGAGAGAGAGAGAGAGAGAGAGAGAGAGAGAGAGAATCAATACGATTCTGTTGATAGCAAAACTGTCCATTTCTAAATTCAATTATGGTAAGTGTAAGAATCTGTATCTTATCTTTGAAACCGAGCTCAAATTACGTACGATGTGAACTTGTCTTTTCTTTCAAGATACCCGAGCACTTATACAAACCCACATACAACTCAAGTGGTAAAATCAAATAATACACATTCTTATTAAAGAACTTCCATAAAACTAATGCCTCCAGAGAGAGAGAGAGAACGAGAGAGAGAGAGAGAGATCGTGTCTACCTCGCTTCTTTCAGACATTGTGCATGAAACTACCATGTATGCGATTTATATGTTGCATGGCCTTGAAAATGTTTGAGCATGACAATGGTAAGAAGACAGAATACAGGGGGAAAACAGAGAGAAAAAAGACAGAATAAAGAGATGAGAGAATACAAAGAAAAGACAACAGAAAGGAGAAAAATGATGATGGAAGGAACAAAAAGAAGCAACAAACACAGAAAAAAAAGAAAAAAAGCGGGAAAGAGCCTTCCAAGGATGCTGAGACTATCCTGCTCATTTGCAGAAATTTTACGCATCCACTGATTTCTCCCATAAAACAAAGAAACAACAACAAACAACAACAACAACAAACAAAAAAACAACAACATATTTATTGAATCACAACTTCAGTCCAATGATGTCTCCGAAACACGCAAAAACGCACACCCATGCACGCACACACACACACACACGCGCGCGCGCGCCCTTATGATGATAATTTACAACAAAACAAATCAAACTTAAACATACTGACAAATAAAACATAACAAAAGTTACACACCCTTTCCAAGTTTTATGAATTTACTTAGATTAAGTTGTGTTGTCTTCTCAGCACTGAATAAAATGCATAAACCGAACATTGACTTATGCGATTTTTATTTACGCGGCATCAATTTATTTCGAATTGCAGTATTTTTGGGACATTCTAAAACAACATGAAGTTCATCCCCAACAGTACCCATTCCTTGCACATTCTGTTTTCACTGTTTTCGCCTTCTCTTCTTCCTGTTTCGATCTGCAGGTTATATATTCAAACCCCGAAGTGTTCATTCTCACTCACCCACTCACACTACCACCCCATCTTCAATAATGTAAACGGGCACTTCACTGAACGTCAGCAGTGTGAATAGCAGTAGCGTCTGTACAAATTCTGACCTTCATCGCAAGTACGTGCTGGTGGACAGGAAGGATAATGGATTCATTCCGGAATGCTGCTTCCTTGAGAACAGAACCCGGAATGCTGCTTCCTTGAGAACAGAACCCGTCATGTCTGGACAGAGGTCAGTGCTGCCGTCCACGAAGCATGCCGAACATCTGAGGGAGGGAGGGAGGGAGGGTAGAGAGAGAGGGAGGGAGGGAGAATTGAACTGAATGAACGACGGGCGCAATAGCCGAGTGGTTAAAGCGTTGGACTGTCAATCTGAGGGTCCCGGGTTCGAATCACGGTGACGGCGCCTAGTGGGTGAAGGGTGGAGATTTTTTTATGATCTCCCAGGTCAACATATGTGCAGACCTGCTAGTGCCTGAACCCCCTTCGTGTGTATATGCAAGCAGAAGATCAAATACGCACGTTAAAGATCCTGTAATCCATGTCAGCGTTCGGTGGGTTATGGAAACAAGAACATACCCAGCATGCACACCCCCGAAAACGGAGTATGGCTGGCCTACATGGCGGGGTAAAAACGGTCATACACGTAAAAGCCCACTCGTGTACATACGAGTGAACGTGGGAGTTGCAGCCCACGAACGCAGAAGAAGAAGAAGAAGAAGAAGAAGAACTGAATGAACTGAATCGAATGAATTTTATTTTTTTGAGGGTCATAGAGTAAGCAAAACATTTTTTTTTCATCCAGCCCTCGAAGGGGAAACATTAATTAAAACAAGAGAGGCAAGGCCTTCAAGACTCACTTGTGATAAATTAAGTCCCCTAGCATTAATTACAGAGTAATTTCCCTTTTTTTACTATCTGCACCAAAACGTTTGCAAAATAAATAAAAATTCCATGCTTAGCAAAAGAAGTTCCTGTTTGAACAAAAAAATGATAATAATGACTCCTCTTGTTGTTGTGTCAGAATAAGAGGACAAAGTGCCAAGTTTAGAGAATACAAAAAAATATAAATATAACAGTAAATGCAGTTTGCATATAATTAGGCTTCTTTTTTTTTTTGTGCCCATCCCAGAGGTGCAATATTGTTTTAAACAAGATGACTGGAAAGAACTGAAGTTTTCCTATTTTTATGCCAAATTTGGTGTCAACTGACAAAGTATTTGCAGAGAAAATGTCAATGTTAAAGTTTACCACGGACACACACACGGACACACGGACACACACACACACACACACACACACACACACAAACACAACCGAACACCGGGTTAAAACATAGACTCACTTTGTTTACACAAGTGAGTCAATAAAAACAAAGCGGGGAAATCATTATCGATACAGCACGCACATTGTAATCATGGTTACATGAATGGTAATTTGTCTTTTACAACACTACACAGCTTGAGGAGAATGAGAGGAGAGAGAAATATAAAGGGCAGAGAGAGAACAAGGCATGGAAATTAACTTGAATATATTTCAAGATATTGATAAAAAAAAAAAATGAACTGGAATAAAAATGAACAGAGAGAAAGCGAGAGAGAGAGAGAGAGAGAGAGAGAGAGAGAGAGAGAGAGAGAGAGAGAGAGAGAGATATCAAACTAAAAAAAAAAGAAACTGTTCAAACTGTTAGCTGTTAAAAAGAGCACTGTTAAAGAACTCTGCCAATTCATCAATGATGTAAATGCACACACACACACACACACACACACACACACACACGCACGCACGCACGCACGCAGAGAGAGAGAGAGAGAT
>NC_134880.1:45143137-45145637 GCF_041734735.1 Babylonia areolata
CCTGATGATGGTATTATGCGTAACGTGGCACGGTATCTATACAGAGCTTTTAAGTTCAGAGAGACGGTATTGTCTTTTAATTTCTGAAAGTTACTATGATGCAAAAGATGAAGTGCAGACGCTAATAGTTACAGCGGCAAAATCTGTTACAGCCCCTTGTTCATACGGGGCTATGGCCTTAAATGGATAAATTATCTGAATCTGAATCCCCTTCCCTGCATTGAGTGACTGACAATTACCGAAAGCAGCCGGCACATTCCCCCCCTCTACCCCCCCCCCCCCACACACACACATCTCTGTCTCGCCTCCTCTCTTTCTTCCTCTCTCTCTCTCTCTCTCTCTCTCTCTCTCTCTCTCTCTCTCTCTCTCTCTCTCTCTCCCTCTCCCATATTTCCTCCTCTCTCAGCTGCCCTCCTTCCCTGGAGTGACTGACTGACCATTACCAAATCAGCCGGTACGTTCTCCACCCCCCCCCCCCCCACACACAGTCTGTTTCGCTTCCTCTCTCTCTTCCTTCTCTCTCTCCTCTCTCTTTCTCTCGCTACCCCTCTCTCTCCCCCCTCTCTCCCCCCCCCCCTTCTCTCTCAGCTGCTCTCCTTCCCTGGAGTGACTGACTGACCATTACCAAATCAGCCGGTACGTTCTCCCCGCCCCCCCACCCCCTCCACACACACTGTCTGTTTCGCTTCCTCTCTCTCTTCCTTCTCTCTCTCCTCTCTCTCTTTCCCTCGCTACCCCCCCTCTCTCCCCCCCTCTCTACCCTCCCCCCCCTTCTCTCAGCTGCTCTCCTTCCCTGCAGTGAGTGAGGGACCATTAGCGACAGCAGCCGGCACGGTCACTGTTTGGGGAAGGACGATGGTGTGCAGCTGACCATTAGTTGTGGACGTTGCTGAAGACCGCCGCCACGTCACGCTGACGGGAAGAACCGACGTGACGCCCGTGCCTCTTGTGTCTGCTGCTCTGTGGACCTCCCATGAAGACCGACGCCTCTGGCCTCTGGTGCTCTTTGAGCCCCACACGGACATACGGCACGTGCGGGTGTGTGTGTGTGTGTGTGTGTGTGTGTGTGTGTGTGTGTGTGTGTGTGTGTGTGTGTGTGTGTGTGTGTGCGTGTACGCCTTAATCAGAATGATTACCCTCCGCGTTCATTTTCATAATGACCCCTCTAAAGACCGAAAACCAAGAGAGCCCAGCTTCTCTTAATTGGACACAGTCTGCTCCGGAAGTGGTTTGTCTCTAAGGGTCAAGTGTGTGTGTGGGGGGGGCTTGGGGCTGGCCCCGGGAACGGGTGGTGGTGTTTGGGGAGTGGCGGAAGAAGGTGGTTTTCACTGCTGACCGTTTCACCCAGGGTGTGATTTGTTTTGTCCGTGGGGGTCACGGACAGAGTGGACAATGGTAGTGTGTGTGTGTGTGTGTGTGTGTGTCCTTCACGAGGCACCGATGGGTCAGCTGGTTGGTGTTTACTGTGTACGTGTGTGTGTGTGTGGGGGGGGGGGGGGGGGGGGGGGGGGGGGGGGGGGCAGGGGGGAGGGAGGAGGGCGAGGGAGGCGGTTGAGGGGGTGGGGGTTGTTGGAAAGGGGGTGTTGGTGTTGGATGACATTGGAGTGGTTTTGATGGTCTGTTGGAAACCATCTGTCTATAGGCCTGTCCCTCCACCTGATCATCAGAGACAAACACGGAGGGAGAGGTAGTAAGACAGATTTATAGATAGTTAAATACATAGATAGATAGATAGATAGACAGAATGCCTTTATCCACTCAGCCCTAGGGTACATGATAAAGAAAGAAAGAAAGAAAAGCGCAGGGGGGGAAAAGAAAAAGAAAAAAAAAAAAAAATCGGAAGAAGATAGGGAAAGAAAGAGATGGTGGATGCGAGAGTGAAGAGAGTAAAGAAAGAAGAGAAAAGATGTGATGGGACACACACAGACACACAGACACACACAGACACACACAGACACACACACACACACACACACACACACACACACACACACACACACACACACGTATATGTGTGTGTGTGTGTGATAGTCATTTGGATGAGACGATAAACCAAGGCCCTGTGTGCAGATTTCACTTAGCGCACGTAAAAGAAACCACGGCAACAAAAGGGATGTTCCTGGCAAAATTCCGTGGAAAAAAAACCGCTTCGATAGGAAAAACAAATAAAACTGCAGGCAGGAAAAAAACAAACTCCAAAATGGGTGGCGCTGTTGTGTAGCGACGCACTCTCCCTGGGGAGAGCAGCCCGAATTTCACGCAGAGAAATATGTTGTGATAAAAAGAGAAATAATATATATATATATATATATATATATATATATATATATATATATATATATATATATATATATATATATATATCTCGATGGATGGATGGATGGATGGATGGATAGAAAATGATATACTGAAAAACACAGATTAACGGACAGAAGAAGGGAGGGAGGTTAGGGAAGGTGACAGAGACAGAGAGACAGAAATAGAGAGCGAGACAGAGAGG
>NC_134880.1:45155637-45163137 GCF_041734735.1 Babylonia areolata
ACGTTTATATGTATTTGACTGTGCTTTCATATGTGCTTGTACAAGTAAGTGTTCATCTCTGTGAGTGTGTGTTTGTGTGTGTGTGTGTGTGTGTGCCGTGGAAGCTGCGATGACTAGAAATGAGTGTGTGGAGGAGGGGGGTAGAGGAGGTGCAAGGTAATGCGTGTGTGTGTGTGTGTGTGTGTTGGAGCTCATGTACGTTTATATGTATTTGACTGTGCTTTCATATATGTGAAACTGCATGTTTGGTGCATTTCTGTTATGCATGTGTGGGTGTATGTGTGAATGTGTCTTCATGTTTTACATTTATTCGCTTATTTATCACCATTGTTGTCTTATTTATTTATTTATTTATGTTTCATTATTATCATTTTATTAGTATTACTAATATTATTACTACTACCTTTTTCTATATTCTAATTATTATTTATTTATTTATGCAAGCTTATCTATTATTTATTCCCCCGTTTTTGTTTTTGTTTTGTTTTTTTGTGTGTTTTTTTGTGTGTTTTTTTTCTCTCAAGGTCTGACTAAGCGCGTTGGGTTACGCTGCTGGTCAGGCATCTGCTTGGCAGATGTGGTGTAGCGTATATGGTTTTGTCCGAACGCAGTGACGCCTCCTTGAGCTACTGAAACTGAAACTGAAACTTATTTCATGTCTGGTGGAAAGGCTTACAATGCACATGAGAGCAAAGCACCCCAAACTGTACTTCCCTATTTCCCACCCCTTCCCTCACGCCGTGGGTTCTTCAGAAATCGGATGAATGGGTCGCTGGTAGTTGATTGACTTTGTTGCCAAGGCTCCTGTTCACTGGGATATGGATGGCCTTGTGGTGCCCTGAGGCCACGTTCACACTGCGCCCAGCCTGTTGCTGCCAGCCTGACTCGGCAACACAGTTCAGTCCACTAATCTAAAAATAGGTGGACATTTTTTTGGTTATGATTTGAGTATATATATGTATCTGGTTTTGTTATAATAAAAAAAAAAGGTGGATAGCGCTTGCCTTCTTTGAGCCTCTTTGCTAACTGATGCCAGTGGAAGTGTTCAATCAGCCCCTTTGCAAACTGAAGCCAGTGGAAGTGTTCAATCGGCCATTTACTACTTGTGTCAGTATAGCGCGAAGCGGTAACTTAATATATGTAGCCGAGCGCTCAGCTGGGTTCAATGACTGCTTCACGGCAAGATTTCACTTGCTCGCGACTTTAGTTAAGATGACATTCGTGTGTGTGAATCCACAGCAAGTTTGCGCTACATGTCAGTACACTGTTTTCCTGTAAAACTTTGGTAAATGAACCGCTGGCAGACATCAATCAACACACAACATTTGGCATGTCGAGGGGGCAAGCATAGCACGATTTCATCAAAGATACACGATTACAGTTCAGAAACTACTACCAGTTAGCAGACGACTTTTCAACGGACTGACAACCGGATACGAGTGTCAGTATGGCGTCTGGGTGGCTTCAGCTTTCCTGGCCAATGAACCATCCATCTATTTTTAGACCAGTGACCAGTCAGGCACAGCCAGTTGCTGTCAGCCACCAACTGCGCTGACCAACTGCCTCTGTAAAGTGATGGAGACTGGTCAATTCCAGACTTCGTGGAAACTTGAAATCTGTAGCATCCTGGCCGGAGAACAGTGCGTTTCCATGAAGCACGACTATACAGTTCATCGTTTTGTGAGACTTGAGACCGCCATATGTAGTGGCTTGGTAACAAACAACTCTTTGCTGCTATGTTATTTCTACTCTGGAAAAGGCAAATGACAGAGTCTTGAAGTCTGGCACTCTGTTGGACCTTCAAGAGATTGGTTTACCGAACTTCGTTCTGTTTGTTTGTTGTTGTTATTTTTTTTACATATTTTTTTGCGGATCGACAGTTTGACGCTAGTGTTGGCGGTACTGTGTTTGGCAACCATGGTCAGGACGGGGGTGTCGTACTGGGGAGCATTGTGTATCCTGCTCTGTCTTGTTCTTCCGGCTACTTCTTCCGGTTACAACCTCAAACTGCATTGAGAACCGCGCAATCCTGGCTACATGTGTCCTCGGGACATGCGAACAAGCTCCACACACTCACCCCTGGGTCCGCATAATTCCTTTTTTTTCTTATTGTTATTTTATTTTGTTGTTAGAATGTGCACTTCGACATCGGCATCACATGCCTTCGCGAAATTTTTGAAGACTCCATGCTCCTTGTAAACACCTTGCTTACTTAGATCTGTCTTCTCATAAAAACACACGACAGTGACCTTGTCTGCAGGGCTTTCTGCACTGATCTCTGTCTCACCTCTACTGCTTTCATCAAAGGTTTAAAAAGACAGTTCCAGTTCAGCATGTGGCTTGACCGTTGCTGCGACATGTTCTGTTACTGGACGCTCTTTTAAAACACGTCGTCCTCGTTAAATTTTATAGCACTCGAAGGTTGTGTGGCAGAAATAATGGAAAGAAAATCAGTTCCATGTTGTCTTGTATCGTGTAGATATTTGACCACAACCACTGTCATGCTAATGAATCTGCACTGACCTTGGCGCATTATATGGATTATCACCTGGTTTTAACATAATGATGCATTTGCTTCTGCTGGACTATGAACAGCATCATTGAATTTGTCTGTGGCAATAGAATATCGTCTGTGGTAATATAATATCGTCTGTGGTAATATAATATCGATTGTGGTAATATGATATCGAACTAGTTCTTGTGATACAGGGTTCACAAAAAGTAAAAGACGACTTGGGAACTCGCACAGTTTTCTTCTTAGCAGCATGGTGAAATGTGGCTGGATTTCCGGCAGACAGCGGTGTGTGTGGCCAACCTAAAGAACACCTAACATAGGCAGATGCGGTTTTTTTGCATGTGCATTTCCATAGTTTTACAGCTAAGAACCACAGCTATAGTTTATAAATCACCGAGTAACAGTTAACATTTTGATGAAGCATCGAAGATCTCAGACTCATTTTTCCATGCTGTTCACAATTCACATGTGTCTGGAACAGAAGTATGTGCACTCAAAGAGAGTCAAGGGGTAGACTGTATGCAATCTGCATTACTGAATTCATCCCTCGATTTTTTATTTTTAGATAATCATTTCATGAAAACAGACCTGCTTTCACGAAGTGGTCCTCAACTAACTGTGGAGTCTGTACGTCAGATAATTCATGGGCACCTGGTGTCAGTTGCATTGCTTGGTTCTAACTTTTTGACAGTTACACGTGACTAAATGCCTACGTTGACCGAACTACGCCATTGGTCAGTTCCACACTACACACAGTTAGTAGCGGGTTACGGCCATACTAGGCTGTTCCGTCCGAGCAAAGCAACTGACTCCTGGAAGTTTCACTACCGCTACCGTTTTCTTGACCTGTGGGACGGGATAGCTGGTAAAACATCACGCGCGAATAATCGTTTACACGGGTGCCGATCTTCAGCGTCGCTCTTCGACAGAGGACACACAGACGGTCATAAACACGTCAGCTGTACTATGCACGCTCCGGCACCCCGGCAGCGCTCAGCACTTGGGCCAACAAGGGGTTTGTTGTGTGGAGGGTCGGCCCTTTTCTGGCGCTTCCTCTCGGTACACACTCCCTGACTGCACGGCCAGGACAGGACAGGCTGCCAGACACTGATAGACCCCTCACCCCCACTCCCTTTGCCCCCTTGTACTCCTCCCACCCCTTCCCTCGTTCATCAACAGACCATTCATTGATCTTTTTCTTCTTCTTTTTCTTGTTGTTGTTGTTGTTGTTGTTCTTCTCCTTCTTCTTTGTTCGTGGGATGCGACTCCCACGTTCACTTGTATACACGAGTTTACTTTTACGTTCATACCTCTGCCATGTAGGCAGTCATGCTCCGTTTAAATAGTAATGATAATAATAATAACAATAATGGTATTTATATAGCGCTGAATCTTGTTCGGAGACAAATCAAAGCGCTTTCACACCAGTCATTCACACGCATGCATAACTCTAAAACGTGAGAAACTGAAGACAAGGAAGATGTAGGGGAGGGAGGCTATTTTGGGAAGAGGTGGGTTTTAAGGTCAGACTTGAAAGAGTTGAGTGTGGAGACTTGACAAAGCGAAAGAGGAAGTTCATTCCAATTGCAAGTTCCAGAGACAGAGAAAAAACGGCGGCCAACAGTCGAGTGTTTGAATCTGGGTATGCGTAAACAGAGTGGATCCAAAGCCGATCGTAGTGAGCGAGATGGAGTGTAGAGGTAAAGGCAGCCGCAGAGATAGGAAAGGGCATATTTGTGAATACATAACATAGAGTGCTGATCTTGTACTTTTTTTCTGTGTGAGACAGGGAGCCAGTGGAGATGTTGCAAAAGAGGGGCGATGTGCTCAGATCTTTTCTTTCTGAGGACGAGTCGGGCAGCAGAGTTTTGTATGCGCTGAAGGGACTGAATGGATGAAGCAGACAAACCAGACAATAGAGAGTTACAGTGGTCAAGGCGAGAGAGAATGAGAGAAACGACAAGTCTAGATGTTGCGTCAGTGGACAGATATTTCCGGGTGGAACTGATGTGCCGCAATCGGGGTAGGAAGGTGTGCATGCGGTGTAAGTTCTCGTTTCCAATACCTACCGAACGTTGACATGGACTACGGAATCTTTAACATGTGTATTTGATCTTCTGCTTGCGTATACACATTAAAGGGGTACAGGCACTAGCAGGTCTGCATATCTGTTGACCTCGGAGATCGGGGAAATCCCATGACCGGAAATCGATCTCGGGATCCTCAGATTGAGCATTCAACGCTTTAACCACTCGGCTGTTGCGTTCGTCACCAATCATTGACGAGCTGTGTGGTTCTGTGAATCGAGCCGCCCGTGGATTGGCGCTGAGGAGCACGTTCCTGGGACTGGGAAGACACCGGGCTGGCAACCAGTGGGTTATTACATTTGCACTTTTGGTTATTTCCTTCGTCTTTGTTAATTCGAAAGGAAATCGCTAAAATCGTGCGCAGTAATATTGTGTGTGTGTGTGTGTGTGTGTGTGTGTGTGTGTGTGTGTGTGTGTGTGTGTGTGTGTGAGAGAGAGAGAGAGAGAGAGAGAGCGAGCGCTTGTTTGTGTGTGTGTGTGTGTGTGTGTGTGTGTGTGTGTGTGTGTGTGCGTGCGTGTGTGTGTGTGTGTGTGTGTGTGTGTGTGTGTGTGTGTGTGTGTGAGTGAGCGCGCTTGTGTGTGTGTGTGTGTGTGTGTGTGTGTGTGTGTGTGTGTGTGTGTGTGTGTGTGCAGGACCTGTAGGAAACACAGAATGAAGTAAAGCACGCGTTCAGAGCTTGGTCTCCGACAGAGGATAACCACTATAGAAATATGCACATCATAGATGCATAAACAAATCCACCCTTTGTCATACAAGGAAATAAGCAATATGCTAGAAAGAGACTTTTATAGGTGCTTGAATTCAAGTCTAAAACCTCGTCAGTTGACTCTCTCAGACTTTGGCCCGATTCGCAGACCAATTTTGAGTTTAGCTCTCAGACTATTATCAAATTCATTACGGACCAAGTATTGTTCTAATGTCAAGTGTATATGTTTTACTAACCTGACAATTGAGCATATAATTTTTCACTGTAGCTTGATGAAGCCTTTTGTACACGAAAGTGTGTCTTCACAAGTGACTGAGAACGTTGATGTTTTTGACTTTTTGCATTCATTATCAGTTGTTTCGCTTGTCAGTTTAACGACTTCTCTTTTACGAAGTCCTTTAAGTAGTTTCCTGTAACTGTATTTAGAGGGTTTTTTTTGTTTGTTTGTTTGTTTTGTTTTTCTTCCAAATTTCACCCACATTTTACCCTCATTTGCCCAGTTTCCCCCAACCCTCCATTCATCCACATCTCCCACCCCTTCTAACCGATAATACTCAGATGTATTCATAAATATTTTAACAAAATGTCTTCAATCACCGATATGTGTGACGGGACATTAAACAAAAAATTCCTCCTCCACCCTTTCTAATTCTGTGACTGCCTTCACGTCTAAACCCCAGACTTCTCGCTCACTACGGTCAGATTCGGAGCCACTGGTTCCGCATTTGATATATTCACACGCTGTACAGTCAGCCACGGCTCATTCTCTCGGTCTATGGACTTTATTCTTGGAATGAGCTCCTCCTTTCGTTTTGTCAAATCTCTGCTCTTCAGATTCTTTCAAGTCTTGCCTTTAAACACACCTATCTTCATACCTCTTCTGAAGAGTTGCCCCCTCCCTCCCTCCCCCTTCCCTTCCTCTTTCTGTTCCTCACCGTCTCTAGCTTTCTGTTGACATGAATTTATGTTTTGCCTTTCATACCTCAGAATCAAGAGTTATACATGAGTATGAATGACTGGTGTCAAAGCGCTTTTTATCCATCCTTGCACAAGATTGAAAGCTAAATCAGTATTTTTTGATATTGATCATCATAGTCATCATCATCATTATCGTCGTCGTAATTATCATCATTATCATCATCATCATCATCATCAGCAGCAGCAGCAGCAGCAGCAGAACATTAAACATCAACAGGTGTGGTTAACTCTTTCCATACGAACGGCGAAAGAGACGATGTTAACAGCGTTTCACCCCAATTACCATCATCAAAATAGTGCAAGCGGAAGGCTCTTATACTGAAGAGGTGAATGTTGACAAAGAATACCACAATTCTGACGACGGAAGCTAAAGGTTGGGTCATTCGGACACCCACTGGACATCCGAGGGGTCTGTGTAGAGGAGAAGAGAGGACTGGCCGTACTGAGTGAGTTAATATCGGAGATAGTAGAGCAGTCGGAGAGCTCTGCATGTCGGGCTGACGTTCAGTTATCACTGGTGTTGACATCTGCCCTGGTGTTACTTTGATTCGTCCCGAACGCAGTAACGCCTCCTTGAGAAACTGAAACTGAAACTGAAAACTAAGATGTGCCTAAAAAGCGAACGTGCGTATGTCTTGTTGGTTTCCTCACACGAAGGAGTCTAGATGTCTTAAGGGCAGGAAAAAAAAAAATCCATTCACTTTTTTAAATTCGTCCTAGAAACCATTCGCTTTAAGATTCATTCTAGAAACCATTCACTTACAGCTTTAGTAAAGAAACCAGCATTTGTGAGCTCTGCGAAAGCCTTTGAAAGGGGAAGAGGTAAGCGAGATAGAGTGTGGTTGAGTATTGTTTGCAGTCACCATCGTTGGTCAGTTAGTGGAACCGATGGCCTTGTTACCGGTAGAGAGCCTTGACTGGGAAGCGAGTGTCCACTGGTTTGTGTTCCCACTCCCCCCCCCACCCCACCCCTACACACACACACTGACAGAAATGTTCACTCTACTCTCCTCTCCTACCTTTCACTCCACTAGATTATGTGTGAGTGGTCTAGCAGAGGCGATAATCGGAAATCCCCGTGTGCAGCACGCTCTTTTTGTACGTGCAAGAATCCAAGGCAACAGTGAGAGTGAGAGAGTGGAGTGATGGCCTAGAGGTAACGCGTCCGCCTAGGAAGCGAGAGAGAATCTGAGCGCGCTGGTTCGAATCACGG
>NC_134880.1:45168137-45188137 GCF_041734735.1 Babylonia areolata
GTGTGTGTGTGTGTGTGTGTGTGTGTGTTTGTATATATATATATATATATATATATATATATATATATATATATATATATATATATATATATATACATACATGCATACATATATGTATATGTATATATATATATATATATATATATATATATATATATATTATTGTTGTTGTTGTTGTTGTTATTATTATTATCATTATTATTATTATTGTTGTTGTTGCTGCTGTTGTTGTTGTTATAGCTGCTCCACGCGAACCCGGGTTATGCACTGAGGAAGATGAAAACATGATGAAGCCATGCGGTTTTGTTTGTTCTCCTTTCCTTTCCTTTCTGTAGAGCCGTGCTATGACGTGGTTCATCACAGCGTTCAGGCCGGAGACAAATGCCCCGTGCTGTGGTTCCACTCTCTCCTTCTGTTGTTCTTTGCCCTGCCGCTCTGCCAACTCCACGTCTGTCGGCCTCTGTGTTGGTTTATCTGTACGTCTGTGTGTGTGTGTGTGTGTGTGTGTGTGTGTGTGTGTGTGTGTGTGTGTGTGTGTGTGTGTGTATGTGCGTGAATATGTGTGTGTGTTTCTGCGTGAGTGTATATATATATATATATATATATATATATATATATATACGTATGTATGTATGTATGTATGTGTGTGTGTGTGTGTGTGTGTGTGTGTGTGGATGTCGGTGTGTGTCGGTGTGTGTATCTCTCTCTGTGTCACGTGTGCCCTTGCATGTGTGTGTGTGTGTGTGGTGTGTGTGTGCGTGCGTGTGCGTGCACGTGCGCACGCGAGTGTTTGTGTGGTTGATAGTAAAAAAGTACACTTTCAAACATAGATGAACTTTAAAAAAAAAGAGGTTGGTGCTGCACCGCATCGACATGCTCTCCCTGTGGAGAACAGTCTGAATTTCACATTGAAAAACTTGCTGTGACAAAAATAGTAATGCAATACGATACAGCAATACAATACAATACAGTACAGTACAGTACAGTACAGTACAGTGCGGGGCAGTGCCGTCCAATGCAAAACGATACAAAACGATATAATGTATACACAGCAAAGCAACACAACGCAGGTCAGGTCAGGTCAGGACAGGACAGGGCAGAAAAATAGTAAGACAAGACCTGCTGTTGCAATTCTTATTATGAGGTTTCTTTTTCTTGTGTTTTTGGTGTGTTTTTTTCTTTTTCTGCTTCCTTAGTGTTTTCCTTGTTTTTTTGTTTTGTTTTCCTGCTTCTTTTTTTTCTGCATTATCTGTCTCTCTCTTTCTCTCTCTCTGTGTTTATATCTATCTATCTCTCTATCTATCTCTCTCTCTCTCTCTCTCTCTCTCTCTCTCTCTCTCTCTATATATATATATATATATATATATATATATATAATATTTCAAAGGAAGATGCCTATTTTTATCCATCAAGATTCTCACCAGTGGTTCAGTGTCAGCATCAGTCACCTTTTGATGCTTCATGGCTTGTTGTTGTTTTTTTTGTTTTTGTTTTCTTGACCTGGTGTTCTCCCTGGGTTGTCTTCAATGTGACAGTGTTCTGCCCTCCTTTATTTCCTTCAAGCCATCCTTTGATGATCCCTCTGCACGTACGTGTGTGTGTGTGTGTGTGTGTGTGTGTGTGTGTGTGAGTGTCTGTGTGTGTGTGTGTGTGTGTGTGTGTGCGTGCGTGCGTGTGTGCGTGTGTGCGTGCGTGTGTGTGTGAGTGAGTGAGTGTGCTCTGTTTTGAAAAACAAAAAGCAAACAAAAAAGGATGAAGATTGTGAATGTGTGAAAAATCGCTTGCTATACGCTGCTTGCGTGGTCTGAAGAGAGAGAGAAAGAGAGAGAGAGAGAGAGAGAGAGAGAGAGAATCAAAGCGAACCAGCTTGTTATGTTGCAAATTAAGAAAAAAAGAGAGAGAGAGAGAGAAGAAAAAGAAAGGAAACAAATGGGGGTTAAAAGAAAGAAGGAAAAGGGGAAAAAACCCCAACTGACTTCCGTCTTGAACTCGGTTTCAACTCCCCAAAGTAAAACAAAACATGTTTCCTTCCACTCTGAATTATCTTTCGAGGATGAAAGGTGAGGGTGTGTGTGGGGGGGAAGCCGGGTAGGAGGTGAGGGATTGGGAGAGGGGGACGGTGAGGGGGCGGAGGGGCAGGGGGGGGGGCTGTCTTCGTTTTAAGAACAAAGGACGTGATTATGACTTTGCGTGTGATGAGAAGTGGACCGGATGTATGACGTGACGAATGCAGATTCTTCTGGAAAAGATTTTGGATTTTTTTTTTTTTTCATGCATGCATGGGTGAGTGTCTGTGTTTAAAAAAAAAGAAAAGAAAATTGTTGTCATTTTCTTGCTTTTAGGTTGTGTTTTTTGTTTTTTTTTGTTTTTTTGTTTTTTTTTATTATGTAAGGGGGGGAAGAAAGAAGGAAAAGGGGAAAAAAAAACTGACTTCCGTCTTGAACTCGGTTTCAACTCCCCAAAGTAAAACAAAACATGTTTCCTTCCACTCTGAATTATCTTTCGAGGATGAAAGGTGAGGGTGTTGGGGGGGGAGGAAGCCGGGTAGGAGGTGAGGGATTGGAGGAGGGGGGTGGTGAGGGGGCGGGGGGGGGGGGGGGGCTGTCTTTGTTTTAAGAACAAAGGACGTGATTATGACTTTGCGTGTGATAAGTGGACCGGATGTATCACGTGACGAATGCAGATTCTTCTGGAAATGATTTTGGATTTTTTTTTTTTTCATGCATGCATGGGTGAGTGTCTGTGTTTAAAAAGAAGAAAAAAAATTGTTGTAATTTTCCTGTTTTTAGGTGTTTTGTTGTTGTTGTGTTTTTATTAATTTTTTTTATTATGTAAGTGAGTGTGGGTATGGATGTGGGTACGTGTATAGGTATACATTATAGATGTACACATCCATGGTTGATGTCACTTTTTTTTCAAGTTATGTAAAAGTGATCAATACATGTTTGTCTGCTGTTTTGTAGGTATTTTTTCATTCCTTTTTGTTTTTCATTATCTTGTAAAAGTTTGAAAGCAACAACAACAACAACAACAAAAGAAAATAGTGTTAGTTGCGAACTTGATTTAAATCTTACGTTAACTGATAGAGCCCTTGATGAATTCGTCTTCTTTTTTTTTTTAATTGACCTTATCGGATACCATCAGCTAGTTTTGAGAAGTGACGGGTATTCAGCTCTGACATGGCTTCTTTGATGCCCAGTGGGCTGTCAGCATTATCAGTTGGTTCGATCACGGTCATGTACATGGGAAGAAACAAAACGGACCAGATAGGTTGTGTCAAAGGTGAGGAAAGAAACTGTTCGCTGTGATTTTGAAGCAAACTCGAGATGTTGTGTGTGTGTGTGTGTGTGTGTGGGGGGGGGGGGGGGGGGGGGGGAAGAAAGAAGGAAAAGGGGGAAAAAAACTGACTTCGGTCTTGAACTCGGTTTCAACTCCCCAAAGTAAAACAAAACATGTTTCCTTCCAATCTGAATTATCTTTCGAGGATGAAAGGTGAGGGTGTGTGTGGGGGAAGCCGGGTAGGGAGGTGAGGGATTGGGGGAGGGGGACGGTGAGGGGGGGGGGGGCTGTCTTCGTTTTGAAAACAAAGGACGTGATTATGACTTTGCGTGTGATGAGAAGTGGACCGGATGTATCACGTGACGAATGCAGATTCTTCTGGAAATGATTTTGGATTTTTTTTTTTTTCATGCTTGCATGGGTGAGTGTCTGTGTTTAAAAAAAAGAAAAGAAAAGAAAATTGTTGTCATTTTCTTGCTTTTAGGTGTTTTTTTTTTTTTTTTAATTATTATTATGTAAGGGGGGGAAGAAAGAAGGAAAAGGGGAAAAAAAACTGACTTCCGTCTTGAACTCGTTTTCAACTACCCAAAGTAAAACAAAACATGTTTCCTTCCACTCTGAATTATCTTTCGAGGATGAAAGGTGAGGGTGTGTGTGTGTGGGGGGGGGGGGGAAGCCGGGTAGGAGGTGAGGGATTGGGGGAGGCGGATGGTGAGGGGGCGGGGGGCAGGGGGAGGGGGGGGGGGGGTGCTGTCTTCGTTTTAAAAACAAAGGACGTGATTATGACTTTGCGTGTGATGAGAAGTGGACCGGTGTGATGAGAAGTGGACCGGATGTATGACGTGACGAATGCAGATTCTTCTGGAAATGATTTTGGATTTTTTTTTTCATGCATGCATGGGTGAGTGTCTGTGTTTAAAAGAAGAAAAGAAAATTGTTATTTTCTTGCATTTAGGTGTGTGTTTTTTTGTTTGTTTTTTGGTTGTTGTTTTTTTATTATGTAAAGGGGGGGGGGGGGAGAAAGAAGGAATAGGGAAAAAAAACTGACTTCCGTCTTGAACTCGGTTTCAACTCCCCAAAGTAAAACAAAACATGTTTCCTTCCACTCTGAATTATCTTTCGAGGATGAAAGGTGAGGGTGTGTGTGGGGGGGAAGCCAGGTAGGAGGTGAGGGATTGGGGGAGGGGGACGGTGAGGGGGCGGGGGGGGGGCTGTCTTTGTTTTAAGAACAAAGGACGTGATTATGACTTTGCGTGTGATGAGAAGTGGACCGGATGTATCACGTGACGAATGCAGATTCTTCTGGAAATGATTTTGGATTTTTTTTTTCATGCATGCATGGGTGAGTGTCTGTGTTTAAAAAAAAAAAGAAAAGAAAATTGTTGTCATTTTCTTGCTTTTAGGTGTGTGTTTTTTTTTTTGTTTTTTTTTTAAATTTAATTTAATTTTTTTTATTATGTAAGGGGGGGGAAGAAAGAAGGAAAAGGGAAAAAAAAACCCTGACTTCCGTCTTGAACTCGGTTTCAACTCCCCAAAGTAAAACAAAACATGTTTCCTTCCACTCTGAATTATCTTTCGAGGATGAAAGGTGAGGGTGTGTGTGGGGGGGAAGCCAGGTAGGTGAGGGATTGGGGGAGGGGGACGGTGAGGGGGCGGGGTGGGGGGCTGTCTTTGTTTTAAGAACAAAGGACGTGATTATGACTTTGCGTGTGATGAGAAGTGGATCGGATGTATCACGTGACGAATGCAGATTCTTCTGGAAATGATTTTGGATTTTTTTTTTTTCATGCATGCATGGGTGAGTGTGTTTAAAAAGAAGAAAAGAAAATTGTTGTCATTTTCTTGTTTTTAGGTGGTGTTTTGTTGTTGTTTTTTAATTTTTTTTTTATTGTGTGAGTGAGTGTGGGTGTGGATGTGGGTACGTGTATAGGTATACATTATAGATGTACACATCCATGGTTGATGTCACTTTTTTTTCAAGTTATGTAAAAGTGATCAATACATGTTTGTCTGCTCTTTTGTAGGTATTTTTTCATTCCTTTTTGTTTTTCATTATCTTGTAAAAGTTTGAAAACAAAAACAACAAACAAAAACAACAGTGTTAGTTGCGAACTTGATTTAAATCTCACGTTGACTGATAGAGCCCTTGCTGAATTCCTCTTTTTTTTTCTTTTTTTTTTTTTTTAATTGACCTTATCGGATACCATCAGCTAGTTTTGAGAAGTGACGGGTATTCAGCTCTGACATGGCTTCTTTGATGCCCAATGGGCTGTCAGCATTATCAGTTGGTTCGATCACTGTCATATACATGGGAAGAAACAAAACAGACCAGATAGGTTGTGTCAAAGGTGAGGAAAGAAACTGTTCGCTGTGATTTTGAAGCAAACTCGAGATGTGTGTGTGTGTGTGTGTGTGTGTGTGTGTGTGTGTGTGTGTGTGTGTGTGTGTGTGTGTGTTTGGATGATGGAATGTTAACAGGGTAGGGCATACGTGTGTGAACAGCAGGAGGGAAGTTTACGGGGTGTAATGGAACTATTCCATGTTATAAAGAACACGTGCATGACTGCTGCTCTTGAAAGTAGACATGCGAGTCTAAAGTATTATGCTTGCATTCATATGCCCTCTTGAGAGATCAGAGACAGACAGACAGACAGACAGACAGACAGGGACACAGGCAGGTAGACAGAAAGACAGACTTCGCTTCTTAAAAGAAGTGAACATTTTTAACCAGATTTGAAGGTTTTAAACTATGGAAGTTTTTTTTAACTTTGGAGTGGAAAGTTTGAAGTGGTGACTCGTTTTAATTGGTTGTTTTTTTCATCCTTGTAGTAGTTATTGACGCGGCGATAGCCTTGAGATGGCCTTAGTGGTCGGCGAGGCTCTAAGCACCATAATTTCATTTCATTTCATTTCAGAAAGACAGACAGAGAGACAGAGAAGGCAGTAACAAAGGGAGATACTATAACACACACACACACACGCACACACACACACACACACACACACACACACACACACACACACACACACACACAAATATGATTGACAAACATGACCAGATATTGACCGTAAAGATGGAGGGAGAGACAGACAGACAGACTTATAGACAGAGATAGGCAGTCGGGGATAGAGACAGGGAGAAAATAATATCACACACACACACACACACGCACACACACACACACACACACACACACAACCACACACACACACACACACACACACACACACACACACACACACAACGAAAGAAAAAGGAGAAAACATGATTTACAAATAGAGCTGGAAATTGATCGTATGCCGCTTTCACACACAGACAGAGACGGACGACAGACAGAGACGGACAGACAGACAGACACACACACACACACAGACACACACACACACACACACACACACACACACACACAACACACACACCCGCACGCACACACGAAACACACACACACACACACCACACAACGAAAGAAAAAGGAGAAAACATGATTTACAAATAGAGCTGGAAATTGACTGTATGCCGCTTTCACACACAGACAGAGACGGACAGACAGACAGACAGACAGATGGACAGACAGACACACACACACACACACACACACACACACACACCACAGAGATACACACATACACACACACACACACACACACACGCACACAGACACACACACACACACACACACACACACGCGCGCGCACGCACGCACGCACGCACGCACGCACGCACGCACGCACACACACACACAGAGAGAACATAATTTACAAACAGAACCGGAGATTGAGCACATGCAGCTTTTGCCCCCCAGTCAAGCTGACGCTCGGAGGCATTAGACACGGCTGGCTGCCCTGGGTGCAGGTGAAAAACATGTAAAGGTTTCGAACCCCTGGCCTCCCCTTTCCTTTCCCACCCTGTCAACTCCGCGTGACAGATATCCGCTCCCTGGGTGCCGGTTGGCAGAACTCTCGCTTCCAGCTACACCACTTGTCCATTTGCCAACAGCCTCGCGTACGGCTCCAGGACATACGTCGCTTTCTCTGAGTACATCGCTTCTCCATTTGCCGCGGCCCCGTTTACTGATTACAATGCTGCATGTCTGCACTCAACTCAGAGCGTAATGCGCTACTGTTTGCGCACGTTTTGATAGATAAACAGATGAATGAATTGATGGAGGGAGGAGGAGAGAAAGGTGAGGCATGTATGTTGATGGCCGTACTCGTCCATACAAAGAACTTTTCTGAACTGAAAGGATAATGAGGAAGGACTGACATTCGGCTCACTGTAGATGTGCTCAAATGCGCTCAAATTTACGTTCACTGACACACTTGCGCAAATAAACAAACACACACGCCCCCCCCTCACCCCCCCCCCCCCACACACACACACACACGCGCGCGGCGCGCACAAACACACATACAGCACACACACACACACATACACACAGACACACACACACACGCACTGCACAATACATACTTACATACACACTCACACACACATGTATACACACTCATTCACTCGCTCTCCCCACACTCACTCTTTGCTCACTCACTCACTCATCACACACACACACACACACACACACACGTATATATATATATATATATATATATATATATATATATATATATATATATATATATATATATATATATATATATACAAAAATAAAACCACGCAGGCATGCATACAAACAAATCCCCCAAACATCCCCATCCCCTCCCACACACATGCAGACTAAACAGTCCACACTTGCCGACGAATCCGTTTCTATTCTGAAGCGATAGATAATCTGTAAATCCCTCCACCTCCGCACCACCACCCCACAACACAGCACCGATCCCCCGTACCCTGATGTCCCATCATGTGTGTTGCGGTGACAACAGATGATAAGAATTTTACTGTTTTAATATCACTCAGTACGGCCAGTCCTCTCTTCTCCTCTACACAGACCCCTCGGATGTCCAGTGGGTGTCTGAATAACCCAACCTTTAGCTTCCGTCGTCAGAACTGTGGTATTTTTGTCAACATTCGCGTCTTCAGTATAAGAGCCTTCCGCTTGCAATATTTTGATGATGGTAATTGGGGGTGAAACGCTGTCAACGTCGTCTCTTTCGCCGTTCGTATGGAGAGAGTTAATATCATCACACTCCACAACGTCAGATTCAATAACAGAACGACCGTGATTTTTTTTGGTCTTATTCGTCAATATTTTCTTATGATCTCCCCCCCCCCCCTTTTTTTTTTCTCTCTCTCTCTCTCTCTCTCACATTTTGCTGTTTTGCTTATTGTGAATTAGACAGGGTTCACCAAACGTCAGGAGCCACTTGGAAACTTGGACAGGTTTCTAGAATCCTGAAGGGATGGTGAAGATGGTGTTGAACCTTTTAGCAGACAGCGATGCCAGCAGCCAAAGAAATACTGCACGCAGTACCAGGTGTGCTTCCTTACAAGTGTATTTCTATTCTTTACAACAACCAAAAAAAACAAAACAAAAAAAAACAAAAAACACAGCTATCGTTTATAAACAACTTAAGGCTGGTAGACGTCGATTTTTCGAACGCATTTTTTCCCAACACTGTTCATGGTGCACATGTTCGGGCACGTGTGCGTGTGTGTGTGTCTGTGTGTCTGTCTCTGTGTCTATGTGTGTGTTCAGATTAATGTCATTGATCCCCTGATAAAACTGTGTGTTCAGTGAGAAGTCAGCGTAGTCAGAATGTATGTCAGACACTTCAAATCATCTCTGGATTAAAACGTTTCATCAAAACGTACGTGCTTTAATATAGTGGTATTTTAACTTTTTGAAGAAAAAAAAGTCTTTTTTGTTCTACGATGATCGACGTATCCTTTTGTTGTTGTTTTTAAAGCTGAAACCTCACTGCTTACTGCACGATGCCCTGTATGTTGCGGATATTACTGATCGTTAACCCGAGAGAGAGAGAGAGAGAGAGGGGGGGGGGGGGTTGGGGGGGGGGGTCGGAGGGGGAAGCAATGGAGCGGAGCCTGTCACGTGATTTGCTGACGTCATCTCACGTCCCATAGGGCAGTCAGCCGTGACGTCAGCTTCGCTCGTCACGTGGGTGAGCGAGACGACGAGCACAGAACGGCAATATCCGGTCCCGTGTCAGATCAGTCTGACCGTGTGTGAACACGGCACAAGTTTCCTTTTAAAACTTGTGTTGCCACGCATCAGGGACTTTACAACACAGGACCGCTTTTTGATGCAGTGCACAGATCCGCGCTAACGTCGTGGATAATAAAGAACAGTCGTTCGAAAGAAGAGAGAGAGAGAGAGAGAGAGAGAGAGAGAGAGAGAGACGCAAAAATTTTTATGAAAGGTCACCGACCCCGTACACATTTTTGGTACACGTGTTGCCCACACATCTTACTTAAATAAATTAGGAAGAACGAAACAGTCCATTGAATACACAGTGAGCTCACTGGGTACAAGTAAACTCAATGAAAAGCACAAGGCAGATTTTTTTGTTTGTTTAGGACTGACAGTGCTCTCCTCTGTCTTAATGCATAAAAAACAAAAACAACAACATTGCAACATATCTGGTCACATTGCAACTTTCGTTTTGCAGCAGAAATGATAATGATAGATTTCTACCATTTTGCATATGCTTGTGCAAATATTTCTTCCTGAGATTATTATATAATAGACAGGCTGTTAATACATGTAATTCGTCCTTTATTCTGCTACCACATGGACAGTTTTTCGAAACATCGCGATAACGCTGATTTACTTTTAGTTCATTTATACCAAAACGGAACTTATTAGAGAGCCGATCTGAATTTATAAATGGTAAGATGAGATAAGTATTTTTTTCAGGTTGTAGTAAAGATTTGAATAACCTATATGTTTCATAACGATTCCTCCCGTTGAGTTTTCTTGCCCAATCTTGTTTAAAGCCATTTATCATGCGTTGTTTGAACAATATAAGAAAATAATTTACATCCCCAACCCCGCCATTTGTCCAGGCTTCTGAGAACCTATAAATGTCTAAGCAATGTTTCAGTCTATCTGCCCAGTTTCTCGAAGACATATCAGCATTATATGTCATCTTGTTTGCGCTCATTAGGTACGCTTGTTTCGGAATTCTCGATAAAGTCATCTGATTTAGCTTAAACCAATATCGCAAAGTACTGATGCAACTATCAATGTATAATGGATATCTACCAAGATCACCATAAATCATTACATTTGGGTTTGGGGACTTAAACTCAAAAACCTTTTACAGGCAAAGAAGTTGACAGACTTAACTGCATTGAAGCGCATTGTTCCCCACATTTCAGATGCGTATAATAACATAGGTTTTATCTGCGCATCAAAGAGTTTAAAAAGCGCGGTTCTGTCCATTTTGCCAAGACTGCACATTGTTCTCATAATTTCAGTTACCCTCCCCTTTGCCCTGCCAGCAAACTCTTCAAGCGCAGAAACGAAAGATAACTTGGTAGACAGCATAAAACCTAGATATCAAGAAAAGCAAGGGAGATAACAAACATCCTTGTTTTACTCCAGCAGGGCAATAAAAAAACTATGAAACATAGAGCCCACATCGGACACAGGACTGAACTGTACTGTACATTGCTTTTAAAATGTGGATCATTTGGTTGACGTCCTTATCTTGTGAAGTACTGCCCAAAGACTATTTCGATCAACTGAGTCGAAAGCCTTATTGTAATATTTAAAAAAGCAATACAGAGTTACTCTTCCTTGCTCCATATAAACATTTTTTTGGACAACACTACACAGGGCAAACATATGGTCGATTGTAGAGTAGCTTTTCCTAAACCCAGCTTGTTATTCCGAGATTTTACCTTCACTTTCAGCCCACTCATACAACCTCCTGTTTAGGATTGATGTGAATAATTTACTGATTAGGGTTAATAAAGTTATGCCTCTATGATTTTCAGGGTTGTTCGCGTCGCCTTTTTTCAAAAGTGGAATAATGATTGAACGAGTCCAGTCAGATGGGAAATAGCCTGTATTCAAAGATGATTGAATTAGTTTGTCAAAAAAGGTGCTATTGCATTTTGATATGCTTAAAAAACAAAACAAAAACAAACTCTCCTGCAATATCATCTAAACCAGCAGCTTTTCCGTTGTTGTTTTTTTTTTAATCTTCTTAATGCAAATTTAACCTCATCAATTGTTATGTCATCGTCCAAACCTTGGACTTCAAATTCACCTACATTTTCATTTGATATCGATATTTCTTCTTCGTGGTTAGGGGAGTGAACTTCACTATTTCTGTTCAGCTGATTTTGCTGACCCAAGATTCGCTCAAAATGTTCTTTCCATGTATCAATTGGAATGCTTGGTTGTTTTCTGCGTTTTCGCCTGACTGATTTTACAGCTGGCCAGAATGAAGTACTATTTGATCTGTTTTCCAACAAAGATTCCCTTAAGGTATTTCTATAATTTTTTCTTTTTATCTTCAAGCACAGACTATGTAGTACGCCCTGTGATGTCGATAAGCAATCCCATGCATTGCCGACAGAGAGAGAGAGAGAGAGAGAGAGAGAGAGAGAGAGAGAGAGAGAGAGAGAGAGAGAGATTAAAATCATATATCGCTTCATGGGAACAAGCGCGTTATGTTTGGGCCAGTTTCTCACCCACACTTGTTTCCATACACAAAACCACAAATCTATATCCGTGCATGTGCAAAGACATTCATCTCTGCATACACTTAATGTTGACACACATACACAGTGTCTGACTCCACACGATCACAGGATCTGCACAAAACTTTGCAGCTGATGTCACTGATGAAGAGTGTTCACAAACAGAACAAAATCCCCCCCCCCCCCCCACACACACACCTTCCTTCAGCAGTTGACAGATAAATCCCCTGTGGCCATCCACCATAAGCATGAACTTATTCGCTCCAATACCAAGTGAGTGGCTCCTCCCCACCAACCCCCACCCCAGTAGAAATGCCGGGTACGCTTTCTGGAAATCATGTGCTTTGAATTTCCGGTTTCCTTTCGCGGTCTTTGTTTCTGGCTTTTCTCCCTTTTCTTTCTGTCATCTTTTGATATATTATCTCATTGCCCAGGCGGTCTTTTCAATATATTTTTTATTTCAGCAGGGTACTTTGACTCTATTATGTTCTTCTTAGCGCGTAAGATCTGTGAAGTTCACGTTGGGATTTTTTTTCATTTGTGTGCAGTTTACATTGTGTGTGTGTGTGTGTGTGTGTGTGTGTGTGTCTGTGTGTCTGTGTGTGTGTGTTCAGATTAATGTTATTAATCTCCTGATAAAAAGGACAAAATGGCTTAGTTTATGTCCACGGATGTGACCCTACCTTCTTTTCCAGGTGTTTCGAGGTGTATGTGTTTGTTATCGCTGTTGTTGTTGTCATTCATCGATCTGTTTAGTTACTTATTTATTCAGTTGTCATCAATCAGATTCTGCAGGACCAATATTTGCATGTTTTTTCAGCCCTGATGTGGCCCTGTGCGGTTGACTGGGCCAAAAATGATAGAAATGGATGGTGAAATCACTGCTCACCACTTGAGCCAACAGGCGTTTTTTAGAGCAACATTTTTTCTTTTCTTCTTTTTCTTTCTTCCAGTGGAACTGCTTGGTGCACAAACTGCTGACTGAACAGCCGGGAAAAGGACAGACAGGCCTGCCAGACTTCTCTTCTTCTTCTTCTGCGTTCGTGGGCTGCAACTCCCACGTTCACTCGTATGTACACGAGTGGGCTTTTACGTGTATGACCGTTTTTACCCCGCCATGTAGGCAGCCATACTCCGCTTTCGGGGGTGTGCATTCTGGGTATTTACTTGTCTCCATAACCCACCGAACGCTGGCATTGATTACAGGATCTTTAACGTGCGTATTTGATCTTTTGCTTGCGTGTACACACGAAGGGGGTTCAGGCACTAGCAGGTCTGCACACATGTTGACCTGGGAGATCGGAAAAATCTCCACCCTTTACCCACCAGGCGCCGTCACCGAGATTCGAACCCGGGACCCTCAGATTGAAAGTCCAACGCTTTAACCATTCGGCTATTGCGCCCGTCGCTGCCAGACTAATCAGGTCTTCTGATATGTTAACCATGTTGGGGGTCCCCGTGTCAGCCTCAAACTAACCCGCCCTCTATGCCCTCCATTGACCCCCCCATTTCCCCCATCTTCTCCGTTATGACTGAACAGAAGCAATCGTGGAAATGAGCCAGAATTTACCACCAGAGTTCAGTAATGACTAGTTAAAGTTGATCCCCGGAGTTCTTCTTCTTCTTCTTCTTCTGCGTTCACTCGTATGCACACGAGTGGGCTTTTACGTGTATGACCGTTTTTACCCCGCCATGCAGGCAGCCATACTCCGTTTTCGGGGATGTGCATGCTGGGTATGTTCTTGTTTCCATAACCCACCGAACGCTGACATGGATTACAGGATCTTTAACGTGCGTATTTGATGTTCTGCTTGCATATACATACGAAGGGGGTTCAGGCACTAGCAGGTCTGCACATATGTTGACCTGGGAGATCGTAAAAATCTCCACCCTTTACCCACCAGGCGCCGTCACCGTGATTCGAACCCGGGACCCTCAGATTGACAGTCCAACGCTTTAACCACTCGGCTATTGCACCCGTCGTCCCCGGAGTTCAATCCAGACTAGTGTACATAGACCCCAGGGTTAATCTGGACTAGCTACATTTGGCCCACGGCTTAATAACCTAACGAGAATACGAATAAACTCCGGCACCAGGAACTTTTTGTTGTTGCCATTGGTCCAGCGGGGGTCTCAGATTGCATCCAGAGAGTCACTCTGAAAGCTGTGCGTTCTAACCAAATTCTTTGCTGCATACAGGAAAAGGTCAGGCATGCCCTCTACACATACGAGTACTGAGTAGTCATCATCATCATCATCTTGGTTTCTGGGCGAGAAAAGTGGCGAAAGGACATAATTTAACTATTCTTCGCAGAAGACAATCCTGATGTCAGACTGACGCTTCATTACATGATTTTCCATCTTTTCTGTGCTCCTTCTGAAAGCTTTCAGAATGTCCCAGGTTCCTCGTTCGATCAACATGCAGTGCGTCCTATTCGTTTCCAGAGCGTCATGGACGCATATTTATGCGTTTTTCAGTAGCACCGCATAGGATGGCACTCCGTTCATCAGCAAACCATTCAGTGATGAGCTGTGTGGTTCTGGGATTTAGACCGCGGTTGAACGACGTTAAAAGCAACAACAAGAAGATTCTGGGATTGGGAAGACGCCGGGTTGGCAGTTATTGGGTTATTACATTACCGCGGGTTTTTTTGGGGTTTTTTTTTGTGTGTGTGTGTGTTTGTGTCTCCTGTTTCTCTCCCCTGAAGAACAGTGACAAGAACAGGGGACTGGGAAAGGCCCTGTCAGCACCTGAATGAAACTGTGGCGATTCCATTGAGGTTAATCAAATAATTCAAATCTGACAGCATTTTTGGTGTGCGCCGCGGCGCGCAAGTGTGTGTGTGTGTGTGTGTGTGTGTGTGTGTGTGTGTGTGTGTGTGTGTGTGTGTGTGTGTGTGTGTGTGTGTCTGTGAACAAAGTTTCAAAATTCCATAACGATTTCAAGGACTAAGAGAAAATACTTTACAAAATCAAATAAACGTCGGGATGGATGAAATATAAACGACAAGGGTAAAGAAAAACGGTAACTGGCAAATGCCAAAGGAACAATGACTGAATAGTTGGTTGCAGCTCACGAAATCGAAAGGAGAGAGAGAGAGAGAGAGACAGACAGACAGACAGACAGACAGACAGAGAAGGCAGCTGCGGTCTCTTTCAGTTCTCATGTCATTCTCGAACAGACATTCTTGCCACCCACTTAAGTAGCTGAGCTTCTCAAGGCTGAACATTTTTCAAGTCCCGAGACAGGGCCTTTGCCCTGAGTGAAACCCGATGTGGCCATCATTTGGGTTCACAACAATACATAGTTTTCCTCGAATGTGGTCGATAAAGAAATTCCCGTATAATTGTCATTATTTACGTCCCCTTTCTAGCAAGCAGAAGATCAAATACGCACGTTAAAGATCCTGTAATCCATGTCAGCGTTCGGTGGGTTATGGAAACAAGAACATACCCAGCATGCAAACCCCCGAAAACGGAGTATGGCTGCCTACATGGCGGGGTAAAAACGGCCATACACGTAAAAGCCCACTCGTGTGCATACGAGTGAACGCAGAAGAACAAGTCCCCTTTCTAGCGTAATCAGAGAATAACCGATTAATCCCAACGTTTAGGATAAACGCTGTTTTCAAACAGACCATGAAACAATGTAAAGGATTTTAGAGGATTCTACTACCTTATCTAGCATTGTATTGTTGTACAACTTTGACAACAGCAGTATATATTTTCTTATTATCGACAGAAATTATTTTGGTCATCTTTGTCACGAATGTTCCTAAGTCTTCTTTGAAGACTTTGAACTTTTGTTTTCATTCCTGATCAAAATGCACACTCCCAGCAGTTTTACCGTTTGTTTTTGCATTAAAACTGGCCCGTATCTCTCTCTCTTCAAGAAGGTTCTCGTTTATTTCAGACTCTGTGTCGGCTATTCAAGCCATCGCCTGTCGAAACGTTGACCACCCTATGCTGGTGGAGTTTCACGGACTCTTCACGAACTTTACACCAAAAGGCTGCAGCATTGTTCTGTCTTGGGGTCTCAGATCACTTGGGCACTGGAGAGAACGAATGGGCTGAACGACTGACAAAGAGTGCCACAGATCTGGAACCGTTTCCTCATACCACATAACCCGACACGGACCTCAAGCAGAAATTTCATTTCTGTGTTGGACGCCTCTGGTAGGAGGGTACAGATCCTGCAGACCGTCCAGACCTTTAAGGAATTCCTTCCTTCAGTTGTAGGAAATAGGAAAGAGGAAACCACCCTCTGCAGCCTGCCCACGGACCATTCTAACCAGACACATTCTTTTAACTCACTCAGTACGGCCAGTCCTCTCTTCTCCTCTACACAGACCCCTCGGATGTCCAGTGGGTGTCTGAATGACCCAACCTTTAGCTTCCGTCGTCAGAATTGTGGTATTCTTTGTCAACATTCACGTCTTCAGTATAAAAGCCTTCCGCTTGCAATATTTTGATGATGGTAATTGGGGTAAAACGCTGTAAACGTCGTCTCTTTCGCCGTTCGTATGGAGAGAGTTAATACTGAATTATGAAGAACCTTCATGTGTGCCGTGCAACCAGCCTGTGAGTGTGAGACATTATCTGACAGTGAGCGGAATGATATCAGGAACAAACATTGTATGACTAGCTCCATGGAGATCCTGTTCCAGGAAGTTCCCCCGGACAGCATCTACTAGTTTCTGAGGGAAATGTTGTTTTTTCATTTAATTTGAATTTTACGCAGTCTGACTTACATCGGAAATGGTTTTTGTATACGGTTACAATATTTTTAACGTGGTTTAAGTTTTACGTAGATCGAATGGAAAGTGAGTGAACTGGTTCTTTTAACGTTTTAATCAATCCTTTTAACATTGTTCTGTGTTCTTTGACTGGTTTTAAGAACTGAAGGGTGACTAGCCCTCAGATGGTCTTGTTGCGGCCGGCTGGGCCATAAGCAATGCGATTTGATTTAATTTACGTTTAATAAATATTTTGCGTGTCATACATTGTGCAGGTTTAAATGTCGATAAAAAAAAAAATGTCGAAAACTTCATAACAACACCAACGTCAACGAACTGTCCCCGAGACGCAAGGCCGTGGCTGACAGTTGGAGTTATCTTCACCTGGTGGTTTCTGTGAGGGTGGGGGTGGGGCCGGGTGGGAGAGGTCGGGGTGAATACTCCACGGAGTTCACGCCTGGGTTCCTAATCGTCCTGACGTGGTTTTCATTGAAAGGGCGGAGCTGAGGAAATGAGCTGCTGTGAGTTGTCTTTGTCCTCCCGGCAAGGCGTCCTTTGGTTGGAAACAAGTAAGGGGTGCGTGGTGGTGGTGGTGGTGGAGGAATTAGGATTGGAAGCTGAGAGGAATTAGCAGTGTGTGTGTGTGTGTGTGTGTGTGTGTGTGTGTGTGTGTGTGTGTGTGTGTGTGTGTGTGTGTGTGTGTGTGTGTGTGTGATAGCAGTAATGGAGAGAGAAAGAGAGACGGCACTGAGAAAGCGGGACAGAGAGAGAGAGGGGAGAGAGACAGAATGAATGAATGAATGAATGCACTGCATTTATGAGGGTAATAGAAATCGCAAACAATGTTTTTTCTTCTTGAAATAGAGAGAGAGAGAGAGAAAGACAGACAGACAGACAGACAGACAGACAGACAGACAGACAGACAGAGACAAAGAGAGACAGAGACAGAGAGACAGAGATACGGATACAGATAGTTTAATCATGTATAGACCATTTGTCCCTCATGATGGGGTGCAGTGAACAACCATTGACACATTGTCAATTCAGAATCAATGTACAGTCTACCATCAATCATTAAGAAACAGCAGTTGATCGAAGCTTGAATGTATGTACATATAAATCGATAGGTTTTGATAGCACGTTCGTGCTTTGATTCTAGACGTAGACTTAACCGAAAAAAAGGATATTCATAATCCTTAAACGTTATATATTGAACTCTTTAATCATTTGAAGCAGGACAAAGAAGAAAAAAAAGAAATAGAGACAGAGAGTCAGACACAGAGACAGACAGACAGACAGACAGACAGGTTGACAGACAGACAGAGAGAAAGGTCTTGTTTGACGATATATCTCTGACAGTTTCCTCACACCCCCAGTAATGTAGCTAGACTGATCAACACTGTCGTTCTGATCCTGACACATCCTCTTCTGGTCACTGGAATTGCCTTCATTGGCTTCCGGTAGACAAGAAAGAAAGAAAGAAATGAAATGAATAATAATGATAAGACACCGTGGCAGAATCGGTAAGGCGTCGGACTTCTGACCCAGTTTTACCCAGTGATCAAGTTTCGAGGCCCCGTTTCGGCATGGTGTTATGTCATTGGGGGAAAAGGTACTTCGTTCCTGTGATTTTCGTCAACTCCACATATAGGTATGGTTGGACGGGCGCAATAGCCGAGTGGTTAAAGCGTTGGACTGTCAATCTGAGGGTCCCGGGTTCGAATCACGGTGACGGCGCCTGGTGGGTGAAGGGTGGAGATTTTTACGATCTCCCAGGTCAACATATGTGCAGACCTGCTAGTGCACGAACCCCCTTCGTGTGATATGCAAGCAGAAGATCAAATACGCACGTTAATTAAAGATCCTGTAATCCATGTCAGCGTTTGGTGGGTTATGGAAACAAGAACATACCCAGCATGCACACCCCCGAAAACGGAGTATGGCTGCCTACATGGCGGGGTAAAAACGGTCATACACGTAAAAGCCCACTCGTGTGCATACGAGTGAACGTGGGAGTTGCAGCCCACGAACGAAGAAGAAGAAGGAGGTATTGTTGGGGTCCCTGGCATCGGTTGGGAGAGGTTAGAACTGGCTGGAGGAAAAGTGAGGAGACGCATTCTTTTCACAGTGAAAGGTGAAGAACCTCCATGGTGTGTGCCGTGCAACCAGCCTGCGAGTGTCAGACATTATCTGACAGTGAGCTGAATGATATCGGGAAGAAACATTGTACGACTAGCTCCATGAAGATCCTGTTCCAGGAAGTTCCCGCGGACATCATCTTCTAGTTTCTGAAGGAAATGTCCTTTTCGTTTGATTTGAATTTTAGGCAGTCTGACACATCGGAAATGGTCTTTGTATACGGTCACAGTATTTTTAACGTGGTTTAAGTTTTAAGTAGATCGAATGGGAAGTGAGAGAATTGGTTCTTTTAACGTTTTAATCAATCCTTTTAACATTGTTTTGTGTTCTTTGCCTGGTTTTAAGAACTGAAGGGTGACCAGCCCTCAGATGGTCTTGTTGCGGCCGGCTGGGCTATAAGCAATACGATATGATTTGATTTACGTTTAGTTTAAATAGTTACTAATAAGACGCCATGGCACAGTCAGTAAGGCGTTGGACTTGTGATCCAGTGTTCACCAGTGATCAGGGTTCGAGGCCCCGTTTCGGCATGGTGCTGTGTGTGCTTGGGGGGAAAGCACTTCACTTTTCTGGTTTCTCTAACTCCACACATAGGTATGGGTCGACGGGCGCAATAGCCGAGTGGTTAAAGCGTTGGACTGTCAACCTGAGGGTCCCGGGTTCGAATCACGGTGATGGCGCCTGGTGGGTAAAGGGTGGAGATTTTTTACGATCTCCCAGGTCAACATATGTGCAGACGTGCTAGTGCCTGAACACCCTTCGTGTGTATACGCAAGCAGAAGATCAAATACGCACGTTAAAGATCCTGTAATCCATGTCAGCATTCGGTGGGTTATAGAAACAAGAACATACCCAGCATGCACACCCCCGAAAACGGAGTATGGCTGCCTACATGGCGGGGTAAAAACGGTCATACACGTAAAAGTCCACTCGTGTGCATACGAGTGAACGCAGAAGAAGAAGGTTGGGGGATGTCAGAACTAGCTGGAGGAGAGAAGTAAGGGCCACCACTTCACAGTGGAAGTGAATATATTAACCCGATGGCCGGAAAAGGCTATTGGAGCTTTAACACTTATCCTTCATAAGCTATCCTCTTCAAGTTGACACAAAATATGTAGCAGGTGCACGTCCATTGTAGGTGTTGATCTGTTGAAGATGGCTTCGTGTTTTTTTTGCTGTGTTTTTTTTATTTTACTCCGAGACTAATTGGTTTCTGA
>NC_134880.1:45193137-45195637 GCF_041734735.1 Babylonia areolata
ACAGAATGCCTTTGTTCTGTTCGATAAAACAAAACGAAAGTTAGTCCCATGGACGCATGATACGGGTTTTAAATGTATATGTTATATTTGGAGTGATGACCTAGAGGTAACGCGTCCGCTTTGGAAGCGAGATAATCTGAGAGCGCTGGTTCGAATCACGGCTCAGCCGCCGATATTTTTTCCCCTCCACTAGACCTTGAGTGGTGGTCTGGACGCTAGTCATTTGGATGAAACGATAAACCGAGGTCCCGTGTGCAGCATGTACTTAGCACACGTAAAAGAACCCACGACAACATAATGTCGGGCATTAGCATTTTGCAGCTTGCTCCATGGAGATCCTGTTCTGGGATGCCCCCCCTCCTCCTCCCCTCCTCCCCTCCCGTCGACAGTGTCGAAAGGAATTCAATACTTTCAGCTTGACTTAGGTCACGTTTTATGTGGGATACATTTTTTAAAGCTTAATTTATTTGCAGTTTAATGTGAGCTGAAACTGACGTGGGTGAACTAGCCTTTGTACATCATTTTTTAACATGATCGGAAATTCACATGGACTGGGCGAGACAGAGATACATTGGTTTTGTTTACGTTATTTCAGTTGACCCTTCAACATCACCTGGGGTTCTTTTAGAATGGTTTTAACTCACTCAGTACGGCCAGTCTTCTCTTCTCCTCTACACAGACCCCTCGGGTGTCCAGTGGGTGTCTGAATGACCCAACCTTTAGCTTCCGTCGTCAGAATTGTGGCATTCTTTGTCAACATTCACGTCTTCAGTATAAGAGCCTTCCGCTTGCAATATTTTGATGATGGTAATTGGGGTGAAACGCTGTTAACGTCGTCTCTTTCGCCGTTCGTAT
Source organism: Babylonia areolata (assembly GCF_041734735.1). Classification (NCBI taxonomy): domain Eukaryota; kingdom Metazoa; phylum Mollusca; class Gastropoda; order Neogastropoda; family Buccinidae; genus Babylonia; species Babylonia areolata. The sequence continues at coordinate 45,193,993 of NC_134880.1, forward strand.
GGAGAGAGTTAATCAAAAGAACTGACAGGTGCACAGCTCTGCAATGGCTCCTTTGTGGTCGGCTGGGCTATAAACAAACAAATTGGTTTGCTGGGTGGTGTTTACAGTGGGACAAATACTACTTTTCTTTTCCAAGGATGAAAGCTGTACGGCACAAACATATATTTCACCCTTTTCATAACCCCTTGAAGAATTGTTTCGCCCTGTTTCACAAGGATCCAACAGCCAAGCCTGTCTTCACCCAACGGGGCGAACCCTGTCATGCGGCAATACAGTCCTCATCAATGACAGTCAGCCATGACCATGTCTGTTCCATCATCCCACGTGGTGCAGCCACACTGGTCGGTTCAATGTGGTCAGCTGAACTGGCTGATGGCAGAAAACAAATGCTGTTCAAAAAAGACCTCAAACAGGCATATGAAGTAGACAAGTATGCCTTTAACGTAACTATGGAATATAACAAGTTTGTGGAAAAATGGGCACTTTATAACTGTTTGATACAAGATTAAGCTATACAATGCTACCTTGGAACTTTGACATTGAACATATATTGTTTTGCTGTTATAGATTTGTCAGTACTTAGAACTTAATTATATGCTTACCCTACACTTTCTAATACACAAAACATATAAATTCTGTATCTATAAACCTTTGTCTGAATAAAAAATGTTGAAAAAAAAATGCTGTTCAATTCTTTCTTTGCCTAGTTACTCATTTATCCTGGATTCTGTTATTTTGGTCTTCTGCTGCTGACGGACTAACTACGTGTAACTGTGTATAAGCAGCATTGACTTGAAGTTGTGTACCTTGTATATGGAAAGTATTTCTCTTTTTTTTTTCTCCATTTAATCCCTAACTCTCCTCGCCTCATTGTCCTTTCAGTGTGTGTGTGTGTGTGTGTGTGTGTGTGTGTGTGTGTGTGTGTGTGTGTGTGTGTGTGTGTGTGTGTGTGTGTGTGTGTGTGTGTGTGTGTGTGTGTGTGCGAATTCACAGTAACTTCCATCCCCACTTGTCCCGTGTGTTTTCGTATACATTTTATATTTAGTGTATGTTGCAAAATTTAATATAGAAAAAAAGAAAAAAAAAAAAAACGAAACCAAAAAAAACAAAAACAAAAACAAAAAAATAACAACAACAAAAAACCACCCCAAAACCGAAAAACACACAAAAACAACAACAAAACAATCAACCAAACAACCAAACAAACAAACAAACAAAAAAACCCAAAAAAACAGCAGTGTTCAGGAGAAAGAAAAAAGCGCTGTCCAATGCTGCCCTCACCAAGTAAAAACAGACATGGTTATGGCTGACTGCCGTTGATGGAGATTGTATTGCTGCACGACAGGTTTCGCCCCGTTGGGTGAAGACAGACTTCGCTGTTGGATCCTTCTGAAACAGGGTGAAACAAGTCTTTGAGGGTGATGATGAAAGAGGCGAAACAGATGTTTTGTGGCGTACGCTCTTCATCCTGGGAAAAGAAAAAGGAGAAGGTAAAGAGAACAAGAGAGGCAAGGCCTTCAAGACTCACTTGTGATAAATTAAGTCCCCTTGCATTAATTACAGAGTAATTTCCTTTTTTTACTATCTGCAATAAAAACGTTTGCAAAATAAATAAAAATTCCATGCTTAGCAAAAGAAGTTCCCG
>NC_134880.1:45198137-45218137 GCF_041734735.1 Babylonia areolata
TTTTCCTCATCCTTCTTCTTTTGTTGTTTGGTTTGTGTTTTGGTTTTTGCTTTCTTGGCACTGATTGTGGTTGTCTGGATCTGTTTATTTTGAGACAGAGCGGTGGATCAAGAGAGCATGTAAAAGAGTGGTGTACAAAAGTGCATGCAAAGAGTGGTGTATAAGAACAGGGAAAAGACTGATGTGTTAAATTGCAGGAAAAGACGGATTTGTTAGAGTGCAGGAAAAGAGTGATGTGTTAGAGTGCACCTCACCCCCCCCCCCCCACCACCCACCCCACCCCCACCAATCCCCTATCGAGTTACCTTCTGTCCCTCCCCACCCACCCTCAATTCCCCTGAACAGCAGTGGAATAATACCACCTTCACCTCTATACCTCTTCTTCACATCATCAATGAACATCAGCTGCAAAATATTAGCAGTGAAGGCTGCTGCGTTAGAGTGCAGGGAAAGAGTGATGTGTTAGAGTGCAGGGAAAGACTGATGCGTTAGAGTGCAGGGAAAGAGTGATGCGTTAGAGTGCAGGGAAAGAGTGATGTGTTAGAGTGCAGAGAAAGAGTGATGCGTTAGAGTGCAGGGAAAGACTGATACGTTAGAGTGCAGGGAAAGAGTGATACGTTAGAGTGCAGGGAAAGAGTGATGTGTTAGAGTGCAGGGAAAGACTGATACGTTAGAGTGCAGGGAAAGAGTGATGTGTTAGAGTGCAGGGAAAGACTGATACGTTAGAGTGCAGGGAAAGAGTGATGTGTTAGAGTGCAGGGAAAGAGTGATGTGTTAGAGTGCAGAGAAAGACTGATACGTTAGAGTGCAGGGAAAGAGTGATGCGTTAGAGTGCAGGGAAAGAGTGATGCGTTAGAGTGCAGGGAAAGAGTGATGCGTTAGAGTGCAGGGAAAGAGTGATGTGTTAGAGCGCAGGGAAAGAGTGATGTGTTAGAGTGCAGGGAAAAAGTGATGCGTTAGAGTGCATGAAAAGAGTGATGCGTTAGAGTGCAGGGAAAGACTGATGCGTTAGAGTGCAGGGAAAGAGTGATGTGTTAGAGTGCAGGGAAAGACTGATGCGTTAGAGTGCAGGGAAAGAGTGATGTGTTAGAGTGCAGGGAAAGAGTGATGTGTTAGAGTGCAGGGAAAGAGTGATGCGTTAGAGTGCAGGGAAAGAGTGATGCGTTAGAGTGCAGGGAAAGACTGATACGTTAGAGTGCAGGAAAGAGTGATGCGTTAGAGTGCAGGGAAAGAGTGATGCGTTAGAGTGCAGGGAAAGACTGATGCGTTAGAGTGCAGGGAAAGAGTGATTTGTTAGTGCATGGAAAGACTGATGCATTTGATTGCAGGGAGAGTGAGTGCAGTGAAAGAGAGGTGCACTAGTGTGCATGGACACAGGGGTATATTAGAGCGAGTGTACAGCGATATATTCAAATAAAGGAAAATCACTGACATGACACAGCGGCTCTTTGAGAACCTCGGAGGGCAAGTGCACCTTTCTCCAACGTTGCGGTCTGTCTGTGTGTTTATCGTCGTTCTGTCTTTGGGTTTCTTTGACATCTTCCCGATGCCCGCTTCAGCTGGGTTGCCAGGACGCCCGCGTTTCCAGCTTCCTCAGGGCGATGAGCGTCGTCACAGTGGAGCACTTCTTCAGTGTCTTCAGGACGTTTCATGCACGCCTTCACTAGGCAGACCACGACGTGCTGTCTGTCCTGTTCTTTCACATCATCTCCGGCCGGTGTCTGCTGGATGTACCGGAGTCGTTACGTCTCGTCCGTTTCAAGTGCCTGCTGGATGTACCGGTCACCATTTACGTGTCCTCGTCTGCTATTGGGTCACTACTGACGCTATCGAATCCGCTGAACGTCAGATTGTTCCACTCTTGTTTTGGTTCTTTGTTTCTGGGTCCTGTTGAACACGTTGACGTGTGTGTGTGTGTGTGTGTGTGTGTGTGTGTGTGTGTGTGTGTGTGTGTGTGTGTCGGGGGGAGGTAGGGGCGGGGAGATATGCCTGATATGCTTGATAGTATTAGTGTGCAAGGTGTAATTCTGAACACGAGCGTATGAAAGCGCTTTGATCACAACCAAGCCAGCCATGATAAACTTGATTTCATGAAGAACCGTCCGTCTATTCTTACAACTACGTACGTCGTTGTGAAAAAAAAAAGGAAGAAACAAACAAAAACCACGAGATGATTGTCAGCCAGTCTTTTAAAGTTTGTTTTTTTTCTCCCCCATTTCCTGGCGGTGGGAGGGGCAGGGGCTGACGGAACGGCTTTCGGACAACTTACTGCCAGAAGATGGAACCATCAAAGAGGATTAATCCTGCAACCCATTTCATTCTGGCAGCCTGCCCAATGGCATCACCTCTCCCCACAGCCTCACGGGGCTGCCAAACAATGCTGCTCGATGGATGGGACCACCTCCTCCTTCACTCTCCCTCTCCTCCCCTTCCACAACCCCTCTCTCTCTCTCTCTCTCTCTCCCTGCATCACCCTGCGAATTAATCCAGTCGCCTCCCTCGGCTCTCGATACAACAGGAAATCAATCACAACCTTTCTCTTCTCATTTACGGTCGCTGTGTTTAGTTCATTTTACTTTTATTTTTGTTTGTTTGTGTGTGATAGTGATTCACGCCCATCCGAGCTGGGTACACTTTTAAAGATGGGCAACATCTTTTCGTTTCCATTCCGCAGTCGTCTTCCACCTCTTCCCACCTTCAGCCCACCTTATGTTGTTTTGTTTTTTTCTTGGTTGGGGGACTGGCTTTCCTTTCCCAGAGCTCACATTCTTGACACAGAAGCAGCTTTCTTCACGAGGAACTACCTTTCTTCTCGGGCAACCAGCTCTGGGTTTCTTTACAAGGCACTAGCTTTCTTCACAGGGAAACAGCTTTCTTCACTGGGAAACAGCTTTCTTCACTGGGGAATAGCTTTCTTCATAAGGAAGAAAATCTCTTCATGAGCAGCTACCTTTCATGAGGAACTAGCTTTCTCCACAGGAAACTGCGCAGCTGTCTTTCTTTACAGGGAACTAGCTTTCTTCACGAGCAGCTAGCTTTCTTCACAAGGAAGTATGTTTCTTCACAGAGAGCAAACTTTCTTCACGAGCAACTTTCTTCACAGGGAACTAGATTTCCTCACATGGAATTAGCTTTCTTCATAGGAAATTAGCTTTCTTCACAGGGAAGAAAGTTTCTTCATGAGGAGCTACCTATCGCGAGCAACTGGCTTTCTCCACAAGGAATGACAAAGCGCGTTGGGTTACGCTGCTGGTCAGGCATCTGCTTGGCAGATGTGGTGTAGCGTATATGGATTTGTCCGAACGCAGTGACGCCTCCTTGAGCTACTGAAACTGAAACTGAAACTCCACAGGGAATTGTCGTTCTTCGCAAGGGGTTATCTTTCGTCGCAAGGAGTTACCTTTCTTCACAAGGAATAAGTTTTCGTCACCAGGAACCCAGCTTTCTTTACAAAGCTTTCGGCACCAAGAATTTAGCTTCACTTGGAACAGGCTTTCATAGCAAAGAAATTGATCTCCTTTATATTCTTATTCCCAATTCTAGAATTAAAGCGACTTTAACATTGTCTGATTAAAGTTCCCAGACCAAGAGACATCAAAACGTGAGCTGTTAAATACGGTCAGGGAGCCTTCAGATCAGTTGTTCCGTTCTCTAGATTCCGATGCCCAAGGACATATGAAACCATTTTCCCTTACACTCTGAAACAACGCTGTAAAAACATAATGCTTTCAAAGTTAGCCGAAGTCATACACTTTTTTTTTTTTATAGTTGACAACTGCATGTGTGTGTGTGTGTGTGTGTGTGTGTGTGTGTGTGTGTGTGTGTGTGTGTGTGTGTGTGTGTGTGTGTGTGTGTGGCGTGCCCGCGCATGTGCGCTTTGCTATCAGTTTGTTGCTTTGTCGCCATATCATCTGCTTTCATCTTTTCATGCGGACTATGCGCGCTTTCTTGCTTCAGTATCAGTGTCGTGTTCAGTTGTGTAGTCACATGGTTTCATCTTCTGATAGGACCATGGAAGCCTTTGATCTATTTGTCAGCATCACATTTCTAACCGTTCTTTTCTGAAGTGTTTTCCAGCGTACTGCTGAAACGACGTTTGGAAATCATATACTGCTGACTCTTGGAATTCATATACTGCTGACTTTTGGAATTCGTATACTGCTGACTTTGGGAATTCGTATACTGCTGACATTTGGAATTCATATACTGCTGACTTTGGGAATTCATATACTGCTGACTCTTGGAATTCATATACTGCTGACTCTTGGAATTCATATACTGCTGACTTTTGGAATTCATATACTGCTGATTTTGGGAATTCATGTACTGCTGACTATGGGAATTCATGTACTGCTGACTCTTGGAATTCTTATACTGCTGACTTTAGGAATTCATATACTGCTGACTTTGGGAATTCATATACTGCTGACTTTGGGAATTCATACACTGCTGACTCTTGGAATTCATATACTTCTGACTTTTGGAATTCATGTACTGCTGACTTTGGGAATTCATATACTGCTGACTTTGGGAATTCATATACTGCACATGTAGAAATATGATTGTCGAAATTGGTGTGGACAAAACATAACGTCAGAATATAGGACGTTGACAAAACATAACGGGAGAAAGGAATGTGGGGAAAAAAAACACACACAAAAACGTGGGAATAGAATATGGACGAAGACATAACGTGGAAGTAGAACAAGGACAAAAATGACGTGATAATAGAACAAGGACAAAACATGACGTGAGAATGGAGTAAGGACAAAACATAACGTGGTAATACAACATGAAAAAAAACATGACGTAGGAATAGAACATGGACAAAACATGACGTGGCAACAGAACATGGACAAAACATAACGTGGCAACAGAACATGGACAAAACATAACGTGGCAACAGAACATGGACAAAACATAACGTGGCAACAGAACATGGACAAAACATAACGTGGGAATAGAACGCAAAGAAAACAGGACGTGGAAATAAAACATGGACGAAACATAACGTGGGAATAGAACATGGACAAAACAGGACGTGGGAATAGAACATGGACAAAACAGAACGTGGGAATAGAACATGGACAAAACAGAACGTGGGAATAGAACATGGACAAAACATAACGGGGGCATAGAACAGGGACAAGACATAACGCGGGAATTGAACATGGACAAAACATGACGGGCGCAATAGCCGAGTGATTAAAGCGTTGGACTTTCAATCTGAGGGTCCCAAGTTCGAATCTCGGTGACGGAGCCTGGTGGGTAAATGGTGGATATTTTTTTCCGATCTCCCAGGTCAACATATGTGCAGACCTGCTTGTGCCGGAACCCCCTTCGTGTGTATACGCAAGCAGAAGATCAAATATGCACGTTAAAGATCCTGTAATTCATGTCAGCGTTCGGTGGGTTATGGAAACAAGAACATACCCAGCATGCACACCCCCGAAAATGGAGTATGGCTGCCTACATGGCGGGGTACAAACGGTCATAAACGTAAAATAAAGACCACTCGTGTACATAGGAGTGAACGTGGGGGTTGCAGAAAGCGGAATATGGACAAAACATGGCGTGGAATTAGAACACTGAGTAAACATATCATGGAAATAGAACATTGTTAAAACATAACGAAATCCAATATGAAACAAAACACCACAGCCACCAACATCAACAACATTACCAACGAACGATAAAGGGAAGACACGCACACCCACTGATGTGTTAGGCCTAAGGGAAGGAGTTGCAGTTCGTGGTAAAAAAAAAAAAAAAGAAAAAAAAAAAAAGTTGACTGCAAAGCGTTGCCATCAATACCCTGTCCAAACACTGTCCCTTGTGCTGATCATTGTACCGTAAATGTTCCGCTGCCACACCCCTAGGGACGTCAGCTGATTCGCTCTACCCGCAAATTATTTTCATTTTTTTGTTTGTTTATTAGCTTTTGGGGGTGGGGGGTAGCAATGGAGTCAGAAACCGGTTTCCTTGTTTTCAGTGCAAACTTCCAGGAAATGGCTGTTGACACCACACCAGAGAGATAGAGGCGCACACACACACACACACACACACACACACACACACACACACACACACACACACACAGACAGAGAGAGACAGAGATAACTCAGAACTCAAAACATTTTTTATTCATGGATTAAGAATTGTCAAGATTTTTTTTAATGGAGAGAGAGAGAGAGGCGAAGAGGGCGAAGAGAGTGGGAAAGTCGGAGTGACAGAGATGGAGAAAAAAAAACGGCACCGATCAATAATGTGTCATTCCTTGTGAAGTACTGTCCCCCACTACCCAACTGCCGGCATTGCCCCTTTGCCCCTTTGCCCCTTCCCCTCCCCTGCCAGAGAGAGAGAGAGAGAGAGAGAGAGGAGAGATACAGGTGGGGAGCATGAGAGAGAGCATGAGCGAGAGTGAGAGGAGGAGGAGGAGAAGAGAGAAAGAAGGAGGGGGAGCAAGAGAGAGAGAACGAGAAGAGAAGCAGAGAGAGCGTGGGGATTAGGAGAGAGAGAGAGAGAGAGAGAGAGAGAGAGAGAGAGAGAGAGAGAGAGAGGGGGGAAGGTGGGGGAGGGGGAGGACGGATTGTAACAGTTTTTTTCTTTCTTTAGCAAAACGCAATGTCTCCATTCAGGATAGAGAAGGGTATTCAGTCAGCACTGATGAAGCCATCACCTTCACTCGCAGACCATACCATACGAGAAGTTGGAGTGTGTGTACCGTCCTGTTGTTGTGTCTCGGTGGCAGTGGCTGCCATGATGGGAAGAGGAGATAGGATGTGTGTGTGTGTGTGTGTGTGTGTGTGTGTGTGTGTGTGTGTGTGTGTGTGTGTGTGTGTGTGTGTGTGTGTGTGTGTGTGTCTGTGGGCTTGTCGTGTACATGAGTTGAGACAGACTGGAAGTTAGTCTCAACGGTGATGTCAGTGTCCATAAAGGAAAGACAGGCTTTCTGATATTGCTATTGAAAGTGAATTGGACAGGCAGATCCAGCATCAATTCTGACAAAACAACAATGACAAGCCGCTGTCGCTGCGGAAATGGTTAGCGTCGCAGATTCGCAACTGGGAGGACGCGGATTGGAGCTGCATCTTGTATTTTATCTTTGCGTCTGTTCATTCGATTGAGACGCTCAACCGGGGTCCCGTGTGCAGCGCGCACATGGCCCACTTAAAAAAAAAGAACCATAGCAACAAAAGTGTTGTCCACCGGCAAAATTCTGTGGAAGAAATCCACTCTGATGATTGGTACACAAATATATGTGCATGCACTCAAGGCCTGACTGAGCGCGTTGGGATATGCTGTCGCTGCCTAGCAGCTGTGGTGTAGCGTATATGGATTCGTCCGAACGCTTTGAAACCTTGAATAAGGACACCTTGAGAAACTGAAACTGTGCCTGACGTTTTCGACGTTCACATCAGTTTCGTCGTGTCTTTCAGTGTAGCTGTTTGCATTTCATGGCCTTGTTCAACAATCAGGTCAATTTGCCACTTCAACCATTGCTCCAACCCATCACATCATCCCAGTATTATCTTTCCTGCAAGTGAACTGGACAGATGTTTTTGGTTTTCTCTCTCTCTCTTTCTCTCTCTCTCTCTCTCTCTCTCTCTCTCTCTCTCTCTCTCTCTCTCTCTCTCTCTCTCTCTCTCTCTGTGTCTCTTTCGATATTTAGCATCAAAAGTAAATACACACTAATATTCAGTCAGTTCATGTCGCTTCAGAACACACACACGCTAAATGCTGCCAAGAGAAGAGAAGAGATCAAGGTCTGGTGGCTTAACCCCTTGGCTTCTGCTGGCAGACATGATCGTCAGAGAGGGGGCTCTCCCCTCAACAGATTAACATTGGGATGCCCTCAACAGATTAACATTGGGATGACCTGTCAGGATGTCAATCACCATTCTTTATCTAGACTTTTTTTTTTTTTTTTTTTTTTGAGAAATAAGTGGATGCGTAAAATTTCTGCAAATGAGCAGGATAGTCTCAGCATCCATATAAAAGGTTCTTTCCCACTTTTTTTTGTTTGTTTGTTCTCTCTCTCTCTCTCTCTCTCTCTCTCTCTCTCTCTCTCTCTCTCTCTCTCTCTCTCTCTCTCTCTCTCTTGTGTTTGTTTCTTTTTGTTCCTTCCATCATCTTTTTTCTCCTTTCTGTTGTCTTTTCTTTCTCTTTCTTTTTTTTTCTTCTGTCATCTCTTTATTCTGCCTTTTTGTTTTCTCTCTCTCTCTTTCTTCCCCCTGTAATCTGTCTTCTTACCATTGTCATGCTCAAACATTGTCAAGGTCATGCAAAATATAAAATCACATACAGGGTAGTTTCATGCACAATGTCTGAAAGAGGCGAGGTAGACACGATCTCATCCTCTCTCTCCCTCTCTCTCTCTCTCCCTCTCTCTCTTATCTAGACTGCTTCATCTTCTGGTCCTATCACTGGACGGTACACAAAATAGGAAACACATCTGAATATGATACCACACTGATCTCGCCCCAGCAACGTTCAGCACTTAAGGGATTAAGGCCAGGCTGACGGACAGTGGCGGGTCATGAAGCTGACAGGGTTCAATCCAGGGTCCGTGTGGTCAGCTGTTGCTGTATTCTTCTGACCTGTCCCCCCTCCTGTCCATGTGGTCAGCTGTTGCTGTATTCTTCTGACCTGTCCCCCCTCCTGTCCATGTGGTCAGCTGTTGCTGTATTCTTCTGACCTGTCCCCCCTCCTGTCCATGTGGTCAGATGTTGCTGTATTCTTCAGAGCTGTTCCCTTTCTGTCCATGTGGTCAGCTGTTGCTGTATTCTTCAGAGCTGCCCCCCACCCCCCCGTCCCTGTGGTCAGCTGTTGCTGTTTTTCCTCAGAGTTGTTCCCCCTCCTGTCCCTGTGGTCAGCTGTTGCTGTATTCTTCTGACCTGTCCTCTTCTGACCCTGTGGTCAGCTGTGGCTGTATTCTTCAGAGATGTTCCCCTTCTGTCCATGTGGTCAGCTGTTGCTGTATTCTTCTGACCTGTCCTCTTCTGACCCTGTGGTCAGCTGTTGCTGTATTCTTCAGAGATGTTCCCCTCTTGTCCCTGTGGTCAGCTGTTGCTGTATTCTTCAGAGCTGTTCCCCTCCTGTCCATGTGGTCAGCTGTTGCTGTATTCTTCTTGACCATCCCTACTGCACACCAAGCTCTATGACTCCAGACAGGACTTGGAGAGGACGACGTCATTCATCAGACGGGCTGAACTGACACTGTGAAAAGGCGAAGAAGAAGAAGAAGAAGAAGAAGAAGAAGAAGAAGGACGAGGAGGACGAGGAGGACGAGGAGGACGAGGAGGATGAGGAGAAGCAGGAGGAGGAGGAAGAGGAGGAGGAGGAGGAGGAGGAGAGGAGGAGGAGGAGGAGGAGGGGGGGAGTGGTGGTGGTTAGGAAGATGAGGAGGAGGAGATGGGAGGCGAGGGAGAAGAATAAACTTTGCTGTCATTCACTAGCCTGTTAGGGCGTCATGGACCAGCCCCTCTCTTCTCACTGTCTCTTACGTGGTTGGATTGTCTGTCTCCCCCCATGCCCCCCCCCCTCCCCAACACCCCCTCCCCCCCAACCCCCATACAACCTCCTTCACTTTTTTCATTTCTCTATTTCCCAAAAGGAACACAATCCCCATCAGACTTTTTGGAAGGTTGTCAGAAAGTATGATGATCTTTCCGATCAAGACATAGACTGGTTTGGATTCTGGAGCGAGGACAACTGTCAGTGCTGAAGACCTTGGAGACCGCTTCCAGACGAGGAGCAGTGCGGACCATCAGTTCATCGGTGATACACGACAGGGAGGAGGGGGTACTGTCTTGGCGATGACGGACACATTAGCCGAGTGGTTAAAGCGTTGGACTTTCAATCAAATGTTCCCGGCTTCGAATCTCGGTAACAGCGCCTGGTGGATAAAGGGTGGAGATTGTTCCGATCTCCCAGGTCAACATATGTGCAGACCTGCTAGTGACTGAACCCCCTTCGTGTGTATATGCAAGCAGAAGATCAAAGATCCTGTAATCCGTGTCAGCGTTCGGTGGGTTTTGGAAACGAGAACATTTTTTCGCATGCACACCCTCGAAAACGAAGTATGGCTGCCTTCATGGCGGGGTAAAAACGGCCCACCCGTGTACATACGAGTGAACGTGGGAGTTGCAGCCCACGAACTGAAGAAGAAGGTGATCAGGGTTTCAGGACCCGTTTTGGCATGGTGCTGTGTCCCTGAGAAAGGCACTTTACTCCGATTTTTTCGAGTTCGGTTGGGGATGGTAGAATTTGGCGAAATGATAGAATTGGGTCCCGCCTTCATATGCCGAGCCCTAGGTGGTTAGTGGTTTTCTACAACACTTGAGTTGGGTCAATGGGTACTCTGTGTGTGTGTGTGTGTGTGTGTGTGTGTGTGTGTGTGTGTGTGTGTGTGTGTGTGTGTGTGCGTGTGTGTGTGTGTGTGTGAGTGAGTCTCTGTGTGTGTGTGTGTGTGTGTGTGTGCGTGTGTGTGTGTATGCGTGTGTGTGCGTGTGTATGTGTGTGTGATCGTGTGTGTGTGTGTGTGTGTGCGTGCGCGCGCGCGTGTATGTGTGTGTGTGTGTGTGTGTGTGTGTGTGTGTGTATGTGTATGTGTGTGAGGATGTCAGTCTCTCTGAGTGTCACGACTCACGAGTCAGCCCATACATTTTCTTTTCGCTTTTTGTTTTTCTTCTAAAAACAAAATCAGGACACACTGCCCCCTTGGTCCTGTCCTCTGGCGCTGAGAGCAATCGGAAGTAAATCCCATGTCCAATTAAAACAATTACAGCTAATGGACATTTCAAAGCGATGCCGCCTCTGATTGGTGTGAGGACGTTCGTTTCCACTGGCTGGGGGGGACAACAAAAACCTCACATCTGAGGGGAGAGAGAAAGGGTGCTTCTGGACGTGAGTGTGGTTTTCATTTCAGTGTTATTCTGGTTAATTGCTTGGGCCTTTTGGAGGATTTCGTTTGGTGCCCCTTTCAGAAAGGGCAGTGTGAGGGGATGGGTGTGTGTGTGTTTGGGGGTGGGATGGGGTTGGGGGTGGTTGTGGGGGTTCCTGCACCTTTTTGGAGCTTTGTCTTTGTTCGTTTGTGTGGTTCACCTAAAGTAAATGACTTCCACTGGTTGTCTGTTGTTCAGGACATGCATTTAGCTGATCATCAGTGTCTCCGTGTTACCAAGTCAAAATGTATTCCAAACTGACCCCCGTGGGGACACGTGGCGATACACAAAAGGAAAAGGGTTAAATGGCAAGCCATACATGTCGACACTGTATTTTGTATGTTACCGAACCAACCGTCTCTCCCTGTTTCTCCATCTAAAAAAGCAGTTTCTCTACTATTAGTTGTTTGGTTTTTTGTTTTTGTTTTTTCTGATCATCGTTTTAATTCCTGCAATGCCTTTTCGTGGAAAATTCGCTCATTTGTATTGTATAATGTAAAACAAAAAAGAAAAAAAGGTATGCACTTTAACACTAAAATGAAAACTCACATACGCAGTTCTTCACTGACATATTGGCAAACAACCACTGATTTGCGTTCACACACACACACACACACACACACACACACACACACACACACACACACACACACACACACACACACACACACACATACACACACACACACACACACACACACACACACACACACACACACACACACACACACACACACACACACGTCCTTTGCAACACATCACTCGCCGTACAAATACATATTCATCGCTCAATCCAGCCACATCTTTCCGTCAAGGTTTCTCACTGTTCGAGAGAGTGTGTGTGTTGTGTGTGTGTGTTGTGTGTGTGTTTTGTGTGTGTGTGTGTGTGTGTGTGTGTGTGTGTGTGTGTGTGTGTGTGTGTGTGTGTGTGAGAGAGAGAGAGAGAGAGAGAGAGAGAGAGAGAGAGAGAGAGAGTGGATGACGTGGACGGTGAACAATTTACCATTCAGACGTTCAACCAATCTTTGAATATTTGACCTACCTGTCTCTGTGGTATAAACTGTTAAAAAACCCCAGTGAGGCCATAAAACGCATGAAACGGTGGGTGTGACCTATACATTCGATGACCATCAATAAAGTTGTGAGAGATGAGATACCTGAATCCACCCCCCACCCCACCCCCCTTCCACATATTTTTACATTCTCTAGCATGTTCTTTCAATGAACAGTGAGTAGTACAACAAAGAAGAAGAAAAAAACAGCAACTTGAACCTGATTTTTTTGTAACACGTTAATGTTGAAAACAAGATGGTTCCGAAAGATAAAACAAAAGACATTTAGATTACATGAGCTGTACCCGACGCATAAAAACAAAGTTAGAAAAACAGAGGTATGTCATTTTTTAGTGCTGCAGAATTTTGGACATTTTGTTTCCTCTATTCGATGATGAAGAATGATGGTGAAGGTGATGACTGTGCTATTTATGCGAGTCTATTCAAGTCCAGGACCAGGTGAGAAGGTTTTTATAGTACATCCCGGCCTCAACCACGCTGGGAAATAAAGACACCCGCAAGGTTGGCCAGGAAATTAAATTGAGCAACACTACCAAAGACGAATTCGTGAAGCGGATGACTTTCGACTGTGTGGTCCCAGTATTTCAGTGTAGGTGTATAGCACTCTCAACTCGGGGTTGGAGCTGACTACGGGCTGCAGACAAGCACATTTCTGATGGGGCTTGAAACCTCTCCCAGGCGACAGTCGGTGACGCCAAAGATTCGGCATTGTCCTGACCAGAACCTCTTTCCAGGCCGGTATTCTGTCTGTCGATAGAGGCTCCTTGGTGTATTCCGTGTCATGCACCACTGACGGTGAAACGCCTGTTGATTGACTGCTGGGACTTTCATGACTCGAGAGTGAAATATCATTATTACTGCTGATTCTCCTAAGTTTTGTTTCGTGATGTTCCACCTTGCGCAGTCATTCATTTTTTTTTTTTCAAAAGAAGCGAGGATTTCTAACAAGATTTGAGATTTTATTTACATGTAAGATTTTTAACTGTTACGTGGATGTTATTGGTTGGTCTTTTTTGTATGTTTTTATACTAATCTGACATGGGTTGGTTTTATCGTGGTGTCAGCTGGGCTATAAACAACATGAATTGATTTGATTTGTCTGTCGATCAACTGACCAGAACCGCCATGAATAAACGTGCGATCCGTCAGACTGACTGGAAGAGTGGTTACACAAGAACGTTCTTAAAAATGAGTGGTACGGTCAGGACAGACGATGAAGTCTTTCATATCATTTCTGTTTGTCTCTATCTCTGTGTTTCTCTCACTCTGTATCTGTCTGTCTCTCTGTCTCTTCCTCTCTCTCTCTCTTTGTCTGTCTGTCTGTCTCTCGTCAGTAATACGAGCGTGATTTTGTGTAATGTTCCTTACTTGTATATGTTCCACTGGTTATCAGAATCAGTCAGTTTTCCTCCCGTTACCCGTTTACCCCTTATTTTTGATCTGCCTCACACACCCACCCCACTCTCTCTCTCTGTCTGTGTCTCTTTCTGTCTGCCTGTCTCTCCGTCTATCTGTCTGTCTCTCTTTCTTTCTCTCTATCTACATAATATAATGTCTCTCCCGCTCTGTCTCTCTAAGCCTCTCTGATTGGGTCAGCAACCATTTTCTGGAAGATTGCAATAAAAACAAAAACAAAACAACAAGTGAAGTGACTGATGACTCTATCTCTTTCTCCTGGATTCCCCCCTCTCTCTCTCTTTCTCTCTCTCTCTTTCTCTCTCTCTCTCTCTCTGTCGCTCTCCCTCTCTCCCCCTCTGCATGAGTGCACCCTAATACGTATGACATATCACAATAAATAATTCACGAGAGAGGACTGCAGAAAATCTACATCTATTTTTTCTCTCCCCTTATCCACGGGTTCCCCAAGGAGGGGAACCATCTCCCAGATCAGGGCGTAGGACCTGTGTGTGTGTGGCCAGGTGGACGAAGAGGGAGGGGGGGTCGTGGGGGAGGAGGAGCTGGGGGTGAGGGGTGTGGGGAAGGGCAGAGAAGGGGTGGGGGTGGGGGTGTCTATTTAGGATTCAGGACCCAAATGGCTTTGGGGACACCCCCACCCCTTCTCCACCCACCCACCCACCCACCCTTATCCACCATCCATCCTTTCCTCTTTCTTTCCCCCAGATCTTGAATTCCCAGTCTCTCCACCTCTCTCGTGCGTTGCTCTCTTTCTCTCTCTGTGTCTCTGTCTGTCTCTCTGTCTGTCTGTCTGTCTGTCTCATCCGCATCCGTATCTCTCTCTCTCATCCGTATCCTTATCTCTCTCTCTCTCTCATCCGTATCCGTATCTCTCTCTCTCTCATCCGTATCCGTATCTCTCTCATCCGTATCTGTATATATCTCTCTGTCATCCGTGTATATATATATATATATATATATATATATATATATATATATATATATATATATATATTAATATGTATATATATATATATATATATGTATGTATGTATGTATGTATGTATGTATATCATCCGTATCCGTCTCTCTCTCTCTCTCTTTCTCTCTCATCCGTATCCGTGTCTCTCTCTCTCTTTCTTTCATCTGTATCTCTCTCTCTCTCTCTCTCTCTCTCTCTCTCTCTCTCTCTCTCTCTCTCTCTCTCTCTCTCTCCCTCTCTCCATTCCTGGTCACACTCGTGTGTCTCTTTCCGCCACCAAGTCACGCTATTTTGCACTCCGGGTAAATGAAGCTCTCTGTCTGTGTCTGTGTCTTTCCCTGCCACTGAAAGGAAGAGAAAGTGCGCGTGGGGGTACAAGGGTGGTGGTGGTGGTGGTGGTGGTGTGTGTGTGTGTGTGTGTGTGTGTGTGTGTGTGTGTGTGTGTGTGTGTGTGTGTGTGTGTGTGTGTGTGTGTGTGTGTGTGTGGTCGTGGTCGTCAAATTGATCGGACGAGCGAGAGAGCTAGAGAGAGAGAGAGAGAGAGAGAGAGAGAGAGAGAGAGAGAGAGAGAGAGAGAGAGAGAGAGAGAGAGAGAGAGTACGTGCGTGCGTGCATGACTACGTGGTGTTTGTCCCAACCCGTTTACCTTTTTATTCATCACGGTTGCTCTCTGTTTCTCTCTCTCTCTCTGTGTCTGTGTGTGTCTGTGTGTGTCTCTATGTGTGTGTGTGTGTGTGTGTGTGTGTGTGTGTGTGTGTGTGCCTGTCTGTCTTCTGTCTCTATGTCTCTGCCTCCGTGTCTGTCTCTCTGTCTCTGTCTCTGTCTCTCTCTCTCTTTGTGTCTGTCTCTCTTTCTCTTTGTGGATATCGGTGTAGGGAAAAAAATCTCTCTCTGTGGCTTTCTTTCTCAATCTCTGTCTCTCTCTCTCTCCCTCTCTCTTTGTGGCTCTGTTTCTTTCTCTATCTCTGTATTTGGCTGTCTGTTGCCCACTGTATCTTGTCTGTCTGTCTGTCTGCTTGTCTTTCTCTTTCTGTTTTCTTTCTCAACCATCTGTATCTCCGTTTCCACCACACCCCTCTCCCGTCCACCTTCCCACTCACCCCACATTGCTCTTGGGACAAAGTACGCTCTCTCTGTGTCCTTGTCAAAGACAGTTTGCATTCGCGAGTGTGTTCGTGTGTGTGTGTGTGTGTGTGTGTGTGTGTGTGTGTGTGTGTGTGTGTGTGTGTGTGTGTGAGTGAGTGAGTGAGTGAGTGAGTGAGAGAGAGAGAGAGAGAGAGAAGGAGAGAGAGAGAGAGAGAGAGAGATTGTATGTGTGTGAGGGGAGTGGGTACTCTCTGGTGATAGTCTTTACTGCTCTCACCTTTTCTGTGCACGCAATTGATTCTGTCTCATTCCCTCCCTTCCTCTTCCCGTTTTTTCTCTCTCTCTCCCTCTATCTCCCCCCTCTCTCTTTGTCTCTCTCTCTCTCTCCCTCAGTCTCTCTGTCTCTGACCGTCCGTCTGTCTGTCGGTCATGTTTTCTGTCTGTTGATCTGTCTGTCTGTCTCTCTTTCGTTTCCGTTTCTTTTTCCATTCCCTAATCTAATGTCACTATCGCTGTCATGCTTAGTCAGCTCGGAGGGAGGATTTCAGGGGTTGGGGTGTGGAGATGTTGGTTAGCTGGGGGAGGGGGTGGGGGTGGGCAGATGTTGATTGGAGGAGGGTTTAGGTGGGGGGGGGGGGGGATATGTTGGTTGGTGGGAGTTGGAGTAGGGTGATGGCGAGATGCTTGGCTTGGTGGGGGAGCGGAGACGTTGGTTGGTTAGGGGAGGGGTTGGGGGTAGGGGAATGATTGGGGGAGGGGGGTGTGGGTAGGGAGATGATTGGGGGAAGGGGTGTGTGGGTAGGGAGATGATTGGGGGAGGGATGGGGGTAGGGAGATGATTGGGGGAGGGATGGGGGTAGGGAGATGATTGGGGGAGGGGTGTGTAGGTAGGGAGATGATTGGGGGAAGGGTGTGTGGGTAGGGAGATGATTGGGGGAGGGATGGGGGTAGGGAGATGATTGGGGGAGGGATGGGGGTAGGGAGATGATTGGGGGAGGGATGGGGGTAGGGAGATGATTGGGGGAGGGATGGGGTAGGGAGATGATTGGGGGAGGGGTGTGTAGGTAGGGAGATGATTGGGGGAAGGGTGTGTGGGTAGGGAGATGATTGGGGGAGGGGGGTGTTGGTAGGGAGATGATTGGGGGAGGGGGTGGGGTTATGGAGATGTTGATCGGGGGAGCGAGTTGGGTTATGGAGATGTTAATTGGTTGGGGGGTGGGGAGGGGGGGAGGGGTGTGGAGATGTTGATTGGGGAAAGGAGGAGGGGGAGGGGGGCTGCGGGGGTTGGGAGATGTTGCTTGATTGGGTGAGGGGTGTGTGAAGATGTTGGTTGGGGAGAGGAGGGTGGAAGTGGGGAGATGTTGGCTGAGTGGTTGTGGGAGAGAGGGAGGTTGGGATGGGTAGATTTTTAGTTGGTTAGGGGAAGGGGGGTGGTTAAGCGGGGACATCCGATGCAGACGACAAGATTTCAGTAGTCGTGGTTGTGAAGTCAGCGGGGTGTGTTGAGGTACTGGACCGTTAGCACTTTTTGAGTGCTGGGAGGCCGGGGGGAGTAGGGGGGGGGGGGGGGTCACTGGGGGTGGGAAGTGCGTTGTGGGGTGGAAGGGGGGGGGGAGAGTCATTGGGGGTGGGGGAGTGCGTTGTGGAATGGGGGTGGGTGTGCTTCCCGACGGCTTTTTTTCTTAGTTTTTGGATTCGTTCTGAGGCAGTACATGAAGTTTTTGTTTTTTTTATGTACCTATTTGTGGTGTGGAGGTTAGGGGGCGTGGGGGTATTGAAGCATTAACACACATGCATCGTTTATACACACACGCATGCACAGACGCACACACACACACACACACACACACACACACACACACACAACACACACACACACAACACACCAACAGATACAACAACAACAACAAACCAATCGCGAAAATGTTCAAATGCTTGTTAACCAGCGATGTTTTCTTTGCAAAAAGACCAAACTGACATGGGTTACCGGATCCTGAATATCCGTGCGTATTCTATCTTCTGCATGCGTACACACACGAAGGGGTTTCAGGCACTAACTAGCAGGTCTGCACGTCTGTTGACCTAGGAGATTGGAATAAAAAAGAATCTTCCCCCTTTACCAACCGCTAGGCGCTGGGAGTCGGACGCTTTAACTCTCTCCATACGAAAGGCGAAAGAGACGACGTTAACAGCGTTTCACCCCAGTTACCATCATCAAAATATTTCAAGCGGAAGGCTCTTATACAGAAGAGGTGAGTGTTGACAAAGAATACCACAATTCTGACGACGGAAGCTAAAGGTTGGGTCATTGAGACACCCACTGGACATCCGAGGGGTCTGTGTAGAGGAGAAGAGAGGACTGGCCGTACTGAGTGAGTTAACCACTAGGCTGTTGCGGCCGTCATGTTTCACTTACAGTCTGTCAGAGAGGCGTCACTGCGATCGGACAAACCCATACACGCTACACCACATTTGTTAGGCTGATGGCTGACCAGCAGCACAGCAAAGCCCGACGCGCTAGACAGTCCTTTGAGTGCATGCATGTATCTCTCAATGGCTTTTTTTTTTTTAATCCAACAGAATTTGTATTTATATTCCTCTTTTTATTACAACAGATTTCTCTCTGTGAAATTCGGGCTGCTCTCCCCAGGGAGAGCGCATCGCTACACTACAGCGCCACCCATTTTGTGTGTGTGTGTGTGTGTGTGTGTGTGTGTGTGTGTGTGTGTGTGTGTGTGTGTGTGTGTGTGTGTGTGTATTTTATTTTATTTAATTTATTTATTTATTTATTTTTTTGCGTGCAGATTTATTTGTTTTTTTCCTATCGAAGTGGATTCTCCTACAGAATTTTTCTAGGAATAACCCTTTTGTTGCCGTGGGTTCTTTTACGTGCGCTAAGTGCATACTGCACACGGGACATCGGTTTACATCTCGTCAGAATGACTAGCGTCCAGACCACCACTCAAGGTCTTGTGGAGGGGGAGAAAATATCGGCGGCTGAGCCGTGATTCGAACCAACGCGCTCAGGTTCTCTCGCTTCCTAGGCGGACGCGTTACCTCCAGGCCATCACTCCGTTTTGCCAGAGGACATCAGCTTTGTCGCCATGGGTTCTTTTTCAGTGCGCCAACTGGCGTGCTGCACAGGTAACCTCGGTTCATCATCTCATCCGAATGACTACACGGTCAGTTTGATTTTCCAGTCAAACTTGGGAGAAAGGACGAGAGCGGGATTTGAACCCAGACCGCCACCGTCACGTACACCAGATGAGCGTCTTAACCATTCTGCCACCTTACTCCCCGTCATGACAGTCAGTGCCTTGGGATCTGACACTGTCACCCCATGACCCAGGTCAGTGGAGACTGACATGTCCGCTCCATGCCACTCCGGGCCTTGCCGTCTGCCACGTGTAAAGAAACGCCGGACTTAAACTGAACGCTTTTTCTGACTTTGTGTGTTTGTGGGGATGTTTGAAGCTAAGTCATGTTTGTGGGGATGTTTGTACCTGAGTCATGTGCGTGTGTGGATGTTTGAACTTGAGTTATGTATGTGGGGGGGATTTTTGAAGCTGAGTCATGTATGTGGAGTGGGGGGGATGTTTGAAGCTGTCATGTATATGTGTGTGAGATGTTTGAACCTGAGTCATGTTTGTGGGGGTATGTTTGAACCTGAGTCATGTATGTGGGGGGTGTTTGAACCTGAGTCATGTTTGTGTGTGAGATGTTTGAACCTGAGTCATGTTTCTGGGGGGGATGTTTGAAGCTCATGTATGTGTGTGTGAAATGTTTGAACCTGAGTCGCGTTTGTGGGGGGATGTTTGAAGCTGAGTCATGTATGTGTGTGTGAGATGTTTGAACCTGAGTCATGTTTGTGGGGGATGCTTGAACCTGAGTCATGTATGTGGGGGATGCTTGAACCTGAGTCATGTATGTGGGGGATGCTTGAACCTGAGTCATGTATGTGGGGGATGTTTAAACCTGAGTCATGTATGTGGGGGGATCTTTGAACCTGAGTCATATATGTGTGTGTGTGTGTGTGGGGTGTGTGTGTGTGTGTGTGTGTGTGTGTGTGTGTGTGTGTGTGTGTGTGTGTGTTTAAACCCGAGTCATGTGTGTGGGGGGGATATTTGAACCTGCGTCATGTATGTGTGCGTGTGTGTGTGTGTGTGTGTGTGTGTGTGTGTGTGTGTGTGTGTGTGTGTGTGTGTGTGTGTGTGTGTGTGTGTGTTTAAACCTGAGTCATGTGTGTGTGGGGGATATTTGAACCTGCGTCATGTATGTGTGTGTGTGTGTGTGTGTGTGTGTGTGTGTGTGTGTGTGTGTGTGTGTGTGTGTGTGTGTGTGTGTGTGTTTAAACCTGAGTCATGTGTGTGTGGGGATATTTGAACCTGCGTCATGTATGTGTGTGGGGATGGGTGTGTGTGTGTGTGTGTGTGTGTGTGTGTGTGTGTGTGTGTGTGTGTGTGTGTGTGTGTGAGTGTGTGTGTTTAAACCTGAGTCATGTGTGTGTGTGGGATATTT
>NC_134880.1:45225637-45233137 GCF_041734735.1 Babylonia areolata
ACACTGTTACAATGGTGACACATTCAGGTCTATTGACAGGATGATGACACACATTAAGTACACTGACATGATGATAAGACCGATGACTGAGACACACACCAACAGAAAGATAACATTGATGAAAGTGTATTGACTTGATCTAACACAGGTGATAGTAGATGCACTGACGTGATGATGATGCTGACTTGATGATGAACTCAAGGCCTGACTAAGCGCGTTGGGTTACGCTGCTGGTCAGGCATCTGCTTGGCAGATGTGGTGTAGCGTATATGGATTTGTCCGAACGCAGAGACGCCTCCTTGAGCAACTGATACAGATATATGTGTAGGTACACCGACACATTATGTACACCGTGACAATGTAAAACGGATGATGAAAAGTACACTGACAGATGATGACGGGTACACTAACCTAATATTGTCACAAATACCGAACACATTGACATCCTGACGACATATCGATACACAGAAATGATGATGACACAGATGATAATACTTACACTAACCATGACGACATGCCTCGCTAATTAATTTTAACCCGTGTTTGGTGCCAATGCACTTTCCCGATACACACACACACACACATACACACACACACACACACACACACACACACACACACACACACACACTGACACACACACACACACACACACACACACACACACACGACATTCACAGAATGATGTGAAATGAGGGAATAAATAGCTACACAGCTCCTGGGGTACAACACAACGTGCTGTAATGTAGCACAAAAATATCTATTGTCAGTGCGTGTGGCAGTTCATAATAATTACGTACACAGAGCGGCGTGGTCACAATAACAGAGGAGTTACACAGAACACACACACACACACGCCTCTCTCGACCTCTCCAGTGTATGATGCATCACGCATACCTAGCACATCGGTTTGAGTACACTGGATGAAGGACGTATTAACAGAGAGAGACAGAGACAGATACAGACAGACAGACGGCGAGAGCTCACAAAGTGCAGTTTTGTGCCTGTGGCACGAAGCGCTTTGTTCCGATCAAAATGGTTTTTTTTTCACAAAACGGGTGTACACGCGTGAGCAGCTCCAGAATGTTTCCACAAAATGTTTGCACACCGAAAGTATAGCTGAACAGTGTTTCACGAAAAAAAAAAAAAAAAAAAAAGTGCTTACACTTGTGTACAGCCAAAGAATGTTTAACAAGATGCGAACACACCTACTTGTATATACAGCTGAATAATATTTTAAATAATGTTTGTACACCTGGGTACATCTGAAGTACGGTTTCATAAACTGTACACCTGGGTAAATCTACTGAACGTTGTCATAAACTGTGTACACCTGGGTGGGTACATCTAGATATTTTTTCACACAAAATATGTACACGCTTGTGTACCTAGGGAGAATATTTTCACAAAACCTGCTGACATCTATGTGCACCTGAAGAATATTTTCCACAAAACATATTCTCACATGTCTACAGGCAAAGAATGTTTGAATAAAACGTGCACAACTGTGTGCATGTTTTCACAAAATGTCTTGCACACCTGAGTACATCTGAAGAATGTTTTCGAAACCGTGTGCACACCTGTGTAAAGCTGAAAAACATGTTCACACAGAGGTATCGTGCACACCTGTACAGAACTAGCTCATGTTTTCTTATAGAGGAAATGCCTGTACACCTTAATCAGCCGAGGACTGTTTTCACGAAACACGTGCACACTTGTGTAAAAGCTGGGGAACCTCTAGACTTGAACGAACACAACAAAGATGGTTGAACGACAGGGGAATGAGGTAGTACCAGCCACTGTTCAGTCACCAGCTGATCTTCAAGCCCTGACCACTGCCAGGGCCACCAGGGAGTGTGCTCATTGTATTCCAGGAGACTGCGGGAAAGATCGCCATGAACGTCGACTTGGAGGAGATCTATTGCCTGGAAAGAACACACATGTACAGTAGTGTGTAGAAAACAGTGATGGGAGACCTCAAGGTGGATCACGACATGAATAATATATCCGAATTAAAAACGGAGTGGTGTGTGTGTCGTCTTGTCTCTTTGCTGTTGGCAGTGGATGCCCTCAACCTTGCAGACTAGCTCTGACTGACCACTGTGCTATTTGACCTTCTGTTGTTTGAATTCAGCTGGCGAATCCTTCTCACATGTTGTCTGGCCATAAGCAATCGATATTCCAATATATCTAAACTCTACTGAAACTGTTTCCTACCTACCTTCGTGTTTCTTTCAAACATCAGACAGGAGCCGAAACTCATGTATACAGACATCCACCGATGACGAACTATATTTGGAGTCCACAGGAGGCCGGACATTGGATAACAGGTCGTTTTACCAATAACTGACGACTGGTTGCTTATCTTCACCTCTAGTTTTTTTTCCGTCTATAGTTCCTTCAGTCTTATGTCTACAGGTATAAACAAGTTTTGTCTTTCATCCCACTGGTTCAGAGTCAAGGATGTGTGTAAAAAGTGGATGTGAAAGCGCTTTAATTTGTCTTCGCACAACAACTAAAGGAACTGTTTCTATCTTGCGCTTCGTTGCAAATCTTTGTCGGTCGGCAAGCACTGTACGGCTCGCTCGGAATTTTTGCTGCGCAATGATTGGTCTGGACACAGCAAGCGTTCCGCTGTAGGTAAGCAAGATCCTATGGGATGGGAAGTGGTAATCGTTGAAACTCGGGCCACATGTAACGCTTCACCGGTACCAGCCGTGGTGACCTCCACCACCACCACCACCACCACCACCACCAACACAACTCCCGGGCAACAAGAGCAGAAGACGAAACAGAAGTGGCCGCTGTGAGGTATGGGGCAGGGGGGTGGGTGTCAGAGGTCGGCTCAGCTGACCCACACTACGGCTGTCTTTCCTCTACGTCACGAGGGTCACTCTCCCTCCAGCCAGCATGGCGCCCTCCCAACCCTTCCACCCCCATCTCCCCATTCTCCCCTGTCCCCCCGCTCCACCCACCCCCACAGCGTAGGAGGACAGGAGATAGGCCGGAGGCATGGTGGAATCCTGAATCCCACGTCACGGAACTTGTTGGTGTTGGTTGACGGCAGTGGGGTGGCCGCTGTGATGCCCGGGGAGTTCGGGCCTGGGGTGCGGTGGGGTAGGGGTAGGGGGGGTCCCGCACAGGGCACACAGGTGGTGGGCGGCGCCTTGTGAAGACAGGGAGGGGCGGGGGTGGGGTGGGTGGGTGGGGGGGAGGGGCGAGGGGGAGCAAGACAGGTGTGACAGGTAAGGCACCAACAGAGACAGACAGACAGTTGCCATTAGCCGCCATGGCCCCTAGTCATCAGTCTTCCCCGAGCAGCGCCAGGGGGACACAACACGTGCACGCACGTGCAGGGGTGCTGCTCCTCGCTCCCTCCTCGCGCGTGACGGCGGCGACACGAGACCGGAAGCAAAACAGTGCACGTGACGTGACTAGGGGCAGGTGGTGCCCGGCTGTCAGGAAGGGAGGAGGGGAGGGCGGAACAGGAGGGTGAGGGTGAGGAGGAGGAGGGCGAGGAGCACGTGCAGCCAGCTGTGAGCGCTGGGGCCGACGGCGGGGGCCCCTCCCCCTAGGCTGTCTGGCTGGGCGGCTGTACCTGCGCACACACACACACACACACACACACACACACACACATGCTCGCACAAACACACACACATGCTCGCACAAACACACACACACACACACACGCTCGCACACACACACACACACACACACACACACACACACACATACACACACACACACATTCATTCAAATTTACAAAACAGTGGTACGTTTGTATCATATATTTTATATCATTCGAACATTATTTTACATGAGATGGCGCCTCGTGTGCCATTGCCACCTGACTCTCTCTCTCTCTCTCCCCCCCCCCCACCCCCTCGCTAGTTTCCAACCCTTACCAGGAGTGTTAACGAGAGCAAAAAAAGTCAAGATATGTGCTTGTGACAACTAAAGGAGAATGTCCACTTACAACAATAACATCATTCTGTCAGAAATTATTTAAAAGGTAAAAGAATTTAATAATTTAAATGTTCACACAGATAGTTCGGTTCTGGATGATAGCAGTGCTGGATCTGCTTTTGTGATTCCTTGCCTTAAAACAGAAAAAAAGAAACCCAAATTGTTTAGGAAAGGGACATTCTGTTTTTCTTTTTTTTTTTTTTTAATAGTTGACGTCTTTCCTTTGGATTTTAATTATATTGTTCAAATATCAATGTCAATAAGTAATAGTTTTTTGCATTAATTGTCAATCGGTTTTGATTAAAAAGTTTGCTCCTATTTGAAAATAATCAGGGTGGATATCTGTTGCTTGGAATCAAGTATTAATGACAGCCCCAGTTTGTGAAAGGCGCTGGAAAAAAAACAAAACAACAAGAAAAACAACCAAACAACTAGAAAGAAACATTTATAAGTGCTTCCATTCATCTTCGAAACCTCGTCAGCTGACACTCTCAAACTTCGGTCCGATCCGCAGACGAGTTTTTAAGTTTGATTTTCAGACTGTTGTCTAATTCATCACAGACCAAAAATGTCCCTACTGTCAAGTGCATTTGTTTCTGTGATGCACACACACACACACACACACACACACACACACACACACACACACATATATATATATATATATATATATATATATATATATATATATATATTTTTTTTTTTTTTTTTTTGTTGTTGCTGTAAACTTTACCTACACAAAAGTGTGTCATCACAAGTCACTGAAAACGTTGATGTTTTTGACTTTTGACATTCAGTATCAATTGCTTCTCTTTTTAGATTGACGACTTCTCTTTTACGAAGTCCGTGGAGTAATTGTAATTGTACTTAGATGTTCTGTTTAACTATGCACCTTTGCATCCACCTTCCCCAACGCACCATTCAACTCCTTTTCTCTCCAGCCCTTTTAAAAAACAACAACAACAACCAACATTTCAATTGTGAAAATTACTCCTCGAACAAAATTTTCTGCAATCATCAGTGTGACGGATTATTAAACAAAATTCCTCTTCCTCCTCTCCAACCTCTACCTCCTCCCACCCCCCGCATACATGTCAGATCCATGCAGGGATGACATTGCTACACGGTTCCTGCCCCGAACTTTACCCTTCCACACTCGCCACCCCCTCCTCTAGACAGACAGACACACACACACACACACACACACACACACACACACACACACACACACACACACACTCGCACCTGTGGCCATCCTCTGGAATCAAGGGAGTGCGTTGTCTGAATTCCGGGGAGTCGTAATAGGAATTCGTACTTCTGTGGGCCAGCCCACCATTCACTTCAAGTTACCAGAAATAAAATTAGATATATATCGTAGATAATATCCACCTTTGCTTCCACCCTCTGTTTACCCGGTTTCCTCCGACCCACCGTTCATCCCCCCCCCCCCCCCCACCCCCACCACCTCTCCTACCTTGAGTAACATCCAGTTGTGAAATTAACTACTTAAACAAAATGTCTGCAGGCGCCAGTGTGACGGGACCTTAAACAAAATTCCTCTTCCTCCTCCTCTCCACCCTCTTACCCCCACTCCCCACATACATGTCAGATCCATGCAGGGATGACATTGCTACACAGTTCCTGCCCCGGACTTTACACTTCTACACTCTCCCACCACCACACCACCCCTCCCCTACACACACACACACACACACACACACACACCCTCGCACCTGTGGCCATCATCTGGAATCAAGGGAGTTCGTTGTTTGAATTCAGTGGAGGTAACAATAGGAAATCGTACCTTGTGGACCAGCCTTCCACCTACTTGAAATTACCAGAACTAAAGTTAGACATATATAATGGTATTTGTTATCAACAAGGAGGAGTAGCAACCGGCTAGCACTTTATATCTTAGATGGATTTATTCCACTGGATGAGTTTCTTATTGATTTTTTTTTTTCCAAGGTTATGTTGATTGTGCAGGCATTTCTGGAAATCGCTGTCCCTTTTCGCGTGGTTAAGCACAGAGGTTGCCTATCGGCGTTCACTTCACCTAATACAACCCAATACAACCATGTGATGCCGTGGAAGCTGTGATACGTAGCCTAGAAATGAGTGTGTAGAGGAGAGGGGGGTGCAGGGTAGAGTGTGTGTGTGTGTGTGTGTGTGTGTTGTGGGCTCATGTACATTTATGTGTATTTGATTGTGCTTTCATATCTGTTAAACTGCATTTTTGTTGCATATCTGTTATCCATGTGTGTGTGCGTATGTGTGAATGTGTGTCTACATGTTTTACATTTATTTGCTTATTTATCATCATTGTTGTCTTTTTTGTGCGCATACAGTTGACTTCATATGGATTTTGCGCCTTATAAATATTATTATTATTAGTAGTAGTAGTTTTATGTATTTATCTATTATTTTTTATTTATTTCTTTTACTTATTTATGATTTTTTTAAAACTTTTTATTTCCCTTAATGCCTGACTTAGCGCGTTGGGTTATGCTGCTGGTCAGGCTCATACATTTAAGAAGTCTTACTCCAAAACAATCATCACAATTCACTACATTTAAGAAGTCTTAACCCAAAACAATCTCCACAAGTCACTACATTCATGAAGTCTTAATCCAAAAAAATCATCACGACTCACTGCATTTAACAAGCCTTAATCCAAAACAATCATCATCAGTCACTACATTTACGAAGTCTTAATCCAAAACACTCAACAAAAGTCACTGCATTTAAGAAGCCTTAACCCAAAACACTCAACAAAAGTCACTGCATTTTTAAGAAGCCTTAACCCAAAACACTCAACAAAAGTCACTGCATCTAAGAAATCTTAACGCAAAACAGTCACCGTAAGTCACTGCATTTTACAAGGCATAACCCAATACAATCATGACAAATTATCACACTCATGTCTTAACCCAATAAAATAATGACAAGGCACTGCACCAAAGTCTTAAGTAACCCATCTCTACCATATCAAGTTATTACACAGAGGCGTCAACCCAGTACAGCCCAGAATCGGTGTTCAGTCTTGGATAATTGCTGTCCGCTGGCAAAAAAAAAAGAAGTTACAGTTAGGGTCAGCAAAAAATATAAAATGCTGATCCAAGAACGATAACATCATCCATTTCGGCCCCACCACTCCCTAGAACTGGATGTGTATCTATCTCTCTCTCTCTCTCTCTCCCCCCCCCTCTCTCTCTCTCTCTCTCTCTCTCTATATATATATATATATATATATATATATATTTCCTGTAAAGTTGGCTTTGTGTGTCATTGATTAGTGTCCTCCATGCCCTAACCGGGGTCAGGTGATTTAATTAAATTGTAACAGTGTGTGTGTGTGTGTGTGTGTGTGTGTGTGTGTGTGTGTGTGTGTGTGTGTGACAAATAGATAGAGACAGAGACGCAGAAAGAGAGAAAGCGATTTGTCTGCACTACCACCACCGATCCTTTTTCGACTTCTTGGAAGAATGATTTCGCCAGAAAACCCACCACCACTTTCCCCGCCCTTTTCTC
>NC_134880.1:45238137-45245637 GCF_041734735.1 Babylonia areolata
TGATGGTGATGATGGTAATGATAATATACTACTACTACTGATAATAATACTACTGATAATAATAATAATAATAATAATAATAATAATAATAATAATAATGGCTATTATTTTATGATTTCGCTCTCTCTCCTTAGCACAGAGCCCCAGAACGCTAACAACCAACAACTAATAAGGGGGGGGGGCGGGGTGGAGGGGGAGGGTTTCAAAATTAACATCATATGGCACCACGAAGAAAAAAATGATCACTATGATGTGTTGTTAGTCATAAGCGAGACAAAACCATATGAAAGGAAACAACATTCAAAACAACTGCCACATGAAAACACCCTGGCACTGGAACCTTTTACTGCGGGGGACGAAAGACAGGGTACAGGCCAGAAGCGACCCACGGTACGAGAGACAGAGCACGGGGAAGAAGCACGCACAGACATGTCTGTTCAGGGATATCAGTTTCGCTGCTTTCTTCACTTGGCTCCCTTTTTTTTTTTCTTTTTTTTTTTTACCCTGTCTTAGATACCACCCCAAAGACCCGCGCACTTCTAGTCAGATCACCGTCGATGCCAGCACCACGTAAGATAAGGTCATCAGCACCGGAATGCAAAAGAGTAACCCCACGTGGTTTCCCCATCGGCATAATTTTTCATACGCAAGCATCTAACCCCCCCCCCCCCCCCCCCTTTCACAAACCCTAACCCATTTCTTAGTTATAGGTGTTATCCCATGGTCTTACCATATCACCGTGCTTGAACTCGCCATGACGTCAACGTCCTTGACACTTGCAATATCACCGTCCATGACCCTTACCATATGACCGCCCTTGACCCTTGCCATCCCACCGTGCTTGACCCTTACCACGTCGCCGTCCTTGACCATCACCATATGACCGTCCTTGACCCTTTAGCATGTCACCGTCCTTGACCCTTACCATTTGAGCGTCCTGAACCATACCATGTCGCTGTCCTTGACACTTACCATTTGAGCGTCCTTGAACCTAACCATTTGCGCGTACTTGAGCCTTACCATGTCGCCGTCCTTGAACCAGTCAATGTCCTCCGGAATGCGGGACCCTCCCGAGGCGTTGCAGATCAGGTGGATCTTGTCGTCCAGGTTGACGTAGCGCTTGCCTTCTATGGAAATCACTGTCAACAGCCAACACCTCTGTCAACACCAGCGATCGCCGTCAGTGGTCAACAAAGGGAATGACTTACTGTCAACAGTCAACAGCGTTGTCAACAAAGGAAATTATATATATATATATATATATATATATATATATATATATATATATATATATATATATATATATATATTATCAACAAAGGGATTGCCTCACTGTCAACAGTCAACAGCGTTGTCAACAAAGGGAACGACTCACTGTCAGTAATCAACACCGCTGTCAACAAAGGGAATGAATCACTGACAACAGTCAACAGCGTTGTCAACAAAGGGAACGACTGACTGTCCACAGTCAACAAGGTTGTCAACTAATGGAATGGCTCACTGTCAACAGTCAACACCATTGTCAACAAAAGGAATGACTCATTGTCAACAGTCAACACAGGTGTCAACAAATGGAATAAACAACTGTCTACAGTCAACATCGGTGTCAACAAAGGAATAAACAACTGTCAACAGTCAACACTGCTGTCAACAAAGGGAATGAATCACTGTCAACAGTCAACACCGATGTCAACAAAGGGAATAAAACACTGTGAACAGTCAACACCGGTGTCAACAAAGGGAATAAACAACTGTCAACAGTCAACACCGATGTCAACAAAGGGAATAAAACACTGTAAACAGTCAACACCGGTGTCAACAAAGGGAATAAACAACAGTCAACAGTCAACACCAGTGTCAACAAAGGGAATAAACAACTGTCAACATTCAACACCGGTGTCAACAAAGGGAATAAACAACAGTCAACACCGGTGTCAACAAAGTGAATAAAACACTGAACGGTCTACATCGGTGTCGACAAAGGGAATGAATCACTGTCAACAGTCAACACCGGTGTCAACAAAAGGATAAACAACAGTCAACACCGGTGTCAACAAAGGGAATAAAACACTGTGAACAGTCTACATCGGTGTCAACAAAGGGAATAAATCACTGTCAACAGTCAACACCGGTGTCAACAAAGGGAACGCATCACTGTCAACAGTCAACACCGGTGTCAACAAAGGGAATAAATCACTGTCAACAGTCAACACCGGTGTCAACAAGGGGAATAAAACACTGTGAACAGTCAACACCGGTGTCAACAAAGGGAGCACATCACTGTCAACAGTCTACACCGGTGTCAACAAAGGGAATAAAACACTGTGAACAGTCTACATCGGTGTCAACAAAGGGAATAAATCACTGTCAACAGTCAACACCGGTGTCAACAAAGGGAATAAAACACTGTGAACAGTCTACATCGGTGTCAACAAAGGGAATGAATCACTGTCAACAGTCAACACCGGTGTCAACAAAGGGAATAAACAACTGTAAACAGTCATCATCGGTGTCAACAAAGGGAATAAAACACTGTGAACAGTCTACATCGGTGTCAACAAAGGAAATAAATCACTGTCAACAGTCAACACCGGTGTCAACAAAGGAATAAATCACTGTCAACAGTCAACATCGGTGTCAACAAAGGGAATGAACCACAGTCAGTCGTCAGTGCCGTTGTCAAAACGGGAAACACCGCTGTCACCTGAAATGACTATCAACAGCTGGGATATAACTATGAACAATAGAATCAGTCACGGCGTCAAACACCATTTTGCAAAATGTGTTTTCACGTTGCTAGTGTGCTCAACTAAGAATTATGTATCAGCTGATCATTTTGTCTAAACAACAAACTAATCTCTCTCTCTCTCTCTCTCTCTCTTTGGACAATATGGAAAATATAACACAAAACACATTTTTGTCAATCTGTAAAATAGAAATTAAAAAAACAAAAACAAACAAACAAACAACAACAACAACAACAAAAATCCCCACTAACTTATAGCTTTGTTCTTAACAGTGACAAGAAAACATTTTAAAGGTACCACTTATATCAATAATAATAATGTTTATCAAGAAACACACGAGGCATTGTCGTCAAGAAAATGTGTGAGCTGAATATGCACCAGACATTCCAAGCAGCTGAAGCAGAACTGATGCAGAAATACAGCGTAGAACCAGCATGGTGCAAAGCAGAATGGTGTTAGTAGAGCAATGACAGGATCACGGTGCCGGTGCCAGGGAAAGGAATGCCGTGCTAGAAGTATCTTGCTTTCGGCTGTATCAGTGTCCCGTATTGCGATATATTTCTGGACATTTATTCATTGAAGAAACAAGATTCCAGGAAATGTCTAAGACTGTGTGTGGGAAAAAACAACAACATGATACACAAACACGAACGCACGCGCGCACCATACACACAGACACACATACACACACATAGACAGACAAACAGACAGATACACACACACACACACACACACACACACACACACACACACACACACACACACACACAACATCAACAAAATACCCGGAAATATTACAAAGACATTAATTGAATCTTAACAGAGTAACCATCTCTAGAAAGTCCAGTATATCACTGCCAAATGATAGACTGTTTGTATTTCTTCAAGACCCCAAGTGTTGGTCAACTTGGTAGTTAGGGCGCCAGCCAATTGTTTTGTCAACTCTTTGACAGGTGCTGACGAGTATACTCGTCAGTGAAAATCTTTACATCACTGAGATAACACTGAGCTCACAGGTCAGGATGTGTGGGTCATTGTTTCTTGATACTACATCACTTTTTTCAGGACAAAGGAAACAATGTCACCGCTGATAACTATATGAATAGTTGTGGCAGTCCTTCAAACTCACGCGACACTGATTTCATTCCATCAATATTCAGCAGTCGGGGAATTACACTCATCACCACTTTCCTATACCCCAGCGCACAATGCCGTGTTGGATGTGGGGGCCGCCATTCACAGTGCTTTCCATTCCCATGCTGTTTCAGCCAAGGTCACACAGTTGGCCTTGTTCGATTTCTCTGAGCCCGCCATGCTGAACGAATCATTGCTGAGGAATCGATAAAGTTGTCCGATGCATTTTCGCTGTCTTGCCGGTGTTACATCACGACGAGGCTCAGAGTAAACACGTCGATCGGCTCATCAATAGCACGTGATGCCGAATTTGGACTGACGGACACGGTGCCTTTGGGGCTCATCTTTGGAGACACTGTTCTGCAATTAGGTGTCAGAGTGCAGTGTGCACACTGTGTGTTTGAGTTCAACACAAACTCTGTCTTTGGGTACAATGCGCACTTTTGTTTTGTTTGCATCATGCAATGTAAGGTACATGGAACATCGCTTGAGATGTTTCAGGGATTTGATTATCTTGTGTGAACTGAAAATGAATTTTCGTACAAAAGATGGTGCGTGGTTTACTCCAGCTTGCCACAATACAAACATTGACAGATGAGCACAACAGAACTAGCCATTCCGGCCGCACTGACAGTCATGCTTAGGCAGAGGGTAGCCAGCGCATGTCTTGTTGAAAATCCTGTGTGATGATATCATGGTATATTTCTGCTGTAAGAGAGGTGAAATGTCAGACGTGCAGGGTACGACAGCAAGAAACGTCCAAGGCCTGCGTTTGGTACAGCGCTCAACTCTCTCCGGGAAATAAACTGAAGCCATGTTTGTATACCTGCAAATCCTTACTAAAGGTTTGCATATACAGGCTGGATGAGTATGCACTGCATTCTCTCTCTCTCTCTCTCTCTCTCTCTCTCTCAAACACACACACACACACACACACACACACACACACACACACGGGTACACACACACGCTCGGGCACACATGCTTACATACACACAGTCATGGTGCGAAAATGCACGACGATGTGATGTTAATGGTCGTGAGTGTCCATCTATCTATCAGATATCTTATCAATGCATTTCTGTCCACTCGGGTTATTTCACTAAAATGGGGATGGTGTAGCATTAGCCACAGCTGCTGTTTGTTCATCCTACTACATATTTTCCTAAATTATTTCCTCAAAGTTTTAACCACTTTGATCGATCTAAGCCGATGATAATCATCATGGCGCCCGGAGATAAGTGATGAGGGAAATGAGAGTCGATACAACCAACGATGCTGAAGAGATTTAAACTTAGAATCATGTGCTCACGGTCACACAGGAACGGCCGCAAACAATACAGCCGATTTAACGCCGAAACACTCGACTGAGGGGGGCTTCTTCTCTGAAGACCTTGTGTTGTTCAGCTCTCCCTAGAGTTTCTTGTTTCTTATCACCGCAGTCTTTGTTCGTGTCTGCGTACCTTGTGGCTACAGTGTTACTCATCGAATCGCTCCTTTCTGCTCATCCAGCACTACTACTGTATTGAGGACACATAGGGTGAAAAAAAGGGAATGCTCACTATGATTACGTAATAGCAGCCGTTGGGACTATTGACGCCATACACTGTATGGACACACAGGGTGACACAAATAAACGCTAACAGCAATTGCATACAGCAGCCGTTGGGACGGGTGACGACAAATATTATTGTATGGACACACGGGGTGATACATATAAATGCTAACAATAATTACATAACAACGGCCATTGGGACTGTTGACGCCATACTATACTATATGGACATACAGGGGAACGAAAGGAAACGCTAACAATGATTACATAACAGCAGTCATTGGGACTGGTGATGCCATGCACTGTATTGACATCACACAGGGGAACGAAAGGAAACGCTAACAATGATTACATCACAGCAGTCATTGGGACTGGTGATGCCATGCACTGTATTGACATCACACAGGGGAACGAAAGGAAACGCTAACAATGATTACATAACAGTAGTCTTTGGGACTGGTGATGCCGGCAATGCACTGTATTGACATCACACAGGGGAACGAAAGGAAACGCTAACAATGATTACATAACAGTAGTCTTTGGGACTGGTGATGCCATGCACTGTATTGACATCACACAGGGGAACAAAAGGAAATGCTAACAGTGATTAAATACAGCAGGCGTTGGGACCTGTTGACGCCATATTATACTGTATGGACACACTGCGTGACAAAAAAAAAAAAAAAAAGGCCAACAGTGATTACATAACAGCAGCCGCTGGGACTAGTGACGACATACACTGTACAGACACACAAGGTAATAATAAAAAAAGGAAATGCTAACAGTGATTACATAACAGTGGCCGTTGGGACTGGTCACGACATACACTGTATGGACACAAAGGGGAACAAATGGAAATGCTAACAGCAATTACTTACAGCAGGTTTTGGGACTGTTGACGCCAGATTATACTGTATGGACACACAGGGTGACAAAAAAAGAAATGCTAACAAATGATTACATAACAGCGGCCGTTTGGGACTGTTGGCGCCACACACCGTATGGACATCATACAGGGGAACAACAGGAAATGCTAACAGCGATTACATACAGCAACCGTTGGGACTGGTGACGCCGCATCTCTTGATGGGGCTGTGGAAGGGGTTGGGGTCACGTGACTTGCTCCTGTCCGGCTGCTGCGCCACCACCCCTCTGTCTGCACAGCAGGAAAGTGATGTCCCCTTGAATGTGATCTCTCTCTCTCACACACACACACACACACACACACACACACACACACACACACACACACACTGGTGCCCAGAGTCTCCAGAACCATGGTGGTCAGGGTTTGAACAGACGTGTGGCCATCGGCGTGGAGGTTGAGACTTCGTCGCTGGACATGGTGTTGACTGACTGACCAGTGTGGTGACAAGTGGTGAATTGTACAGCGTTGACCACCATGCTGATCGGTATCCTTGTGGCGAGTTTTTCGGAGAGATTGTGGCACAAACCTCTGTCCAAGTCTGTCAGTGTGTGTGTGTGTGTGTGTGTGTGTGTGTGTGTGTGTGTGTGTGTGTGTGTGTGTGTGCGTGTGTGTGTGTGTGTGTGTGATGTGTGCTTTGACTGACGTGTTACTACATGCATGTATATGAATGTGTATTGTGTATTGACTGACGCATAACTACATGCATGTATATGAATGTGTATTGTGTGTGTGCATGTGTTTATGTAAGTTTGTGCCTGCCTATGTGTGCGTATGTGTTAGGGTAGCTGTTAGATACACATGAATGTTAAAATGTATGTATGCAGTGTGTGTGTGTGTGCGCGTGCGTGCGTGCGTGCGTGCGTGTGTGTGAGTGTGTGTGTGTGTGTGTGTGTGTGTGTGTGGTCACATTTTGGTGTGTGTATGTAACATAGATATAAAGTTTTATGTTAACAAAAGCGTTTTTGTAAAGCACCTAGAGAAGATTTCTGGATAGTGTGCTATATAAGTATCCATTATTATTATTATTATTATTATTATTATTATTACTGTAGAGCGCTTTAAGAGGATTGACAGCACCGTAGAAATACACTCTTGTCTCCTGTCATTATGTCTCGATTTCAAAGACCTTTCAGGTA
>NC_134880.1:45250637-45255637 GCF_041734735.1 Babylonia areolata
CACACACACACACACACACACACACACACGCACACACGCACGCACGCACGCACGCACGCACGCACGCACGCACGCGCGCGCTTGCGAATAAAAAAACCAAACAACAACCACAAAAAACCTAACAACCCAGGAAGTTTGAGTCATGCAGTTCGCGCCACGTAAAACACCGATGCCTTTCACAGCAGACCGGAAGCTTAATTAATTACTCCATAAACCTTGCTAAAGACCGGAACAAATAATGGCAGATTTTCTTCTTTATTTTCTGTGCTGTCCACGGCAATGTTGCCGCTAGCTGGCAGTACTAAAATCACGTAAGGAACACCAAGTCAAAGGCTGAACTGACGACCCGCAAAAAAACAAAAACAAAACAAAAAAAAAACAAAAAAAAACACACAAAAAAAAAACAGACAGGCATTTTATACGGGGTGGACCTCAACATAAGAATGCAGCGGAGAAACAAGGTAGACACACAAACACACACGCACGCACACACAGCCACACACACACACATACACGCACGCACACACACACACACACACACACACACACACACACACACACATATATATATATATATATATATATATATATATATATATATATATATTAGCATACACATACACACACATACACACACATACACACACACACACACACACACACACACACACACACACACACACACACACACACACACACCACACGAGAACAGCTCCGTGCAGTCAACCATGAAACAGACGTGCCGGAGCGTGAAACGGATCGATGCATGAAGTGAAAGCGATGCGGCACGCAGCAGCAGACTAACTCAAGCACATGCGTGCTCGCTCCTGAATCAATGAAGGAAATGGGGGTGATGAAGAGTTCTTGGAAGTAAGGGAACGTCAGAGGTGCATAAAAAAGCGAAAACAACAACGTTCCAGGGACTTGAAAAGGGTGCATCAAATGGAAGCAATAGAGCACGCGTGCAACCGTGCAACGAAGCATGCTTGGTGTGAACGTTAAGTCAGGCATAAACACTGGGGGGAAAGAGCCAGGGCAAAAAAGTAATATGGAAAAACAAAACAAACAAAGCAAACGTATACAATAAAAACTGTAAAGAATGCACGAAAATATTGCACAATGCAGGGATGAATAAAGCATGAAAAGTTCGCTCAGTGACAGCGAGAAAAAAGAAAGAAAGCATAAAACAGCCAGACGCTGAAGAATTCCAACCAGAGAGAGAGAGAGAGAGAGAGAGAGAGAGAGAGAGAGAGAGAGAGAGAGAGAGAGAGAGAGAGAGAGAGAGAGAGAGAGAGAGAGAGAGAGAGAGAGAGAAGGAAGTAGAAGATTGAGATGTCAGCAGTTAGTAGTGGTGACAGCAAATGCATAGGATAAGAAGTCTCACACTCTTCTTACCGGGCTCGGAGATTGGCGGACCTTGATTCAACAACAGACAACACAGGATGTTAATACACCAACAGAGAAAAAAACAGAACGTCGATTCCACAACAGAGAATACAAAACAGAGAATGCAGAACGCTGATTCAAGAACAGAGTACAACAACATGAAGCACACAACGTTGATTCACCAAAGAGAATACAGAACGTTGATTCACCAACAGGGAACACACAACGTTGATTCACCAACAGAGAACACACAACGTTGATTCAACAACAAAGAACACACAACGTTGATTCAACAACAAAGAACACACAACGTTGATTCACCAACAGAGAACACACAACGTTGATTCACCAACAGAGAACACACAACGTTGATTCACCAACAGAAAACACACAACGTTGATTCACCAACAGAGAAAACGGAACGTTCATTCGACAACAGAGAACGCAGAACGTTCATTCAACCAAAGTGAATACATAAAATCAATTCAACAAAAGAACACTGAACGTTAATTCAATAACAGAGGATACAGAACATTGATTCAACCGAATAGAACGCAGAACGTTGATTCAGCAACAGAGAACGCAGAACGCTTATTCACCAATAGAGAATACAGGACGTTGATTCAACAACAGAAAATACAGAATGTTGATTCAACAACAGAGAATACAGAACGTTGATTCAACAACAGAGAATACAGAACGTTGATTCAACAACAGAGAATACAGAACGTTGATTCAACAACAGAGAACACAGAACGTTGATTCAACAACAGAAAATACAGAACGTTGATTCAACAATAGCACAGAACGTTGATTGAACAACAGAGAATACAGAACGTTGATTCAACAACAGAAAATACAGAACGTTGATTCAACAATAGCACAGAACGTTGATTCAACAACAGAGAATACAGAACGTTGATTCAACAACAGAGAATACAGAACGTTGATTCAACAACAGAGAATACAGAACGTTGATTCAACAACAGAGAATACAGAACGTTGATTCAACAACAGAAAATACAGAACGTTGATTCAACAATAGCACAGAACGTTGATTCAACAACAAAGAATACAGAACGTTGATTCAACAACATAAAATACAGAACGTTGATTCAACAACAAAGAACACAGAACGTTGATTCAACAACAGAAAGTACAGAACGTTGATTCAACAATAGCACAGAACGTTGATTCAACAACAGAGAATACAGAACGTTGATTCAACAACAGAAAATACAGAACGTTGATTCAACAATAGCACAGAACGTTGATTCAACAACAGAGAATACAGAACGTTGATTCAACAACATAAAATACAGAACGTTGATTCAACAACAGAGAACACAGAACGTTGATTCAACAACAGAGAATACAGAACGTTGATTCAACAACAGAGAATACAGAACGTTGATTCAACAACAGCACAGAACGTTGATTCAACAACAGAAAATACAGAACGTTGATTCAACAACAGCACAGAACGTTGATTCAACAACAGAGAACACAGAACGTTGATTCAACAACGGAGAATACAGAACGTTGATTCAACAACAGAGAACACAGAACGCTTATTCACCAACAGAGATTACAGAACGTTGATTCAACAACAGAGAGTACAGAACGTTGATTCAACAAAAAGTGAATACATGACATTGATTCATCAAAAGAACACAGAACACTGAATCAATAAAAAGATAATACAGAACATGGATTCAATCGTAGAGAACGCACAACGTTGGCTCAACAACAGAATACACACAACCCACCACCGCAACTCCACAAGTGACACAATGCCAGGAGAAACACAAAAAAGTACGAGCCGTCTATTAATACGCTTTTTCTTCTTCTTCTTTTTTTTTTTTATTCTCTTTTTTGTTACCTCTTTGAATTTATGCGATCATAGGTAGCATCACCTTTGCTCTTTGTTCTACAATGTGGTATGAATATCGGAACAGAATAAAAACCCCAAAGGGCTATGAGATGAAATGGGGTTAAAGTATAGGTCTCTATTCATTGTCGCTATTTTTTTTTTCTTTTTCTTATTTTCTTTCTTTCTTATCAGTTCTTTTATTTGAATATCTATCTATCACTTACGTTTTTCACAAAAAAAGAGAAAAAGATTATAGTATTCATGTAAATGAATAGCCGATGAAGATTTTATGCTTTTGTGTATTTGATGTTAATCTGTGAAATATTTGGTATAAGAATAAACACCAATTATGCCTAGGGAAATTCCGCTTCACATCTTCTCGTTAACATACTGAAATTATACACATCACTACTTGGACTTTTCTTTCTCGTTAGTCCAAGGATCGAAAGGACTTGCACTCGTTTTTTGCAACTAGTATTCGCATTTACACTGAGTGGTTGTAACATACCCTTGCTATAAGACCATCAGGCTGACAAGGACTGTTTTACTGCCACGCCTATGAATTCTCCTGTCCTGGTCACCTACCCGTGCACCGTACGTCTGCTTGTATCGCCTTCCCACCACGCTCCTCGCACCCTCCTTCTCCTGATGACTACATCAACAAATTTTAAAGGCTCTGACATCGAAATGAACAAACATCAGTGCAGTTTACAAAAACCGTTGAGTTGGGTCTGCTCTTTGACCAGACATAGACCCCCCCCAAGATCGATATGACTTATGGTGTGACTGGGTGCAAAGAATGACATACCATAAACCCCTATAGAGGGGAAGCATCTGGTGCTGTCATGTTAATTAACAATAAAAATGATGAAAGGAAGATAAAGAACGTGAATACCGTGACGTCACACATCACATGACTGACAAGGGGGTGACACCATGATTGTGCAGATAAAGATATAGGTGGGGGGGGGGGCTTGGGGGTTGAGGGGGGGGGGGGGGGGGGGGGGGAACTTTGGACTGAAAAACAACCCACGTGTATATGTCATGTGCGTGGACCGCCCCCTTGTTACCTTGTTAGGTAAAACGAAGGATTCGTTTAAATTTGCCGCGTTTTTGACTCACTTGTGTAAACAAAGTGAGTCTGTTTTAACCCGGTGTTCGGTTGTCTCTGTGTGTGTGTGTGTGTGTGTGTCTGTGTGTCCGTGGTAAACTTTAACATTGACATTTTCTCTGCAAATACTTTGTCAGCTGACACCAAATTAGGCATAAAAATAGGAAAAATTCAGTTCTTTCCAGTCATCTTGTTTAAAGCAATATTGCACTTCTGGGATGGGCACAAAAAAAATAAAAAAATGAAGCCTAATTATATGCAAACTGCATTTACTGTTATATTTATATTTTTTTGTATTCTCTAAACTTGGCACTTTGATCTGATATTCTAACCCAACAACAAGAGCAGTCATTATCATCATTTTTTGTTTAAACAGGAACTTCGTTTGCTAAGCATGGAAGTTTTATTTATTTTGCAAACGTTTTGGTGCAGAGGTAGTAAAAAAGGGAAATTACTCTGTAATTAATGCTAGGGGACTTAATTCGCTTTAAACTGATCTTTCTCGTCTTAAACATTACATTTTGAAATTATACACAATACATAAAAAGCTTGGATTTTTTTTTTCAGTGTATCACAAGTGAGTCTTGAAGGCCTTGCCTCTCGTTTTTTTTTTTTTCCACTAGTATTCCC
>NC_134880.1:45260637-45263137 GCF_041734735.1 Babylonia areolata
AAGCCCAGCTTGGAGGTGACCTGGCACTCATACACCCCGGCGTCCTGAGGCGTGACCTTGTCGATGACCAGGTTCCAGTGGCTGGTGCCCGTGTCGCCCTCGCTGTGCTCCACGGCGATCGTGTCGTCGCCGATCCACGTCATCTCGCCGATCGTCAGAAAGTCGTCGGCCTCGATTCTCCGCCACGCGACCTGCAGGGGGAAGGCAAGACCAACTCGATAAGCCTATGGTGGTGGTGGTGGGTTGTGTTCTCCGCGCGTGGTGGGTG
Source organism: Babylonia areolata (assembly GCF_041734735.1). Taxonomy (NCBI): domain Eukaryota; kingdom Metazoa; phylum Mollusca; class Gastropoda; order Neogastropoda; family Buccinidae; genus Babylonia; species Babylonia areolata. The sequence goes on from NC_134880.1 coordinate 45,260,906, forward strand.
TGTGTGTTGGGAGCCGGGAAGAGGAGGAGGAGGAGAAGGAGAAGAAGCAGAAGGAGGAGAATAATGAGGAGGAGGAGAAGGAAGAGAAGAAGCAAAACGAGGAGAATAGGAGGAGGAGGAGAATGTGGAGAAGAATGAGGATGATGATGAGGAGAAGAATCAGGTTGATGAGGAGAAGGAGGAGAAGAAGCAGAAAGAGAATAATGAGGAGGAGGAGTAGGAAGAGAAGAAGCAGAACGAGGAGGAGAAGGGGAGGAGGAGGAGGAGAAGAAGAAGAAGAATGAGGATGATGGGGAGGAGGAGAAGCAAATCGAGGAGGAGAAGGAGGAGGAGAAGAAGGAAAATAAGCAGGAGAAGAATGGGGATGATGAGGAGAAGAAGCAGCAGAAAGAGAAGAAGAATGAGGACGAGAAGAAGGAGAATAAGCAGGAGAAGAAGGAGAATGAATGATGAGGAGAAGAGACAAGAGGAGAAGAATGAGTATGATGGGAAGGAGGAGGTGACAAATGAGGATAATAAAAAGGAGAAGCAGAGGAATGAGGAGGAGGAGAAGCAGCAGGAGAAGAAAGAGTATGATGGGGAAGGAGGAAGAGGAGGTGAAAACTGAGGATAATGAGGAGAAGAAGCAAAAGAATGAGGAGAAGAAGGAGAGGAAGCAGGAGGAAAAAGAAAATGACTATGATGAAGAGAAGGAGGAGAATAAGCAGGAGAAGAAAGAGTATGATGGGGAAGGAGGAGGAGGAGGAGGTGAAAAATGAGGATAATGAGGAGAAGCAGCAGAAGAATAAGGAGGAGGAGGAGGAGAAGAAGAAGGAGAAGGAGAAGCATGAGTATGATGGGAAGGAGGAGGAGGAGGGAAATGAGGATAGTGAGGAGAAGAAGCAGAAGAATGAGGATGATAACGAGGAAGACGCAGCAGGAGGAGGAGGAGGAGAAAAGAGTGTGAAGAATCGAAGAAGGATAGTAAGCAGGAGAAGAATGAGTGTGATGGGAAGGAGGAGGAGATGGGAGGAGAAGAATAAGGAGAGCGAGGAGTAGAAGCAAGAGAATGATGATGGGTAGAAGAAGAAGAAGAAGAAGAAGAAGAAGAAGAAGAAGAAGAAGGAGGAGGAGGAGGAGGAGGAGGAGGAGGAGGAGGAGGAGGAGGAGGAGGAGGAGGAGGAGGAGAGTACCATAATGATGGTGTTGGTGGTTTCTGATTGGCTCATTTTGCAGCCCAAATCCTGCAGATGTTCTCAATTCAGCGATAAACTGCACAGGATACATGCGTATTATATATATATAATATGGTAAAATAATGTACAAAATAGTACACACACACACACACACACACACACACACACACACACACACACACACACACACACACACATATATATATATATATATATATATATATATATATATATTACATCCTGCAATTCGTCCACTATCATTTATCATCTAACTGTCATATTCCCAACAACTCAGTGCAAGAGCAGGAGAGGGGGGGTGGGTGGGGGGGGGGGGGGTTGTAGATTTGAGCACAAGATACGGTGGAATATCATTTGCTCAAGTCGTAGATCATTTTTCTGCAGGACACTCGTTGTAATTCCTTCTAGTGAACCCCCCCAACCACCCCCCAATCCCCCCTCCCCCACCACCACCCCCACACACCCCTCACTCTTTCCCCTCCTCCACATCACCACCACCACCACCTTATTTTATTCTTTTTTTCCCCTCTGTCTGTTTAGTTTCCACCCTCCCCTTTTGCCCTTTCTTCTGTTCATTCATGTGTTCATGTATTTTGTTTATTCGTTTATTCATTCATTCATTCATTCATTCATTGATCTTTATCTATTTTTTTGTAATTTATTTATGTGTTTGTTTGCTTGTTTATTTGTTGTTGTTTTTGATGATTAATGTTTCTGTGTCTTGAAAAAAAATGTGATTTAATTGAACACCTTGGAACGAACAATTTACTACTGAAAACAAGAATGCAGACACGCACACTCACACAGACACAGAAAAACACAGACACACACACACACACACACACACACACACACACACACACACACACACACCGCGTAGGTACAAACGCGTCACTCACACACGTGCGTTTGTGTGACAAGCGTAATACATGGTAAAAGTACATGGTTCGTCAGAGTTGTAAAGGAAAACATCCACTTGCCTTGTTGTTCACTGTAAATGAACATTCTTAAGTGTCGTTTTTCTGGGCGTGAGAACGTT
>NC_134880.1:45273137-45280637 GCF_041734735.1 Babylonia areolata
TTTTGCAATTCTTGAATACTGTTATCTGGTGGATTTGGAAGCATAATCCATAAGTAAATTAATTTTGACAAGATAATCGACTTAAGGACAGCTACTCTTCCTAGAGGTGTAATTGGTCTTTTTATCCACACGTTAAACAGTTTTTTTGTTTCATTGAACTTATCAGTTATATTTAAATCTATCATATTACTTAAATCATTAGTAAACCAGAGCCCAAGGATTTTGAACTGTGGTGGATTCCAATTCATTTTCAAATTTGATAAATAAACTGTATCACAATTACGCTTATTTCCCAGCCATACATTGCATGTTTTTTCGTGATTTAATTTGAGTCCTGAGACTGTTTCAAAATCTTCTAGTTCTTTGAACAGTTCTCCATATGATTTTTTGTCACCCTCTAAAAAATAAGACGTATCATCAGCAAACTGGCTAATCTTAAATTCTACCTCTGATATCTTAATACCTTTTATGTTTGTATTTTGACGAATTTTGCAAGCCATTATCTCTGCGCACAAAATAAACAAATATGGCGAGAGTGGGTCTCCCTGTCTACAGCCTCGTTCAATCTGTATACTTGTAGATACTTTACCATTAACTACTATTGAGGATTTCATATTGGTGTAGAACGCTTTTACCCATCTACGAATATCCTCGCCAAAACCCAAATGTTTTAAAACTTTATGCATATATTTCCAACTAACTGAATCAAAAGCCTTTTCAAAGTCTATTGAAACTAATAGTCCTGGTAGATTTTTTTCCTTCAAGTAATAGATTATATCATAAATAAGCCTTAGATTATCTCCTATATATCTGCCAGATACAAAACCCGTTTGATCTTCATTAATAAGTTTATCCAAGACTGTTTTCATTCTATTTGCGATGCAGGTAGAGCCAATTTTATAAGTTACGTTTAACAGAGATATTGGACGCCAGTTTTTAAGATATTCTCTGGGTTTATCTCCTTTTGGTAGGCAAATTATGATACCTTCTCTTTGTGTAATGGACATCTCTTTTTTCTCAAACCCTTCATTTAAAGATCGTACAACAATACCACCTATCTGTTTCCAGAAAAATTTGAAGAAATCAACTGTCATTCCATCTGTTCCTGGGCTTTTACCATTTTTCATATTTTTTAGTGCTAGTGATGCCTCATTCAAAGTTAATTTACCTTCTATCGAGTTGGCTTCTGTCTCTGTTAGTTTAGGCGAATTATTAACATACTTTTCTAACTTAATGTCTTTTACTTCCTGCTCCTCATACAATTTGTTGTAATACTCTTTCGTTTCTTGCAGCATATCTTCTATCTTATCTAAATTTCTACCATTCTTAGATACTAGTTTAAACATTTGTTTGCTAACATAATGTCTCTTTTCAAGGTTACAAAAATATTTTGATACCTTTTCTCCTTCCGCTGCCCATCTAGCTTTGCTTCTTAACAATATTCCTTGTATTTTAGTTTTTCTTAGTGCAATTAAACTATTCTTCTTCTCTTGTATTTGCTGTAAATCTTCCTCAGATTTACAACTTTTACTTTCTAAGCTTGTAATTTCTTCTTCAAGTTGCTTTTCTGTTTGTGTGTCCTTTTTCTTCTTTCTAGAACTATACTCTATTGATTTTTTCCTTATTTCCATTATCAAGGTATCTAAGAATAACTGATCCGATATGGTAAATTGTAAATGTTCTATGGGAATATTACATATTTCTGATCTATTATATACTAGTGCAGCATACTGTTCTTTTATGTTTTCAATTGTATTATTTATCATATCTACATATTCTTTATCTTTTAAAAGTGATGAGTTGAATTTCCAAAAATTCCTTGACCGAGTATCTTTTCTAAACTCAAACTTTATTGAAATAAAAGAATGATCACTCCTATATCCGAACAAAATGTCTACATCTTTTACATTAGCTAGTGAATTTTCGGATATTAAGAAAAAGTCTAATCTAGCTTGCTGTAGTGGATTTAATCTTCTCCATGTAAATCTATGTATTTCTGGGTTTATTTCCCGCCATATATCTACCAGTTCTAGATCTCCTGTCAATTTAATAACTTCTGTTTGTGCCTTAGGATTGTTAACATGTTTGTAATTACTGTAATCTAATGGTGGATTCAAAACTAGATTCCAGTCCCCTCCAATTACTATTATTTCGGATTCCAGTTCTTTAATCTTATTACTTAATTCTACATAAAACTGAGGATTATCCCTATTCGGACCATAAATATTTACCAGTGCGATATTTCTTTCCATAGTTTGAATTGATATGATCAGATAGTTCCCATGAACATCCTTAATTATATTTTTTACTTTGAAATCAAAATTATTATTAAACAGAATTGCTACGCCTCTTGATTGTGATGTATATGATGCAAAAAAGCATTCATATCCCCATTCAGCTCTTATCTGTCTCTCTTGTTTACTTACAAAGTGGGTATCTTGCAGGAAATATATTGACGTATTTTTTTGTCTAAGAAACTGAAAGACATCACGTCTTTTTTGAAAGTCACCTAGGCCCTGAACATTAGCTGAAATTATTGAAAGACTAGACATTAATTATAGTCTAAAGATTTCATATCTACCCCTCTGTACATGATCTGATAAACCCTGTCTGTTTTTATCAAAATCGAACATAAAAATAAAAAAAGAAAAGAATGGTTCAAAGTCAAACATAAAAATAAACAAAGAACAGAATGGTTATTACACGTATATAATGTTCCACAGAAAATACACATACATATAAAACAAAAACAAAACAATACGGCACTAACACTGAGTACTGAAAGAAAAAAAAGAAAAACAATCAAAAAGGCTGATAATCTGGACTTTCGCTCTCGAGCAAAAAGTGCAATCCATAATTTTTTGAACAATATTCTTTTAAAGCATGGACAGGAGCTAACCACAAAAAAGGTACATATATAAATAAATAGATAAATAAATAAAATTTAAAAAATAAAAATAAAAGAGGTTTGCTTGTATGTATGTGTGTGGGGGATCGGGGTTGGGTAGAGATGAGGAAGGGAGATGTGTGTGTGTGTAGGTGTGGGCGTGCAGGGAACCGAAACAGGTTCCATCAAACTGTCCTTTATCCATCCAGCTGGGCACAAACCATGTTCACTGTTCATCCTGACATGCCTCTGACCTTGACCTTCAGGGAAAACTCACGGGGGAGGGGGGGGGGGGGGGGGGGCGAGGTGCGGGGGGGGGGGGGGGGGGGGGGGGGAACTTCATGCACAATTTAAAAAAAAAAAAAAAAAAAAAAAAAAAAATCCTTTTCCCCTTACCTTTTTTTTTCATCATCTAAACACCTCAACCTGTCTTTGGAAAAAACAACAAAAAAAAAAAAAAAACACAACAAAAAAAAAAAAAAAAAAAAAAAAAAAAAAAAAAAAAAAACCACACCACACACACACACACACAAATGGATGCGTGCGCACACGTGTGCGAACAAGTGAAGAATTGTGTGTGGGTGGATGTGCTTGGGTGAGTGAGTGTGTGCGTTTTACAAATATCTGGGGGAAATAAGGAAAAAACAGCCACAACAACAAAACCACCACCCCCATATTACTTTTATCACACATTTCAGAAACAGCAAATGAAACCACTTCCTGTAGGGATGAGCGGCCTGGAGGTCTGTTCTGCATTTCAAATCATACTGCATCCCTCCCCAATCAAAGAATACACACATCAAAGAAAGAAAAATCAAAACACCAAGACACCCCACTTCCCCCTTAAGTTTGAATCTTGGCATTATTGACATCGAATAGTTTACCAAGTGAAGCAATGGAGAAGCACATATTTTAGTATTGCTATGACTGCACTTGCTACGTGTTATTAAAATGCGCGCGTTCCTGAAGGGTTGGATGCAAATATTAATTTGTGTGTGTGCAGTGTGTGTGTGTGTGTGTGTGTGTGTGTGTGTGTGTGTGTGTGTGTGTGTGCGCGCGCGCGCGCGCGCGCGCGGGAGAAGCATATATGGCTGTGTGTGCATGGGTGGGTGAGTGAGTGAGTGCGTGCGTGCGTGCGTGTGTGTGTGTGTGTGTGTGTGTGTAGGTGTGTAGGTGTGTAGGTGTGTGTGTGTGTGTGTGTTGCAGAAAAGAACAAAAAACCAAAACCAAAACAGAAAAAAAAAAGAAAAGAAGGATTGATCTGTTCACAAACCCATTTAGCTGTGAAAAAAAAACAACAAAAAACAACAACAACAACAACAACAACAACAAAAATCACGTGTTCTCTGTTTACCCGTGTTGCACATGGCAGGCGCGGGTGTACATTTTCATACATTTCTATCTGTTGACATGTCCTTAAATCTGACCACTCATAATGATAATGAAAATAACTGTAACGCAGGTACAACTTCACAGACAAAAACATTCATAACTCTGGCACGCTGGACTAGACAGTAAAAATACCAGCCGGCCAATCACATATCTCAGACGAGGAGTGAAGCAATAATCTTTACACTCAGAAAACAAGTGGGTCAAAACAACACCCAATGTCAACAATCTAAATTGGAAAGAAATCAGAATGGTGTATGTTGATTTAAAGATGTCGCTTTAAAATAATATTTACCCAGAAACAAATATCTGGGGGAAAAAACTAAAAGATACAAAACTACAACTACAACAACAACAACAAAACCACCACCACCATATTACTTTTATCACACATTTCAAAAACAGCAAATAAACCACTTCCTGTAGGGAGGAGCGGCCCGGAGGTCTGTTCTACATTTCAAATCACACTGCATCCCTCCCCAATCAAATACACACACATCAAAGAAAGAAAAATCAAAACTCTGTGTGTGTGCGTGCTCGTGTGTGTGCGCGTGCGTGTGTGTGTGCTTATGCATGTGCGTGCGTGCACGCACTCATGTGTGTGTGTGTGTGTGTGTGTGTGTGTGTGTGTGTGTGAGTGTTGGACTAGAGATAAATCGTGATTGCAATTCCTTCTTACATTTCAAAGAAAGCTTAGGTTTTAGCTCTGTTATCTAATATTCCATATCTGCCCGGCACAGAAAAGAAAATAGTTTTTTTTCCTTTTGTTTGTTCTCTTTTGTTGTTGTTTTTGATATTTCGCCAAATTCACTCTCTGATCTGTTACCCTCGAATGTTTTCGGACATTTTTCATCTGTTTAAAATGTCACTTTTTGAATATCTCATGAAAAAGAAAAATAGTGTACAATGAGTAATGAAACTGTAATGAGACTGTTTACAGTAAATAAATAAGAAAATCAAGAGGTATTGATAACAGGATTGAGGGGTTCCAGTGAACAACATCCATCCCACTTTGAACAGTGCATATATAGTTGTGACAATGTCACCGCGTCACGCTACAATATCACTATAGCTGTAACATCGCAGGCATTGAAGCGTTTCATTTACTTTCATTGTTTTATACATCAACCACAAATACGCATCAAAAACATTTCAAAGTCACCGACATTATTACACGGGCTCTGTGTAGTTCTCCAATATCAACCTCCGTTATCTGCTTTTGACAATGAAGAAAACAGTTGTATCAACATTCAACACAAGGGTTAGGTTGTTTGGATGATCAATATTATTCTTGTGTGCGTGTGTGTGTGTGAGTGTGCGCTCTTGTGAATATGTGTGCGTGCGTGCGTGTGCATGTATGTATGTGAGTGAGATGATTGTGTGTGCGTATGTGTGTAAACCAGGATATTTGTGGAAATATCAAGAAGTGCATGTTTCTGGCAAAATATGAACACATGTAGATAAAATCCCGACACCCCCATCCTTCCCGTCTCATTTTTAACTCTTTCCTCTCCCAGTGTAAACAACATCGTTAACAACCTCAAAAATGCGTCGTCATTTTGTTCCAGGCAATAAAGTTTGCAAAAACACAAAACGCAAATCACGAAAGAAAGAGAAAAATTGTATTAAATTCATTACACTATGATTAAAGAAAATGGGAATTGTAGAAAGGTTAAGGGGATACGAGAGGGTATTTTACCGAATTGTGATTGGGCATTGAGCACAAGGGGGCTTACATGGACATCCTGACGCATTGGATCAGAAGATCAAAATCTCAAAAGAATTTTCTTCCCCCTTTTTTGATTAAGAAAAGGGAAAAAGAGAGAGAGAGAGAGAAAAAAAAAAAAAAAAGATGAATGAAAGGCGTCAAAAAGTGAAAAGACAATCACAGCAAACAATTCTAACATGATTCCTTACGTTATCGAATTTGTTTTTAATGAGCACCTCCTATCATCTCTTTTTTGAAAGTGTCTTCCCCCACGGTTTGTTTCCGTTCAGTTCTCATGGAGAGGAGGGTATTGAGAAATCGGAACTCAGACATGTTTTAAGGTGCACCGGCCTTGGGCCACAGTACCAAGTGAAGACTTGGATCAGGAAGGAGTGATATTAAAAAAAAAGAAGAAAAATAAGAGGTTTAATCATGCGCATCCTGCATGCAAAGGTGTTGTGTTGACATTGGAAATCATGCACTGAACTAAATACATTTACACCCCCAAACACATAAATATACATTAAACAATATGTAAGTCCATGAAATGAACTAAAGCTGTCAAAGGGCAAATGAATGATAGTCATTCGTTTTCGACTATGACCATCAGAACAGCAGAGGAGACAACTGCTGTCCCAACTTTCTGGGCTAGAATTTGATTATAGTGGAGAGTGTCTTGCCCGAGTTACATCCCCACTCTCTCGGCCTAGAAGGGTTTTAGGACAGTCGGCGTTGGGATTGTTCCTGAAGGCCAACTAGCCTCCAAGGTTGCAGCACTAGGAACCAGTGATCTTTTGCCTCCTAGTTTGGGAGTCATAGTCTTTCACAAAAGACTCGGGTGTAAATGATTTCCTATTGCATTGAAGAAACCATCGATAATACAGCTCTCACTTTGCTGTTTGCCCAATACAAACTTATGTCAATCTGTGATAATTATAAGCTCATACATACTGGCCGCAATGCTACAGTGATAAACGTATCATGCATACAACTTCCTTGTCATGCGCAGAGAAATGTTAGGCTACAAGAACAGTGAACTGGGAAAAAATCACTATCCTCAATGCTATTACACAACTATTTCTGGCATCCTAGATTATCCTTGTCTTTCTGCGAGGAGGGTAGAGGGGCAGTAAAGGCTAGCCCAGAACTCCCCCTACTCGTCTTCCTTTATCAAAAGCTTATTTCGTAATCCCGTAGATAACGGCGTCGACTTTGACTCGCCTTTAGACATTCGATGCTAGTCCAGAACGAAACACCCTCCTTTATCAACAGCTTGATTAAACCCGCTGACAAGGGGGGATTTCCAACTAGGGGAATTGGGGGTAGGGGCGGGGGGAGGTTGGGGGCTGGAGTGGGTGGGGTGGGTGGGTGGGGGGGGGGGGGGGCGTCTATTTTGACAACCCATAAAATCAACCTCGGAGGACATTGTATTGTATTACTCTCTCGTCACAACCGATTTTTTTTCGGTTTGAAATTCGGGCTGCTCTCCCCAAGGAGAGCTCATACTTCACTGAAA